>NC_082706.1:92549683-92889058 GCF_030144855.1 Hypanus sabinus
TGCACTGGACTTCTAGCATCTCCAGAATCCAATCACAAACAAGTGAAAATCTGCAGATTTTCATGAAACTACTTGGGTTAATAGGCTAGTAAGCCAAATAGTAGCAAAAACTTCCCCTGTTCAGTTTATTCCCAAATAGAACATCAATGACTAATTTGCATGAAAGTAGGAATTCTATTATAGCACAACAATTTTGGTTCTATTTTGTTGTAACACCTATCTCATCCAAGAAAACAAATTTAACAATTGAGATGTTGTTGGTACGTCATGTTATAGGTTGTGCAGAGGCCTCTCTGCTCTAGTATCCTGGGTTCAATTCTGCCTCCAGTGCTGTCTGCGTGGATTTTGCATGTTCTCCTCATGATCATGTGGGTCTTCCCCTTAGGTACTACAGATATCTTTCCATATACCAGATGTGCCAATTGTTGGGTTGATTGGCTACTGTAAATTACAAACAGACTGGGTAACAAGTGGAAGAATCAGGTGGAGGTTGATGGGTATATGTGAGAGAATAGGTTACAAGAAAAGAAGTGGACATTGCTGTGGTATAGAGATATGGTAGAGGCTTGATTTTTGTGACTGGATGCCTATGACCAGAGAAGTTCTACAGGAATCGACGTTGGGATAGTCCGTCCCCAGGTAATGAACTGGTTCCACTTTTACAGATGTTCACAAGACAATTTTGTTGGCAAGTCAGAAATACATAAAAATCACTTGATAGGGTAGCCATGATTCTACAGTTATCACCATAAGTGATACACACAAACTGATCAGATAACTACAAGTGTAGAGAGGAAAGTGGTTTTTGCTATATGCTCATTCAAAGTCCATTTATTATCGAATCATCTATATTACATAGAACCTTGAGAAGCATCTCCTTTCGGGCAGCCACAAAACAAAAGGAATCCAACAGAACCAATTTAAAATAAAAGACCGCCGAACACCCAGTGTGTAGGGGGAAGAAATCGTGCAAACAATAAAAGTAAGCAAGTAACGTTCAGAACTGAAGTTCACTGAAGTGAGTGCCCAGCCACAAAGCCAGTCATTGCTGAAGTCGATCCAGGACTAGGCTGCAGGCTACAGAATCAGTCCAGCGCAGTGAGGAGACATACAGGGACATGTATCGGACTTTGGACTTCGGAATTTAACAATTGTACGTGAGCTTGTTCATAGGCAGAGGTGTCCATAAGTTGGGCATCTGTAACTGAAGGACAGCACGTATACTCAAATCATCCATATACATGCAAGAAGCATCGTTTTAAGTTCACAGATAACATGGATCAATGTGAGGTGATGTACTTTGGAAGCACCGATGAGACTAGAATAAAAACTACGAATATTAGGGACCTAGGGAGGTTGAAAGCAGGTGTGCAAGTCCAAAGATCCCTGAATGTGGCAATGCAGATGGATAGTTTGATTAAGAAGGCATATGTAACTCTGGCATTCATAGTTGAGGCATTGAATATAGGAGCTGTGTTCCAACTTTATGAAACGTTAATGAGATCTCAGTAGAAGTACTGCATGCAATTCTGTTCATTATGGATGTAATGGCACTGCAGAGGAGATTCATCAGGATGTTGCATGAGGTGGAGCATTTCAACTTTCAAGAAGGTTAGAGAGGCCAGGTCTGTTTTCCCTGGTGGGTAAGGTTAAGAGGGAACATGATACAGCAATATGAACTTGTGTACATAGGGTGGACTGCAGTAAGTCTTTCGCCATTAAGGGTGAGTAAAAGCAGAGGACATAAACTTGGGGCAAAGGTAGGAGCTGTGGAAGGGATTTGATGGGTCTTTTATGCACCCAGAATGCAGTGAGTACCTGGAACACACTGTCTGAGAGAGTGGTGGAAGCAAAGTCACTGACAGTGTTTTAGAGAACTTGAATTGCCTCAGAATAGAAGACTGTTGGCCAGATGCTGGAAGATGGGATTAGTAAGGATGTTGTCCTCTGATCAGCCTGATTGTGGTGGGCTGAATGCTTTGTTTCCATGCTATAGGACTCTGTAGCTGTCCAATTAAAATAATAGGATGCCCCATAATTCCTCAATAAATGATTATGCAATTAGCACAGAATGGAGAACCCACTGGCAAATGCTAATAGAGCTTGCAAAATAATGAGAGTATTTAGATTGCATGGCCCATCAAGCAGAGAAGCCACAATTGTTTTCTGATGGCAATGATTTGCAGAAAAGGAGAAAGGAGTGATGGTGGTGTTCGGTAGGTGCAGATTTGCCTAAAAGCTTGTCTACCATTTTCCTTGGGTCTCCTTGGATATGCCAGATTATAACTGAGCCATGTCATACATGGATTTTCAGTGAAGATCACTAGCCCTTGGTTCTATTCCCCTGAGTACATTTATCTTGAGAGTGTTGGGTAGAAGATTTGCTTTTAACCAGGCAGATGCTAGACATACTTGGGTCTTTGTTCTACTACCTGCACCATTTTGGAAATTTCACAACCTAACAGGTGTGCATGTTACCGTATTGGCAGACTAGAACACTTGTGTCTTTAGACAACATTTTCCCATTCTGAGTAGATTAAAAGATCTAGTTTTCAAAATTGCTCAGAGTTATTTGTGTAGAGCAGTAGGTGAATCTTTTCTACTTATTCATACATCAGAATGTAGAAGTCACTGGTAAAGTCATGCAGTTGTTATCCTTAAGGTGGTCCTGAGTTGTCCATCTGAACTGCTGCAATGGATCTGCTGAAGATACTTCCACAGGGCCATTGTTCGGGGAACTCCAGGATTTGGAACCAATCACCATGAAAGAATGGAAATGCATTTGCGTGTTTGGATGGAAGGGAACATCAATATGGTGATATTCCAGTATACCCCGAACCCTTGTCCTCTTTTGGTGATAATGGACATGAATTTGAGAGAACTGTAGTACATTTTGTAAATATACATTTCAAAGCCACTGTGTAGAGATGATGGAAAGAATTAATGTTTCAGGTGATAGACTATGATTGGTACCCCATCTATTTCACCCTTGGTGGTTTCGGTCTTGAGCATCATCGGAACTGCATTCATCAAGATCTACGGATTGATTCCAAACACATACCTGACGTGTCTTGTAGATAGTGGAAACATGTTTGGGCATCATAAAGCAAGTCACTCACTGCAGGATACCCAACTTCTAGCCTGCTATTGTAACAATGTTATTTATAGGACTTGCTGGTCTATTTGAGCTTCTGGTCAGTGGTGACTCCAAGATGTGTGGATGTAGAAGATGTGGTGATGCTAAAGCTATCTGTTGTCAGGGGCAGGTGGTTAGAATCTCTCCTTGCGGATTTTGATTGTTAGACATTTCTGTGGCGTGAGTGTTACTTGGAAGTTATCAGCCCAGGCCAAAACCTGTCCAGGTTTAGCTGTGTACAGGCAATGGCTGCTTCATTTGCTGAGGAATTGCAAATGAAATTGAACATTATGCAATAATTGGGCAGACTCACTCCTAATCTTGCGATGGAAGGAGCACTATTGATGAAGCAGCTGAAGATGGAAGGAATCGGGATGCAGCTGGGGTGATTAAATTATAAGGGCCAAAACCACCACCATTTTGTGCGAGGTATGACTCCTCCTATTGCAGTTTTTACCCTTGGTGCCCATTAATGTTGATAGCTTTTGATATCTCTCCTGAATATCAAAATGTTACTTTTGTCTTGCTTTTGGAATTCAGCTGTTTGGTCCACTTGAGCAAAAGTTGTGATGAGGTCTGCAACCAAATGGCCCTAGTGTAGCCTGTTCTGGGTTTTGGTAAGGAATTAATGGTGTCTCAGTATCCCTGGCTAGCACTGATGATGCCATCTATGACTTTGATAATAGAACGTAGGCTGAGTTTATGGTGTTCAGCTGAATTGGACGAGGGAAGCTTTGTGTGAGCAGGATGAACCTAGCCGATTTTAAGAGTATGGATCTTCAGTATTACAGTGGCATTATCTGGTCCTATTATCATAGTTCTGTCCAGTGTCCTCAGCCATTTCTTGTTCTTTCATGGGGTCAATTGAAATGGCTGGTCCAGCTTACAAAATGGTGGATGTCCCAGAAGAAATCTAAAATAGACTAAACACTAGTAGCTGAAGATGGTTGCCAATGGTTCTTAATTGCTCCTGTGTTGCGTCCTGGGTATCGATGTTTATGGCTCTGCCTCTTCCAGTTAGCTTTTTTAATTAAACATCACCATTTATAATTAGATGCTTGGATCTAATCTGTTGGCAACTCCTTAAAATGCTTTAACTTCAATTGATTTCTTATCTTAATGCACTGATTTAATTTAATTGTGAACATAATGGACTGCCATAATCAAAATTAATATTAAATAAACTTTCACTTAAAATCGTAGGTATGTTATTCCAAATCCAATGCATGTAAATGTTACCAAATAAGTTTTGACTTAAATGAATCTGGACAACACTTTCAACTTTGGAGGAGAAGAAATTTCTTCACCCAGAAGTTGATGAATATTTGAAATTTGTGGCCCATGGATACTGAGATGTTAAATACACCCCAGACTCGCATTGTAGATTTATGATGCTGAAGGGAAATGGGAATTGTGTTTGACGGTTGACCTGACAAGGTTGGCCGTGATCTTACTGAATAATGGAGTAAGCTGAAGGGTTAGGCTGGCCAGTTCTTTTTAGTCTTCTGTTGAAAATGCAAACTGAAGTTGTTGTTCGCTAACTGGGTGGTTTTGAAAGTGCTGTAACTTTTATAAAAAGGGGATAACACCATAGCAGGAAGTCACATTGATAGATACAGATCAGTCATGCCAGTTTGTATCTAATTAGTGGTATCATAGTAGCACTGGAGCCGAGATTTCCCAATTGTTCAGCTGTTGCCTTCAGTCAGCTGACCATCTACTGCCATATTGAGCAGTAGATTTTCTGCTTGGCTGGTGAGTGCTGCTGCAGTCTAACATTGTATACAGATAGAAACTTTAACTTTTTTGACCCAATTATTGATTTTATGACAAGTGAAAATGGCTTCAGTTATGATTTAATCATGTAAACGTAATAAAATATCAGATGTCAATTTTTTGTTAGTTTCGTAGAAGTAAGGCAGCATGGAAGCAGACCCTTGACCCAGTTTGTCCATAATCCCAAAAGTGCCTGCCTGTGCTAATTTCATTTGCTCATGTTTGGCCTATAACCCTCTAAACCTTTCCTATCTATGAACCTTTCTAAATGTCTTAAATATTGTAATTGTACCCACATGCATCACTTACTTGGGCAGCTTGTTCCATTCACTATTTGCTGATTTAAAAAGAATCTGAAAGATGAATCCAAAAATGCATGAATAGGACAACACCTTTGCCAAAAAAAGTGCTTCATCTTTTCTGCTAAGATGTGTCTTCTACTTTGATTAGTAAGTAAAATTCGTTGTGCCTCATTACAAACGGACCACATATTTTCACAAAAAAAGATGACATGAGTGATATAAGATGTTTATCCTTTGTATATCCCTTTAATTGTGCTATGAAGCCAACCTCTGCCCTATTCAGAGATGAGTACAACCACAACGATTATTCTTCATTACTTTCATATCAGTGTATGCTGGCATAAGTTTCTTCTGCTGCAAGATGAAATGACAAACAAGTTTAAGTGTCATTTAATTACGAAAAAGGGTTAAAGTTATAGAATAAATATCACAGTTGCTGTAAACATTTTAAAGGCAATACGTTTTTATCAACAGTAACATGTGCAGTCTTTCTATCCATTTTCCTGTAACTCATAGTATTTATTTTAATGGTTTTCCATAAAACAATCTTGTGTCATCTTAATCTCTGTTTGGACATAACCAAGTTATAATTTTAAAATACCTTTCTTTAATTGGGATTTGTTAATAGCTAAGTACACCTCCAATTAAAAGATTTTGCCTTACAACAGAAGCCCTGAGAAGCCTAGCCCTACAAGCTTCCAAGAAAATATGAAAACTTGGAGACTGACTGCTAACTTGTTTGTTCATTAGTGAGGGATTGAATTCAAGAGCCACTGGGTAATGTTGCAGCTCTACAAAACTCTTGTCACATCATTATAGGAAGGATGTGGAAGTTTTAGAGAGAATGCTGAGGAGATTTACTTAGGATGCTGCTTGGATTAGAGAGCATGTTTTGTGAGGAAAAATTTGAGTAAGCTAGGGATTTTCTCTTTGCAGCAAAAAAGGATGAGAGGTGACTTTGATAGAGGCATACATGATGATAAGAAGCATAGATAGAGTGGGCAGCCAGTAGCTTTTTCCACAGGGTGGAAATGGCTAGTATGAGAGGGCATCACTTTAAGGTGATTGGAGAAAAATATAGAAGGATGCCATAGATACTTTAGACATAATGGTGGGTGTGTGGAGTGTGCTGTCTGGGATAGTGGAATAGCCAGATACATAAGGGACATTTAAGAGATTTGAATAGATGAAAGAAAAACTGTGTGAGAGCTAAGCATTAGATTGATCTTGGAATAGGTTAAAAGGTTGTTGTGGGTCAATAGAGCCTTCCTGTGCAGTGCTTTTCTATGTTCATCCTCGAAGAAAGAATTTGATAACTTGAATCACTTGTGATAACAATTCTTAGTGCCATTTAAATGACTAGGTGACGGGTGCAGTCTTTTTTTTTGTTGCCTTTCACACAGAGTAGCAGCAAACACTTGATCAGCAGTAATAGAAACTTGTATTGTTGCTGTTGATGGGAGAGTTTACTGAAAACCAATCTTCTGCCATTACTTGTGACAAAGGTGCTAACAATATAGAGCCCTTCAGATCTCTGGAAGATACCTTAAGACACTTTTACCCAATTTCTTCCAGCCTTTCAGTTTTCCCAACAGTTCATTTAGTGAAGTAGTTAAATATGGCAGTATATTAAATCTCTTAGTAAATATACCTATTCATTAACTGTTTTGGTGTAATCAATGAATAACTGATGAGAAATAATTTTGCTATGATAACTAAATTAAGTGAATAGTTGCTTGAAATGAAAAGATTTTTTGAAAGAATAATTGTGTATAAAGCAATCTGTTCTACAAATATAATTTTAAATATCTTCATTTTTGGCCTAAAGCTAAATTTTGAAATGCGAAAACATGATTATGTTCTATCTTAACATTTAGGCAACCAATATGATTAAGCAGACACATACTGCTCATAAAGACATTTTGCAAGAAAAAGAATCCCTGCTGCTGAAGATCAAACTCCTGGAACAGGATAAGGCAAGGCTTCAGCATTATGAAGATGAACTAAGTAGAGTAAAGGCACGCTTTGAAGCTGAGTCCCGCATGAAGCAGCGACTTCAGGATGAAGTCGATATCATCAGAAATGACATAAGCTACTGGAAGAATCAGGCGGAAATGCAACAGTTAGAAAAGGGCAAATCAAGTAGTGAGTATGAGCGTTTGAAAGCTGAGCTAGATAGACTGCAAGCAGAACTGAGAGCAACTGAAGAAAGATACAGGCGGAAGCTTGAGGATAGTGAAAGAGCGAAGAGGATGGAGCTGGAAGCACTCCAAGCCAAAACAAAATTAGAAATTGAAAAGCTCAGTCAGACACCACCAACTTTCAACAAACAGACTCAAACAGGTGATATGGTTGTGGTTGATTCTGCAAAACTTCTGTTTGATGGAATCCGTAAAAAGGTTACAGCAACCCAGTTGTATGATTGCCAGCTAATTGATAAATCAACTTTAGATAAGCTGCTGAGGGGTGAAAGAACATTGATGGATGTTTCAAACGACATTAATGTGCATCTTCATGGGTTGGAGAGTATAGCTGGAGTCTATTCACCATCAAATGGAAAAAAGCTGTCACTATCTGAAGCTGCAAAAGAGAATATCATTAGTCCTGATGAGGCTATATCACTTTTGGAAGCACAGGCAGCTACCGGATTCATCATTGATCCACAGAGAAACAAAAGGATGACTGTGGATGAAGCTGTTGCAACAGGCCTTGTGGATTATAAAGACAGAGACAAACTCCTGGTAGCAGAAAAGGCTGTAACTGGATTTAAAGACCCGTTCACAGGAAAGGTTATCTCACTATTTGAAGCAATGAAAAAAAATATTGTTGATAAAGTGACAGGCCTTCGCTTGTTACAGGCACAGATTGCAGCAGGTGGAATAGTTGATTCAGTTAACAGTGTGTATTTGCCAAAAGAGCTGGCATATAAACGTGGGCTGGTTGATGCAGAAATGTATCAAAGGCTTACGTCTCCTTTTGACGAATCAAAAATCTTTGTTGATCCAAACACAGATTCCAAAGTTTCCTATCAGCAGCTGAAATTAAACTGCAGAACAGATCCTGGAACAGATTTATTACTTTTGCCTGTGCAAAAGTCAGAAATAGAATTACCAGGAATCAGAGCATCTGTTCCACTGCAGGATCTTGTAAATGCCCAGATTATAGATAAAAAAACAGTAGACCATCTTTCACATGGACTGCTCACAATAGATGATGTTGCTGCCCAGTACAAGGGCTACCTGCAAGGTGACAGTTGTATTGCAGGAGTGTTTGTTGAAGCCACACAGGAAACACTGCCAATCTATCAAGCCATGAGGAAGGGCTTGATTAGACAAGGCACGGCCCTTGAGCTACTAGAAGCCCAGGCAGCCACAGGTCATGTAATTGATCCAGTTAATAACCAAAAGCTGACTGTTGAGGAAGCTGCTGCAAAGAAACTCATCGGTGTGGAGTTCAAAATGAAACTACTTTCAGCAGAAAGGGCTGTTACTGGTTACAAGGATCCTGAAACTGGGAAAACCATCTCGTTGTTTCAGGCAATGCAAAAAGACTTGATTGAACACAATCATGGTATTCGCTTACTTGAAGCCCAAATTGCCACTGGTGGAATTATTGATCCAATGCACAGCCATCGCTTGCCAGTTGATGTTGCTTACAAGCGTAATTACTTCAATGAAGAATTGAATGAAATTTTAATTGATCCCAGTGATGACACCAAAGGCTTCTTTGATCCCAACACAGAAGAGAATTTGACCTATCTTCAATTAAAGGATCGGTGCATTACTGATAAAGTCACAGGACTTTGTTTATTGCCTCTAAAACAGAAGAAAAAGGAGCCTACAACTTCAAGATCATCTGCAGTAAGAAAGCGTAGAGTGGTCGTTGTGGATCCTGAAACAGAGCGAGAAATGTCAGTACGCGAGGCATATCACAAAGACCTGATAGATTATGAGACTTTCCTTGAACTTTCTGAACAGGAGGCAGAGTGGGAAGAGATAACAATTAAAGGATCAGATGGAAGTACCAAAACAGTGGTTGTTGACAGGAAAACTGGAAATCAGTATGACATTGAAGAGTCATTACAGAAAGGCATAATTGATAAGAAGAGTTTTGACGACTATCGGGCTGGAACTCTGACACTCTCACAGTTTGTGGATTTGTTTACTGATAAGGATAATCTTAGTGCATCTAAAGTGAGCAGTGTAATGAACAGTAGTCCAATTCGATCACCAGGTTTAAAACAACCTTTTGATTCTTTGGAGGATTCTTCTCCCATTGCCGCCATCTTTGATGTTGAAACACTGGAAAAAATAACAATTTCTGAAGCCATGCGTCGCAATATTGTTGACACAATTACAGGGCAGAGGCTACTAGAAGCTCAGGCCTGTACAGGAGGTATAATAAATCCTGGAACTGGTCAGAAACTATCCATTCAAGATGCTATATATCAACGTATCATTGATGAAGAGATGGGAAAGCGGTTAAAGCCAGCCCAGAAAGCTTATGTCGGTTTTGACGATGTGAAGAACAAGAAAAGACTCTCTGCAGCAGAAGCGATGCAAGAGAATTGGCTGCCACATGAAGCTGGGCAACGTTTCCTCGAGTACCAGTGTGCTACAGGTGGACTTGTTGTGCCAAACTTTGCAGGACGAATTACCATTGATGAAGCAGTAAGGAGAGGCTTGGTTAATGCCAAATCAGCTCAGAAACTGCAGGATAGCAGCAGTTACTCAAAATGTATGACGTGTCCCAAAACAAAATTGAAGATTTCATATAAGGAGGCAGTAGATCGTTCAATGGTTGAAGACAAGACAGGCCTACGGCTGTTAGAAGCGACATC
Source organism: Hypanus sabinus (assembly GCF_030144855.1). Lineage (NCBI taxonomy): Eukaryota > Metazoa > Chordata > Chondrichthyes > Myliobatiformes > Dasyatidae > Hypanus > Hypanus sabinus. The sequence goes on from NC_082706.1 coordinate 92,559,738, forward strand.
GTTTTCTACCAAAGGAATTAATAGTGCATACAATACAGGTGGTTTCTCTGGACCAAATTCCCGACCAGGTTCCCGCTCAGGTTCCCGTTCAAGCTCAAGAAGTGGGTCAAGACGAGGAAGTTTTGATGCCAGCTCTTCTATTTTAACTAGTAGTCATATAACCATTAAATCCTCCTCTATTACACATTAATCATTTGTTACTAGTATCCAAGTGTGGTAGTTTTTGAAATGTGTGGAAGATCCAAATTTATATTCTTTTCAAATGCTTTCAAATATAGTTGATTCATACATTGGTGCCCTGTTAAGATCATTATCAAAATCAGAATCGGAATCACTTTATTGCCAGTATGTAAAATGTATCAGAATTGATCATGGTTCGGTGTCAAGCACAAAACACAGGACAACAGACAACACCATTGAAACCAACAGTTTACCAGGACAGCAGTGCAAACAGTCATGAGCAATCAACAATTAGCAGAAACGTCAATAATCAAACTTGTGTAAATGTGAACGTGGGCTCAATCATTCTCAACAGGAGGAGGAGAGCAGAAAGGACCATTTAACAGATGTTGTGCAGGAACAATTGGGTTATTACACCTGAATGAGTTTTGTTGAAAGGCTGGATAGCTCCAGGAAAGAAACTTCAGAGAAGACGTGTAGTCATGGTGATGATCGACTTGTAGCATTCTCCCTGTTGGCAAATTGGTGAAAAGGTAATTGCTGTAGCCTGGATGGAGTCGGCAGTATTTTTTTCAGCTCTTCACTCTGGCCATGAACATGTCTAGTAGCTGACAGCCAATGATCTTCTCCAGTGAGTGGACCAATCACTGTAGCCTGGACTTGGAGAGGAGGAGGTGGTGGGAGACCAAACGGTGATGGAGATGGTCACAGCACTCTTCGTGATGAGAGTTAAAATTCATCAGGATATGCCTGGAGATTCTAAGTTTACCAAGCTGGCGTAGGAAGAACAATTGCCACTGGGTGTACTTGTTCCACTTCAATGTATTGGTAATGGTAGTTCCCAAGAATTTGAATGACTCAACCACAAACACGGCCTGACCATTTATTTCCAAGATGGGTGGTGGGGCTGGTAGGGAGTTGTCGCTGAAAGTTAATCCTCATTTCCACTGTCTTGATAGCACCAAGTTCCAATTTGTTACGAGCACAACCTGCTGCAAAATGGGTCTACCTCTCTTTGATAGTAAGTCCCATCATTATTAGAGGTGAGACCAACTACAGTTGAGTCATATACAAACTGTAGAATTTTCATGGATTTGTGAAGGTACAGTTTATGGGAAATGTTAACCAGAATTACAATTGAATAACCAAATCCAAAGGTTACTGATATAATGAGAAATTCAACTTGTAACCCTTTCCAGAAGAGACTGCTTTTTCAGTTAATACTGTACAACAGTTTTAAAGTTGTAAAGGATTGTGCCAATAGAGTGAGCTGTTAAATATGTCAATTCTTTGGAGGGTTTTTATTGTATAGAGCTAATTGTGGTTTCAGTTTGTTTCACACTAAATTTTCTATAGATTAAAAACTAATTGATCTTAACTTGGCTCCATTGTAATTATGTAATCTTATACTTATGGGATGTTTTAGCAGGTGCAAAGGAAATTATACTTTTTCTAATGTTTTGATGAATATTCAGTACATAGCCAAAAAAATCTGTTAATAAAAAAATATTTGTTTAAAGCTTGCTGAATGAAGTATGCATTTTTCTTTTCATATTCTTAGTATTGTGAATATTTAATGAAATACAATCATTTGATTATTGAAAAGTTGCATGTGCAGGCAAATACACATCAAATCTTACAAATGGAGACTGAGCAAGTAAAAAAGAAGCTCATTTTCTTGAAATGTATACCAACTAAGGTGTTGCTAAATGGGTAAATAGTTTGCCTATACTTAATTTTGAGTAGGCCATCATGTAGCTGAGCTAGATAATTATTTCAGATTTCAATGCAGTAATTTAAAAAAAAAATGTAAACTTTACATTACTGAAATTTCCAGATGGTTACAGCTCCATGGAGAGTCAAAACAGATCATGTTCAAATTAATTTATTTATCACACGTACATCAAAACCTACAGTGAAATACATCATTTATGGTAAAACCCAACACACTCCAGGTGTTCGGGGGCAGCCCGCAATACTCAGCAGAACTTTTCCGCACATGCTCTCTTTCAATTCCAGGCCCCAAATCTTTGTTCATTGGGCTTTGACTACTGAACTTCTGATTGACCTTAGGGCTTTGAATTTTAGTATCAATCCCCGGACTAGCCGAGGACAGGACCTGGAACCCTGGGACTTGTTGGGCTTTGTGCTACCCTGTCCCTTTTGTTTGAACAGACATCCAATATGGGAACTCGCTGACATTAGAGACTAGGAAAAGATCAAAAAGTGATACAGGACAAAAGGATTTGGGGTAGCATTGGGGAAAGACACAACCATTCTTCCCCTGGAGTAAGAATTTGGATAAAGGGAGATTTAGAAAATTAAAGCGAAAGCATAAGAATGAATGAGAATTAGTGATAGAGCATAGAATAAGATTGCAACAACAAACGGTCAATGAAATGGTTTAAAAAAAAAGGTCCTATCAGATAAAAAAATAAAGCAAGCCTTAACAAAGGACCATATTCAATTTGATAGATTTAGGTTTAAAAGTTGGGTTTCAAAGAGAGTTACATACTAGATAAGAAAGGCAAGCTGGCCTAAGCAGATTGGATATTAGGTTAAGGCTGAAGACTTATTTACACTATAAGGCATAGGAGCAGAACAAGGCTATTTGGTCCATCAAGTCTAATTTGCCATTGAATCATTCCTGATTTTCTTCAATCATATTTTCCTGCCTTCTCCCTATGATCCTTGGCCTCCCTCAAATGGAGAGGCTATCAATCTTTGCTTTAACTACACCCAATGACTTGGCCTTCATGACCCTCCATGGCAATGAATTCCACAGACTCACTTCCCTCTGGCTGAAGAAATCCTTACTCATCTCAGTTTTAAAAGCACATTCCTTTATTCTGAGACTCTGCCCTTGGATCCAACGCTCTTCTATTAATTGAAACCTATTTAAAGATGTATTTCAAAATTTCCAACAAAGATGTCCATTATAGAGAAATAAAGAGAATGGGATATCATTCATGGCTTAATAAAGAATGGAATTACCCTGAAATTAAAATATATGTTAATTTGCAAAGATTGCTAGTATATCTGAACATTGGAAATATTTTAGGAACCAACAAAGAGTGACTTAAAGTATGAAGAGTGTAAATGGAACATAAAAATAATGAATGTAAAACATTGTGATAGGTTTTACAGGCATGTGAGAAAGAAGAGTTCTTCAGAAGCTGAAATAAACATAAGGTGGAAAATGAAATGCAGAAACATTTAACATGTTTGGTGGACTTCCAGCCTTCTGTTTATATTCTGTTCCAGGTAGAGCATTGTGTGCAATGCCAGCTGGCACAGAATATGAAGTCTGGAGATACTTTATTCGCCTGCGTTCCAATTATGAGGAGTGTTATGTCCGTAGCCCCCTCCTTTGTGAGAATCGCAAGAGCACTAGTTGAGGGGGGGTGGGTCAGTAGACTCAGGAAATGGGGGAGAGAGAGACGTGCTGAATACCGCATCATCTCTACCTGATTGACACCTGCCTCCCCGTGAGGAAGTATAAAGGAGGGTCTGGGGGAGGGGACAACCCCTTCAGACGCACCAAGAAGACACGATAGCGATGCCATCGTAGCGGGAAGCCATTTTGAAGGAAGTTCGATTCTGGGCTTGGAATCTGTGGCTGGAATCAAGGAAAACCGCTTTCAGCTAACAACGGGGAATCCCGTTCCCCTGATTCAACGGATTTGGCTTCATAAGAGACCCGGGCAAGTTTTTCTTTTCTCACCAATCTCTCTCTCTCTCCAACAAGTGAAAACCCAGCGCCCCCCCCCCCCCGAAAGCCAGAAGCCTGCAGGAATTTGAGTGACTTATATTTCCATCGGACACTAATTTATCCCCTAGACCAGGGGTGGGCAAACTTTTTGACTTGAGGGCCACAAAGGGTTCTAAAATTTGACAGGGGGGCCGGACCAGGAGCAGATGGACGGAGTGTTTTGGTAATACACCTCATAAGAGAAAATAAAATATCATGGGATATGTAGAAAACATGTGCTTTAATTTCGATTGAAAATGAACAAATGCATTACAACAAAATATCTGTCTTTGAAGTCTCATGGTATTTAGCTATTTATTGAAATGACTTTTAAAACACTGAAAATTAAATGAATAAAATACAGCTTTTTTTAATAGTAAGTTATTATTTTAAAGCACTGAAAATTCTGTTATCCTTCAAGATATTATCATAATCACTCTCCTCCTGACTGTCTTTATTTCAAAAACGGTAGGAGATGCAGGTCTACTTGTCCTGCTCCTTCTTATTCAATTGTCCCCTGTGCCAAAACTCAACAACGACCCGCACAATGACAGAACAGTGACAGCGCGCCAGTATGCGGAGCCCGTTATTTGATCTGGAGCGCATTTTTTATTTTGAGAACGTACGTGCACCTGCGCACTATTCATGTCCATCACTTAACAGAAATGATATGTAACATGTAAGGCTTATTGAAAAAAATATTTTCAGATGCAATTTTTTCATAACACAATGAAGAAACTTATTTTTAATTTCAGTGGGAACAGTGTTGTTGGTCTCCCTTTTTAGCCAGCGCATCAAAGTCTGGATTTAGTTTTGTTGTGGCGATTCTCAGGATGGATCTGAGGTGTTGGTCAGTTAACTTGGATCTGTGGCTGGCTTTGTTGATGTTCATGACGCTGAACGCCTGTTCACACAAATAGATCGAGCCACACAAAGAGTAAAGCGCAAATGTGGAGTAATACGCTGCACCTCAACAAAGGTCAATGTGTAGCGGTGTGCTACATGCAGCGCTAAAATTACGACACGGAGTCGGTAACTGCAGTCGAAGAAAAAAACTTTATTCGAAATCCCCAGCATCACTTTTAAGCCTCCCTCAACCTGCCCCCCTGCGCAGAGGCTCCAAAACTCTGTGCTCGCAAATGCCCGCAGGCTATCTCCCTTAGCCGGAACGCTGGCTAATTGTGAGCCAGTTCAGATGTGCCAGGAAATGAGTCGCCACAAATGTATATAGAGTGCGTCATCTATTGGGAAAACGCCAGAATTGCGGGGAGAAAACGTTAACAAGGTTTATTAATATAATTTAATCAAGTTCTGCGGGCCGGATTAAAAAGCTTAACGGGCCGCATATGGCCCGCGGGCCGTAGTTTGCCCATGCCTGCCCTAGACAAACGATCGAGCTGTTTCTTATTTATGGTTATTATTAGACCCGCGCTTTTAGATTAAGTAGTGACTACGTATATTTAAGTGTTTGTATTAATCTTACATTTGTGCTCCTTTCATAAATAAAGACTTTTAAAAAATAGTACCATCAGACTTCAACGGACCTCTCTATCTTTGCTGGTAAGTGATCCCGTTACGGGATTTCATAACAGGAGATAGTGGACAGGTTGGGTTTGGTTTCTTTGGAGTAGAGGAGGTTGTGAGAAGAGTGCTTGATAGAAGTAGCTTAGATAGTTAGAAAGCTGTCTTCCCTGCTCTCCCCATAATGGAGTCACCTAAAACCAGAGGGCATGGATTTAAGGTGAGCACTTTCTTAGAATCTATTGAAATTTTTATTTCACTCAGAGATTGGTTGCAATCTGGAACTCAACCTGGAGCCAAGTTGTCTCCCAGCGTTTAAGAAGTATCTGGATTAACCTGTGAATTATCAAGGCATTGAAGGCTATAGATCAAATGCAGAGATATAGGACATGAAACCATGCTGAGTAAGATATCTCCCTGAGCTAGTTGGCATTTGCCTGCATTTGGGCCATATCCCTCCACCTTTCCCAACCATGTGCCTAGGTGTGGGTAAAATTTTTAGTAGAGATCGGTCTAGTGGCCTATTTCTGTTCAGTGTGATTCTAGAATAGAGAGATTTTCTTCATTTAGTGCTGTCAGAGAACCAAATGTAGGTTTCTCAAAAATCTGCCAGCTTCATGGTTACCCTCACCATTGCTGGCTTGTAATTCCAGATTTTGTTCAGTCATTTAAATTCCTGAGGTGCCATGTCTGTGTAGGTTTTTATAAATAAAACAGCAGAGGCATAGCATCTAACTTTGTTAATCAAATGCAGGATGTAAAGCCTGGTAGAAACCTTCATGCCATCACGTCACCTAGTCAGACACAGCTCTTTAAAGTGAAACCCAGCTCAATGTAGGTGGTTGTGAACAATGCATATGTTTCCACCCCTTACCCTATCCTACACATACACCCCCAGAATTCACCAAAACCAGCATTGATTCATAGTCAGGTTCGCAGACGACGCCACGGTGATTGGCCTGATCAGAGGGGATGACGAGACGGCCAACAGGGACGAGGTCCAGCACCTGGCTGTGCGGTGTGCCGACAATAACCTGGCCCTTAATCCCCAGAAGGCCAAGGAGATCACTGTGGACTTCGGGCATGCTAGGAGCCACACTCACATCCCCATCTACATCAATGGAGCTGTAGTGGAGCATGTATCAAGCTTCAAATTCCTTGTTGTCCACATTTCCAAGGATCTCACCTGGTCCCTGAACTCCTCCATCCTGATCAAAAAAGGCACAACTGCTGTACCATTGAGAGCACGCTGCATCTCAGTGTGGGATGGCAATTGTCCCATATCAGTCCGCAATGCACTCCCTACGGGTGGTGAAAACTGCCCAGTGGATTATTGGTACCCAATTGCCCACCATTGAGAACATTTACCATAAATGCTGCCTGAGCAGGTCAAAAAGCATTATCAAGGATGCATCTCACCCTAACCATGGGCTTTTTACTCTCCTCCCATCCAGTATGTGCTACAGGAGCTTCCGCTCCTGCACCAGCAGGCACAGGAAGAGCTTCTTCCCTGAGGCTGTGACCCTGCTGAACCTCACATCACAGCGTTAAGCAGTATTGCACCCATGTTGTACTGTCTCAGTACTTCTATGTTTGTGTGCTGTAGTACTTACTTCTTATTCGCAGTACTTTGTAAATAACACTATTCTTTGCATTTCTGGTTAGATGCTAACTGCATTTCATTGGCTTTGTATCTGTACTTGGCACAATGACAATAAACATAGAAAATAGGTGCAGGAGTAGGCATTCAACCCTTTGAGCCTGCACCGCCATTCAGTATGATCATGGCTGATCATCCAACTCAGAGCCCTGTACCTGCTTTCTCTCCATACCCCCGATCCCTTTAGCCACAAGGGCCATATCTAACTTCTTCTTAAATATAGCCAATGAACCGGCCTCAACTGTTTCCTGTGGCAGAGAATTCCACAGATTCACCACTCTGTGTGAAGAAGTTTTTCCTCATCTCGGTCCTAAAGGCTTCCCCTTTATCCTTAAAACTGTGACCCCACATTCTGGACTTCCCCAACATCGGAAGCAATCTTCCTGCACCTAGCCTGTCCAATTCCTTTAGAATTTTATACGTTTCAATAAGATCCCCCCTCAATCTTCTAAATTCCAGTGAGTATAAGGCTAGTCGTTCCAGTCTTTCTTCATATGAAAGTCCTGCCATCCCAGGAATCAATCTGGTGAACCTTCTCTGTACTCCCTCTATGGCAAGAATGTCTTTCCTCAGATTAAGGGACCAAAACTGCACACATTATTCTAGGTGTGGTCTCACCAAGGCCTTGTACAACTGCAGTAGAACCTCCCTGCTCCTGCACTCAAATCCTTTTTGCTATGAGTGCCAATGTACCATTTGCCTTTTTTACCACCTGCTGTACCTGCATGCCCACCTTCAATGACTGGTGTACAATGACACCCAGGTCTCGTTGCATCTCCCCTTTTCCTAATCGGCCACCATTCAGATAATAATCTGCTTTCCTGTTCTTGCAACCAAAGTGGATAACCTCACATTTATCCACATTAAATTGCATCCGCCATGAATTTGCCCACTCATCTAAGCTATTCAAGTCACCCTGCATCCTCTTAGCATCCTCCTCACAGCTAACACCGCTGCCCAGCTTCGTGTCATCTGCAAACTTGGAGATGCTGCATTTAATTCCCTCATCTAAATCATTAATATATATTGTAAACAACTGGGGTCCCAGCACTGAGCCTTGCGGTACCCCACTAGTCACTGCCTGCCATTCTGAAAAGGTCCCATTTACTCCCACTCTTTGCTTCCTGTCTGCCAACCAATTCTCTATCCACATCAATACCATACCCCTTATACCATGTGCTTTAAATTTGCACACTAATCTCCTGTGTGGGACCTTGTCAAAAGCCTTTTGAAAATCTAAATATACCACCTCCACTGGCTCTCCCCTATCCACTCCACTAGTTACATCTTCAAAAAATTCTATAAGATTCGTTAGACATTATTTTCCTTTCACAAATCCATGCTGACTTTGTCTGATGATTTCACTTCTTTCCAAATCACATCTTTGATAACCGACTCTAGCATTTTCCCCACCACCGATGTCAGATTAACCGGTCTATAATTCCCCGGTTTCTCTCTCCCAGTTGAATCTAATCTAATTGTGACCCTGTCTGGAATACAGTAGAGATGCCCAGTTTGGTCCTATGTTCCGTGGGTGGAGGAAATGCAGAGGCCTCTGGCTCATCCAGAGGTGTGTTGACATGCTCATTGACAAGTCATGATGCCAAGGGCATGGTAGCGGAATTCTCCAAATCTTGGTGGGCCAGTTTAAGGTGATCTACCAAAATACATCCAGCTTTACCCATTTAATCTGTGATAAAAGTCTTTTCTCTCTGTTCCGAAGTACAGAACGGGCCATCATAAGGGGACCTAGGGGGATGTTGGTGTGCATCATGTTGGACGAAAACAAACGAGTTGTTCTCTTCCAGCCCAAGTTGGGGGGTAGGAATATGTGCAAAGGAATTGAGTTTACTGAGGACGTGAACGCTGATGAGAGGCTGACCAGGTCGTCATGGTGTCAGGAATAAAATAAGTTGGCATTCGTAATGGCTGCCCGTATACCAACTCAAGCGCAGATGACTATAGGTCCTCTTTAGGAGCTGTTCTGAGCAGGACCCATGTGAAATGATTATGCCAACACTCATTCCCAAATTAGCCTGATGTGAATTGGGGATTGCGGTCAGAGGAAATAACAGATGGGTGCCAAACTGAGCAACCCAGGTGCTGAGAAATATCTGAGCCATGTCTGCGGCTGTCATTGATGCTAGAGGGATGTCCTCTGACCCACCTGGTGGGACGGTCCACCATGGTAAGAAGGTGTGTGAAACCACAGCAGGGAGGGAAGAGGACCAACGAGGTCGACATTGACGTGGTCAAACCATCACTCGGGGACCTCAAAATGTTCCAGTGGTGCCAGAACATGAGTTAATTATTGCCTGCTGGCAGTCATCCAGGCTGCCGTCCGATCACACATGTCCTTTCTAGGGCCGTGCCACACAAACTTTAGTGCAACCCAGGTCTTTGGGCCCGGGTGCGAGAGGCCATGAATGGAGTTGGAAACAGTTTGCCAGCAGTTTGTGGGCACTGTGAGGCGAGGGCAGCCGTTTGAGACTTCGCACAAGACAGAAACACCAGTTTCCCCGAACTTAATGTAAGCCAACCACAGGCCCGTGACTGCTGTTTGGTAAGCCTCTGGACCTCCGGGTCAGCAGCTTTGTCAGCTGCTATATATTTTGGCCATAACATGCACGAGGGGTTTGTGGTCAACGAACGTTGTGGAATGGCGACCCTGTAGAAAATGAAAAATGGTGGACAGGCAGGTAGAGACCAAGAAGCTTGTGGTCAAATGTGCTATTCTTCCTTTCAGGGGGATTGAGGCTTCAGCTGGAGAAGGTGAGCAGCTACAACATGCCTCTGACCAACTGTCCTTCATGCATAGCGCCTGCAGCAAAGTCTGAAGCGGCAGTAGTAATGGCTATAGGTGCATTGTGGAATGGGTGCGCCAGTAGGGTTGCTTTGGAAAGAGCTCGTTTGGTACCATCAAATGTCCTGGTCGTGTCTGCTGACCAATCAAGCACATGATTAGAGACATTGCCTTTAAGGGTATTATACAAGGGGAGCCTAAGTTCAGCAGCTTGTGGAATGAGTTTTTTTTTAATAGTGTGGAGCGGTGGGAAGTCCATAAAAGAGAGGGGTTTTGCACCTTATGCGTGTAACGTGCTGTGAGGTGTCATTGCTAATGTAATGGTCTTTCTGTAATGTTTCACTGCTGATGTAATGGTTTCTCTGTAGCAGCAATGTTTGGGCGATGGCGAGAGTTAATGGGGGCTTTGGAATGTGTGCCAGACAATGAAAGGCAGGTTGTTCTTTCTTATGGGTCTGAGAGAAGGGACTCTGCGGTCTTTAGTTCGGTGGAAGATGGAGAGAGAAGATCCCAGAATGGGAAAGTCATAGACTGCAGAACAGAGTGGATTTGGAATGGGGTTGGGAGTTGACGCCCGGAGAGAATGACAGATGGGAAAAACATGAGCTCCAACGTTACAAAATAGACTGTATCATAAGAATGGGCCATTTTGTTTTTGTTTCTTTACTAACCCTGTAGTCAAGTTAAGGATTATAAAGCTCAATCGTTTAATTGCATATTGTGTCCTGTTTGTTATTTTGTGGTCCTGACTTGTTACAGGGGAACACATCACGCAGCATTCACCCAAATGACATTTCTCAAGTTTGGCTGGGCCGAAGGCTGTCTTCCTCTAGATTAAGCCGCTAGCCAAACCTGAGGGTTACCTGTGGAGATGCATTGGCTGAGAAAGTCAATGATTGACAATACAAACTGCATTTACCAGGATTAATAATAAACCCATGTTGGCTGAAGCACTTGAAAAGTGTACAGAGATGTGAATCATCTTCCACTGGCAACAAGTATCTCACCCAGGTAAACAAAAAGAAAATTTGTCTTTTAATACAGAGCAACACACACAAATTGCTGGAGGATCTGAACAGGGCAGGCAGGCAGCATCTATGGAGAAAAGTAAACAGTTGACATTTCAGCCCAAGAACCTTCATCTGGACTGATGCAGGGTCTCAATGCGAAACGTCGATTGTTTACTCTTTTTCATAGATGCTATCTGCTCTGCTGAGTTCCTTGGATTTCCAGCATCTGGAGATTTTCTCATCTTTTAATAGAGTCCATCATTTTTCAGCCCAAGTGGCATGCACAGAAACTCAAAAAGGCCAGGTGGGGTTATCACAGCTGTTTTGGGAATGTCCTCTGAGCACACAGGCAACCGATGGTAGCCCCTAATTAGAAACATAGAAAACCAACAGCACAATACAGGCCCTTTGGCCCGCAATGCTGTGCCAAACATGTACTTACTTTAGAAATTACCTACGGTTACCCATAGCCCTCTAATTTTCTAAGCTCCATGTACCTATCCAGGAGTCTCTTAAAATACCCTATTGTATCTGCCACTACCACCGTTGCCGGCAGCCCATTCCACACATTCACCACTCTGCATAAAAAAACTTACCCCTGACATCTCCTCTGTACCTACTTCCAAGGTGCTCTCTCAGGCTAGCCATTTCAGCCCTGGGAAAAAGCCTCCGACTATCCACACGATCAATGCCTCTCATCATCTTATACACCTTTATCAGGTCACCTCTCATCTCCATTACTCCAAGAAGAAAAGGCCAAGTTCACTCAACCTATTCTCATAATGCATGCTCCCCAATCCAGGAACCATCCTTGTAAATCTCCTCTGCACTCTTTCTATGGTTTCCACATCCTTCCTGTAGTGAGGTGACCAGAACTGAGCACAGTACTCCAAGTGGGGTCTGACCAGGGTCCTATATAACTGTAACATTACCTTTTAGCTCTTGAACTCAATCCCACGTTGATGAAGGCCAATGTACTGTATGCCTTCTTAACCACACAGTCAACCTGTGCAGCAGCTTTGAGTGTCCTATGGACTTGGACCCCAAGATCCCTCTGATCCTCCACACTGCCAAGAGTCTTAACGTTAATACTATATTCTGCCTTCATATTTGACCTTCCAAGATAAACCACCTCACACTTATCTGGGTTGAACTCCATTTGCCACTCCTCAGCCCAGTTTTGCATCCTATCGATGTCCCATTGTAACCTCTGACAGCCCTCCACACTATCCACAACACCCCCAACCTTTGTATCATCAGCAAATTTACTAACCCATCCCTCCACTTCCTCATTCAGGTCATTTATAAAAATCACAAAGAGAAGGGGTCCCAGAATAGATCCCTGAGGCATACCACTGGTCATTGGCCTCTATGCAGAATATGACCCACGTACAACTACTCCTTGCCTTGTGTGTGTGCAAGCCAGTTCTGAATCCACAAAGTAAGGTCCCCTTGGATCCCATGCCTCCTTTCTCAATAAGCTTTGCATGGGGTACCTTATCAAATGCTTTGCTGAAATCCCTTAGCACTACATCTACTGCTCTACCTTCATTACTGTGTTTAGTCGCTTCCTCAAAAAAGTTCAATCGGGCAACTTAAAAAAAATTAACTTTTCAGCTAAAAGTGCTGAAAAGTCTTGAATGCGTGGGACCGGGTAACAATCAGGGGGTGGTGGCCTCATTAAGGTGTTGGTAATCGCCACATAGGCAGCAACCAACATAGGGCTTAGGGACAATGTGGAGGGGTGAAGCCCAGGGGCTATTGGATCTGCATTCATGACAAGCCTTTCCATGCAGGCAAAGTCAGCCTTCACAATGGCCAGCTTTTCTAGGTCCAGTCTAGGTGCATGGGCAGGGACTGGCTGATCAGGTGTAGAAATGTGTTGCTTGACCCCCCCCCCCCCCCCATGTTTTGTGACTGTAGTGGACTCAGTGAAGTTTGGGAAATCACCCAGCAGTCGAGTGAACCCACATGCGGTGGTACACACGCTTGACAGAGTCATTGTGGGGAACCTACTGGGGGAGCAGGGTAACAACTGTTGTGGTTTTTCGTGCCTCACAAATGACCAGGAGATGCAGAAGATTCTTCAAGAAGGGTTAAACTTTAATTTGCAAATCAAAGCTGAGACAGTCATTGAGCTAGTCGCTGATTGCCCACCGATCTCTGGACACAGCATTTTTTATAGGTATTTGTCCAGTTGTATTAGCATATGTAATAGATCTATAGTTGCGTATTACACATACTACAAGTACATCATGTCCCTATTGTTCCTATCAATTGGCTTAATCATGTTCTAATCTACATCTCTTAGCTACCTCTCATTAACATACCATTGTCTTCTACATTCCTAAGACTTCAGTCTCCTACCAAATTGGGTAGATGCATAGCAAATAATAAACTCAGAACTGAGCAATGTTCTAATCTACATTTCTTTAGCTACCTCTTATTAACACACCATTGTCTTCTACATTCCTAAGATTTCATTCTACTAAACTGAGTACATGCATAGCAAACTGACTAGTTACACAGCAAATGATACAAGTTTTATACCCTAATACAGGGGTCAGCAACCTTTACCACTGAAAGAGCCACTTGGACCCGTTTCCCACAGAAAAGAAAACACTGGGAGCCGCAAAACCCGTTTGACATTTAAAATGAAATAACACTGCATACAACGTTTTGTTTTGCCTTTATGCTATGTATAAACAAACTATAATGTGTTGCATTTATGAAATTGATGAACTCCTGCAGAGAAAACGAAATTACATTTCTGCATGCAACAAAAACATTTTGACCTCCGAAAAAAAGACGTTGGGTTGAAGGTTACTTTTAAGTAAAATACTCAACGTCTATTTGAGTCCTTCTTGTATTTATGAAAAACGCCAAACTTAAATTTGCCGCCAGCAGCAAACCAAAAATAACGTCAGCCAGCTGTCAACCTGAAAAATAAAAGGACTATTTCACTGAACAATGAAAACATATGAATATACGTAAAATAATAGGCAATTAAAATATTTATCATCCTTGTTCAGGTTGACTCACACCTGACAATGCAGTCGTATTCAGCAGGGATGGATCGATGCTTAGGGGAGTGACCAGGAAGGATAATGTGTTTTTTTCCTCTCTGAACTCACAGAAGCGTTTCCCAAACGATGTTTGCATTGCGATGATTGCCCGATGTAAATACTCCGAATTTATCATGTCGTGACCTTTTTTGAACTCTCTCAAATTGGGGAAGTGAGACAATGTGCCTTTCTGTAAATCTCTGGCAAGCAACGTCAACTTGCGCTCGAATGCCAAAACATCCTCCAACATGTGCAGGGCTGTACATCCTTACCCCGTTGAAGAGCTGTGTTCAGCGTGTTCAGGTGCGCTGTTATGTCTACCATGAAGTGTAGCTTTTCCAGCCACTCTGGCTGTTCCAGCTCAGGAAAGGTGAGCCCTTTGCTGCCCAGGAAAGTTTTCACTTCTTCCAGACATGCGACAAAGCGTTTCAGCACCTCCCCTCTGGACAGCCAGCGATAAAAACACGTTGTAGCGGTGTGCTACACGCAGTCAGTAAACTGCAGTCAAAGATAGCTTTATTCGAACTAAACAGCCTTGCTTTTAAGCCTCCCTCAACCCGCCCCCCATGGGCGCGGATGCTGCAAAAGACACGTACTCACAAACCCCCGTAGGCTATCTCCCTTAGCCTGAACGCTGGCTAATTGTGAGCCGGTTCGGATGTGTCAGGAAATGGGTCGCCACAACGTCTTATTTAGATTGTACAAGATCACCATAATCTTCAAATTTAGATTTACATTTCAAAAACTAACAAACTAACATAAAATACATTTTAATTAAATACTGACCATGTAGCGGTGTGCTACACGCAGCGCTAAAATTACGACACGGAGTCGGTAACTGCAGTCGAAGGAAAAAACTTTATTCGAAATCTTCAGCCTCACTTTTAAGCCTCCCTCAACCTGCCCCCCATGGCGCAGAGGCTCCAAAGCTCTGTGCTCGCAAACCCCCGTAGGCTATCTAATTGTGAGTCGGTTCGGATGTGCCAGGAAAAGGATCGCCACAACCAATTATTTCCCAAAGCAACAGGGAGCCGCAGCACAGACGTAAAAGAGGCACATGCGGCTCCGGAGCCGCGGGTTGCCGACCCCCGCCCTAATACAACCCAAAGTCCTTGACATCCACAAGCCTGCAGTTCTTAAGATCAACTAATAGTCCATGGGCACACAGGAAATCTGCATCGAGCAGAGGTCTAGCTACTTTATCCAGGATGAAATCCCATGTGTAACATTGCCTACTGAAGCAGTGTCACCATCGTGTCCCGTATGTCTGGATCCTGCTGCCTCCAGCTAGGTTTCATCTCTCTTTGCCTTCTGATCAATAGGCGACGCTGGCATCTGTGTCACATAACAAGCATAACCCTGAAAGGGTGTCCGCAATGAACAGCAGATGACCCTGGCAGCTGGAACCCACCGTCTTCACAGACCTCTGATGTCCTGATGTGCTAGCACTGTCGAAGCTGGAAGAGGGTCAACACTTCCTGGTATTCGTACCAATGTGAGTGTGGTAAAAGCACAGAGCTGGTGTCTGTTTCACAGTCGTGGTGTGCTTGGGTTGGAGGCCCTGCAGACCAGGCTTAATGAGGCAGGGAAAAGAGGAGGTATTATTGACCTCTAGCTGGCTGAGTATGGACTTTCAGCCATTTTAACAAGCTCCCTATAATCATTCACTGGTGCATTAGTGAAGGCTATGCACAATTGATCAGGCATTTGCTGTATGAACAGTTCTTTAAAAAACAAAACGATGGTTATTTCGCAGGAGAGACAGCATGTGTTTCATTAGCTTTGAAAACCTAGCATCCCTCAGGCCAGGCAAAGACAGCGACTGTTAGGCACGCTGGGATTCCATGAGTCGAAAGTCTGTAATAGTTGAGTTTTCAGTGTGGCAGAGTTTTTGTATTCAGGCAGGTGTTCAAGCAGTCACCGTGGAGATTCTGAATGATGCTACTACTTGGTTATATCCAGTGTCAACTGCAGAGATTTCTCGCGGTGTGAATTGGCCCTCGGCCTGCACAAATCAAATGACGGCATTTTGCTCCCAAAACTCTGGCATTTTCAAAGTGACTGTGTTGGCCGACATGTT
The DNA here is from genome assembly GCF_030144855.1 of Hypanus sabinus. Lineage (NCBI taxonomy): Eukaryota > Metazoa > Chordata > Chondrichthyes > Myliobatiformes > Dasyatidae > Hypanus > Hypanus sabinus. The sequence continues at coordinate 92,575,808 of NC_082706.1, forward strand.
CAGTAACACTGGAAACGTCCTAGAGCATTGGGGTCCCCAGTGCAGGTTATTGTAAATAAAATGGTAGAGGCATTTTAAGTTTAAGGGAAACTGTAGCAATTAACTTTATTAACCAAACGTCGAACGTCAAGGGCGGTAGAAACCTTGACGTCGTCACATCAGACACAACCTCTTGAAGTGAACCCCAACTCAATGTTGGTGGTTGTGAATTACGCCTGTTTCCACCCTTATCCATCTGTACCTCTTACGCAGGTCTGTTGATACTTTAGTAAAATTAAACTCTGTAAAAGGTGGGGCTTTTTTGCTAGTCAGGGACACTTTCGTAAGATTTGAATGAAAAGAGAGCCCGGTAATTGCACTTTCGCAGGATGAAAGTGAGCCGCAACAGCAAACAGTAGAACCGGAACTGACGTAGTGACGGGGCGTATATAGACCCGCACTTCCGGCCGTCTGGTCAGGCGGCCGTGGATCACGTGACATCCGCGGCGGAATGGCGGCTGTGGAGCTGGATGAAGAGGAAGCCAACATCGAGTACTCGAAACGATTGCAGAGCCGTTTGGAGCGAGTGAGCGAGCTGGCGCAGTTCACCCAGCACTGTGCCCGGGCCTTGGAGGGCGTACTGAGCGCGCTGGGCTGGAGCAGCGAGGGCATGGATCGGCAGCGGCCGGTGAGAGGCTGGATCAGATTCTGCGGCAGGGCCCTCCACTGAGCAATTGTGAATCTGGGCACAGAGGCTTGTTGCTGTTGGATGGGTCACGCCTTATCCTTGCAACTGAGCATCACTCATACCCTTACAACTGATCTCAAAACACACAAAATCCTGAAGGAATTCAGCAGGTCATAGATCTTTCCCTTCACTAATGCTGCCTGACCTGCTGAGTTACTCCAGCATTTTGTAATTTGCTGAAGTCTTCCAGCATCTGTTGAATCTATGTTTGTCTTATATATTCCTAAACGTTTCCTGTGTATTTATCCAAATGTCAATGCTGTCTCTCCCTCAGATACTTCTATGCCACCTGGTTTTTTTGGTTCCCTTTCCCTAAGAATTAGATTGTGTTCATTCCTTCTATCTATGCCCCTCATTATTTTAACACCTCTAATAGGTTATCTGTTAGTCTCCAACATTCCAAGGAATAAAGTCCTTGCCTATCCATCCTTACAGACAATTGATTCTTGGCCACGTTCTTATAAATTTTATTTACACTCTTTCCAGCTCAGTGATACATAAACCACCTGGTACTCCAACCTTAAAAGATGTACTATACCTCACTAATGTCTTCCCCAACAGCAATGTCACTTTACAATCCCTGGAATCAGTCTTCTTCTTCACCTTGTCTACCCGTGACGCAGCTCTCGGTGAATTTATGTACTTGTACTCCTAAGACGTACTCCCCGTGATCTTGCTATCCACTGTATTCCCTGTCATGGTGTAACTTCCCAAAAATGCAACACCTTTCACTTAACAGAATCAAAATCTATTTCCTAATCCTCAGCCTACTTGCCTGGCTTATCAAAATTTCCTGTAATTTTCTAAATAACTTTCTTTGCAGTCTATGATACCTCAAATTCCCTTTATTATGGAATGAGGGAATGTTTTGTAATATGGTGAAAGGTTTCAGAATTTTTGAGGATTTAACTTAAATCCTAAAGACACAAGCAATTGTTGGGTTATGTTTATATGGTGATCTGTATATGAAGTTGCCTATATGTTGTCTACTATTTTCATTGGTATTTTAAAAATCCTGTAAGTAACTTTGCATCCCATCAACTTTTCCAGCTTGATCCAATGGTTACTTGTCCATTTGATGCAAATCACCGTCTTTCAAAATCTTCTCTGGAAAAACATGTTACATCTTGCAGGCTAAGAAAACTGGGATATTCTAAAGAGGAAGAGGTTTGTAGTTTGTTACAGTTTTGTTAATTATGTGTTTAATGCATGTTTTTTTCTAATAAAATTTTTGGAAGAGGGAATTTGAATTTTTTTTTGCATTCAGAAATATTGAAAGTACTTGGCATTTTTAGCTAACAGCTGTATTGGTAGGGCTTTTTTTTGTGTTGAAGCCGTACTTGTTAAGGCCAAAACTACTTCTTGTAGCAGTTAGGATTTCATTGAAGTCATATATAATTGTAATTTTTATTATTTTTTTGAGTCCTCAGTTCCTTTTAAAAAAGATGAAAATGTGGCATTAATTTATCTAATTAACACTTGTTATTCCAGCGTGTTAAACTTCTATTTACTGAAGTGTTTTGTTTGCCCTGAATAAAAATATTTTGTTGTTACTCTTCATTTTAGTAGCAGATTATTTACTAAAGTGGATAATCTCATCTTTTTCCCACATACTGTATTTTTCACAGACCTCTCTGATCATTTTAAATTTATAGTTTCTTTACATACTCCTTGCAGGGCTACTTTCCCAGCTAGTTAGTATAAGATCATAAGATGTAGGAGCAGAATCAGGCCATTCCATCACGTCTGATTTATTGTCCTTTTCAATCCCATTCTCCTGTTTTCTCCCTGAAACCTTTGACACTCGGACTAATCAAGAACATATCAACCTCTGCTTTAAATATACTAAATAGTTGTCCCTCTGTTCAGAGGTTGTGCCTCTAATCCTAGACTCGCACACTACAGGAAACATCCTCACCATTCTATGTAGGCCTTTCAATATTCGATAGGTTTCAATGAGATCTCCCCCCACCCCACTCATTCTTCTGAACTCCAGCAAGTACAGGCCCAGAGCCATCAGCCTCTCTTATGTTAACCCTTTCATTCCTGGAATCATTCTCCTGAATCTCCTCTACACCACCTCCAATGAATCTTCTACAAATATGATAACCTCACAGTCTCTCCCCTCGTCTGTTGTAAATAGTAAATTGCAAGTATTAGAACTGGTTTATTATTGTTGCATGTACAGTGAAAAGCTTTTGATTGTGTGTCATCCAAACAGATCATCCCATACATAAATACATTGAGGTAGTAAAAAGAAAAATGGAACAGATTAAAGTGCTATAGTTACAAATAAAGTGTAAGATCAGAACAGGGTGAATTGGGAAATCGTGAGTTAATCTTTTGGCATGTGAGAAGTCCTTTAAGAGTCTGATAGGTTGAAGAGAGCGATGTCAGACTTGACCTTTATAATCTTAGCTGCCCATTTTAATATCTCCCATAATATATCACAGCAATTTCCATATTACTGATGGACCTGCTTTTCAAAGCCGAAAAGAGAAAAGGCAAAGATCTGTTTTCTAATCCATGGGGATTTTCCTAAAATCTAAGGAACACAGAAAGATGAAAACTGTGGTACAGGCAATGTCAGGTGTGCATTCCAAACTTTTCAGGTTATTTTCACTAATAGCATTTTATTACTGTTTTTATTTCCTTCTCCTTATTTTGCCATGTGGCTATAAAATGCAGGTTTGGTGAAATTGGTGCACTTGTTCTGCGCATTGTTCCTGCCTGTGCTAATCTGCTCTGATGTGGAGCATCTGCCAGACTGGTTCTCTGTACCTCAGATGTGCCCTGTGACTTGGAGAGGTTGCATTTCTGGGAGTAGACCTTAGGTGTCAGATGCTACTAATGAAGCCCCTTGGAGCTATGGCTGGAGAAATTTTTCTTCGGTGCATTGGAGGATAAGCAGATATCAGGTTCTAAAAGTATGAAAGGCAAGCTCTTGGTTTTGTGAATGAGCTGCCAGAAGTGGTCATGCATCCAGCCGCCTTAATTGGCTTTTAGATAGTCAAGTAAACATGTAGGGAATAGAGGATATGGATGATGTGCAGGCAGAAGAGATTTGGTTTGATTTGGCATTGTGTTCATTGCAGGTTTGAAGGCTAAAGGCCTTGTCCTAGTGCTTTAATATTCCATGTAAAAAATCAGTTACATAATTAATAAGAAATTTGATTGCACACATCTTTAAAGTGATAGAATGTATTTAAAAACAAAACAAATCAGATCACTTGACTTATCGTAGTGCTAGTCATCTAATCAATACGGCCTCAATTGCTTTGCAAGCCAAGGGGTTGGATGTGAATGTATCTTTCATCCATGTCCTGATGTTTCAGCTGCTGGACGTAACAGCGTGTTCAGTTAGCATCTGATTTGTAGCTTCCCTCAGATTTGACTGCTCTTGCAGATCTGTGACGTGAGGTGAGACAAGAACCTCAGATATATTGTTTTTTTGGAACTTACAGCTGAAAGTAGGTTCATTTTGGACCATACAGCAAGGCATCCAACTGCTTTGCATGCCTCGGGATCAGAAGCAGAAATAAAAATTTATTTTCACTGTTTTAAATGATGTGAAATTTGTTGTTTTGTGGCACCAGTACAGTGCTAAGTTGTAAGAATTAGTATTAATGGTAAATAGTATCTAAGACATCTTCAAGGGGCAGTGTCTCAAAAAGGCAGCGTCCATACTTGGAAGGGTATGCACTCTTCTCACTGTTACCATCAAGTGGGAGGTACAGAAGCCTGAAGGTACACACTCAGTGATTAGGAACAGCTTCTTCCCTGCTGCCATTTGATTTCTAAATGGACATTGAATCCATGAACACTACCTCACTTTTTTAAAATTTCTGTTTCTGTCTTATTTAATATACTTATATATACTCAATGAAATTCACAGTTCTTTCCCATATTTATCATGTATTGAATTGTCCTGTTGCCACTAAGTTAACAAATTTCAAGACATATGCCGGTGATAGTAAATCTGATTCTGATTCTCAAATAGAATGTTTTGATGTGCATGTGACAAATAAAGCTGATCTTCACATTTTTAAAGCTAATGTTTGAAAAAAAAAGTAGTGTTCAGAAATCTGGTGGTGGAAAGGAAGCTCCTTCTGTAAGGTGACCAGAAAATCCATGACATTGCTTGCTACGGTTTTAGATTTGTGATATTATTTAAGTGAGGAGTCACTGACTGATAATACTAAATTTCTCATGTTAACTGTGTGTCCAAGCCTTTTATTCTTAATTTCTTGTCTTAAATACAAAGTTAAGCACTTTTTAAAAAATGTTTCCTTTAATCTCATAACATTTAGGCAGAAATGTGTGACCCCTCATTTGCCTATGAGAACACTCTGGTACCTACGTTTAAAATGAGTAAGTACAATGTCATTGTTATAGGAGAGTAACTTCATTGCCACAGCCATAATTTCTAAATTTAATAAATGTGTTAACAACATTAATGAGAATATAATGTTTATTGGCTTTGAGTATAAAGGTATTGATAGGTATAACTTAAGATGATGAGTGTCAGTCTTAATCCTTCTCTGAAAACATTTCTAATGTATCCATCTGACATTTTTCTATTATGCTAGTAATCTAAAGGTTCTTCTCAACCACAAAAAGAGATGGGGAGGAATTGAAACGTGTGGAGGGTGCTAAAGGAGAAGATTAAGGTGGCTAAAGAGGAATATAGGAGAGAGCTGGTGAACAAGCTTGGCCAGAGTAGCACATGGGAGGTGTGGAAAGGCATGAAGAACATCAATGGCTTCAATCAGCCCAGCTGTAGAACCTTGGAATGCAACCATGAATGGACTAATGAGTTAAACCAATTCTTCAATAGGTTTGAAAATTGCCCTCCTGTTCTCATCCCCCTCAGTACACCAGTCCAGGTGCCAAGGCACCCAATGCTCCCTCAGCATCATCGCCTCCCTTCTTCCCTCTTCTCCCCTCCAGTTCAATACGTGGGTGACCAACACAGTCTACCACTGTCTATATCCCCTCCTTACCATCCACACCTCCAACTGCTATCGTCTCAATTTTCACCTTCCCCAGCCCCCACCTTCCACCAACTCCTCTGTCATCATGGACTTACCTGCACTACTGAGCAGGTGAGAAGGGCTCTGGGGAAACTCAGACACGGCAAAGCATTGGGTCTGTATAGTGTGATCCTGAAAGAGAGTGCTGAGCAGCTGTGTGGAGTTCTCTAGCGCATTTTCATTCTGAGTCTTGGTCCTGACTCTGTTGAAAACATCATGTCCCAGTACCCAAGAAGGGCTAATCTAAAGTCTTGAATGACTACGGGCCAGGGGCCCTAACCTCACACATCATGAAGACCCTAGAGAGGCTGGTCCTGGCTCACCTCTGACCCTGGTCAGATCAGCCCTCCATCCCCTGCGGCTTGCCTGCCAGGAGCACATTGGAGATGATGATGCTGTCATCTACCTGCTGAACAGAGTGTACTCCCATTTGGATAGGCAGGAGAGCACTGTGAGGATCATGTTTTTGATTTTTCAGGGCCTTCAACACCATACAGCCTTCATTGCTGGAAAAGCTTTGTTCAATGTAGATAGGCACTTCCATTGTATTCTGGATAATGGACTACCTGACCAGCAGACCACAGTTTGTGTAGCTTCAGAGCTGTGTGTCAGACATGGCTATAAGCAGCACTGAGGCTCTAAAGGGGACTGTATTGGCTCCCTTCCTGTTTACCTTGAACTTTAGATACAACGCTGCATCATGTCACCTGCAGAAGTTCTCTGATGACTCAATAATAGGTATACAAAGGGAGAACAGGAGGATGAATGCAGGGCACTGGTGGAGGACTTTGCCAAATGATACAATCTGAATCATCTGCAGCTCAGCATCAGTAAGACAAAGGTAATGGTGATGGACTTTAGGAAGACTAAGCTTGCACTGCTCCCTGTTACTGTGGATGGAGAGGACGTGGATGTGGTGAGGACCTACGAGTACCTGGGTGCACACCTGGACGAAAGACTTGAGTGGAGCACCAACAGAGAGGCTGTGTACAAGAAGGGACAAAGTCGCCTTTACTTCCTGAGGAGACTGAAATCCTTTGGCATATACAGGCCTCTCCTTTACATGCTCTACTGGTGTGTGTTCGCCAGGACAACATGTGGTGGTGTGTTGGAGAATGGCACCAACATGGATGATGCCAGGAAGCTCAATAAATTGATTAGAAAGGTTGGCTCTGTTATAGGAGTTAAACTTGACACACTGGAGGCTGTGGTAGAACAAATGACCATATGGAAAATGCTGGGAATTCTGGACAATATTTCTCACCCTCTGCATACCACCTTGGCTGAACAGGGGAGCACTCTTAGTAATAGATTTAAGACAATTGTGCTGCTTCAAAGAGCGCTATATGAGATCATTCTTACCCCAGTCGTTAGGCTCTTAAAATGAGTCAACTATAGGTGGAGAAGTGATGACCCCCTTTAGACTGTTTGAGGTAATTTGTTTATTACTCTTTCTTACTTCTAATATTTGTATATCTGTGCACTTGTAATGCTACTGTGACACTGTAATTTCCTCTGGGGTTAATAAAATATATATTGACCTATCTAGTAGAACTATATCTTTAAATTTTAGTAAACTCTTGAGTTTATTGGAACATAGGGGAAGTACTCTTTGAATTTTTGCAAAGTTGCGTTTAGATAGGACGATGTGTCATTTTGGAAATTGAGATTGACTTTTTGCTTTCAGTAAGACCCATCGTTTTGAATGATGGAACATGTCAAACAATCACACCCAACTTACATTTTGGATTTCCTTAATATTGTTGAGTAGCACAGCATGGAAAATGGTCCCTTCACCCAAATTGGTCCTTGCCTACTAAGATGCCCACCCAAGCTAGTTACTTTAGCAGCATTTGGTGCATAACCTTCTAAGCATTTCCTATGCATGTTGCTAAGTTACAATTAATTGGAGAGATGCAAGAAGCAGAAGTGCAAGTACAGATTCTATGAAATTGCATGCCTTGTAAAAGCTGACATTGTCTACCATTACAAGATATGCAATTTCATAGAATCTGACACTGGATTTTTTCCCTGCATAGGCACATATAAGTAACAGAAGTGATTATATATTTCTGATATTTATTATAACTATCAAGGAAGACTTCATTTAAGACAAAGGGCTTCAAGTTCATTTTGCATTTCATATACCTGCTTAAATAATTTACAAAGTGCAAAGTCATTACATTTCAGCATACAGAAGTGGGGATGGTGGTCAGTCCTCATTTCTTTGCACACAACAGCAAAGATATGATAATTAGTGGAGGGGTATTTCGCAACATTTTGCAGTATAATTGGATATTATTAAGTTAATTTCATTAATTAAGTTAATAGAGATAATTTCATGTCTGCCAGTATCTCAGTGAATTAGGTAATGCTTTGTCTGATTACCCAGTGGAATTTGCGTCCATCTGGCAAGAAATCTGATTGTCTGCCTGCCTTTATGGTCACTCCATTAGCGAAAATAGGTACTAATGTAGGTCTTTCGTAAAAACGAAGTGACGTAAAGTGGGGGACACCTGATAGTTTTTCTTGGAGTGCTAGTTTATCCTGCTTCCATTGGGTAAAATCCACTTGTGCTTCTTTTAAGTTTTAGTATTTGGTCTCAAGAACATGAATAATTTTGGAAGTCGTCATATTGTTTCATAGAATTAGACCACACAGTATAGAAGTTTGAGCTTTAACTGTTGCTTGCATGGAGCATACCTACCGTAGATTCTGGACTACAGAGCGCACCTGATTAAAAGCCCGCACGCTCTAATTTTAGAAAGAAAATCAATTTTGTACTTGTACAAGCCGCACCGGATTTTAAGCCGCAGGTGTCCCACGTTGTAATATGAGATACTTACACAGAAAGATATTACACGTGAGGATTTTTTAACTTCTAATTAAATCCGTATGGTAACATAAACAAATATATATTGCAAATGCTTTTTTTTCGAACAGTGCCTGTAACACAGCTACTTTTAAATATACATACGTATCGGTAACACACAAATTACGTTGCGTGTGCTTTTTTACTGAACAGTGCACGAACAACATTCCAATATCTCCTAACGACTGGTTTAAAAAATATATATATACTGCAGCCTACCAGGAAAAGTTATTGATCGCCTTCTTCATCTTCCTCCTGCGCACTAAAACCATCAAAGTCCTTCAGTGTCCGAATTGAATAAAACCTCAGGATCTCGTCACTCACTTCAGTCTCTTCGTTGTTGCTCTCACTTGAGCGCACGCGGTCCTCTTCATCACGCAGCAGTCCAGCCTTTCGAAACCCGCTGGTGATGGTGGATGTTGTGACACGGCTCCACGCATTTAGGATCCACTGGCAGACTTGAGTTGAAGATGCTCTTCGCATGCGTCCTGTTTTGGTAAAGGATTTCTCGCCGCTCGTCATCCAAGCCTCCCACTCAACGTGCAGCACCACTTTAAATGCCCGGTTCACGCTGATGTCCAGTGGCTGCAAATACTTCGTGGTGCCCCCAGGAATCACAGCTGGAATTGAGTTTGTACTCTTGATGGCAGCTTTCACTGAACTTTCATTGTCAGCCGCTTAAAAAATTACCATCTGTGGAAGCTTTAGTCCGGATGCTGTGCAGCTCAGAACACAAGTAAAATGCGTTCTCTCATGGCCACTTGTTTTCAGTGTGATGGACGAGTCACCTTTTTTATTAACAGTCCGAGTGAGAGGCAGGTCAAACGTCAAAGGTACTTCATCCATATTTATGATATCATCTGGCCCGATGGAATTCTCCGCTATCTTTGTTTGAGTGAATGTGTGGAGTTAGCAAGCTTTTCCTCGTGGTCGGGAGGGAGCTGCTGACACAGAGTCGTGCATACCCTGACGGACAGGCCTCATAAATCTAAAACACCACGATGGCCCACCTCTAAAATCTTCGATTTTCATTTTGGTGGCGATTGCTTTAGCCTTCAGTCTGATCTGCACGGTGGAAACATCGCGGCCGCCTGCTCTCTGTGTGTTAACCCAGTCTTCAAGAAAGTTTTCAAGTTCGGGCCATCTGCTATGATTACCTCTGAAAGCTTTTGTCATCTTTTTGCATTGACTCAGTTCTTCACGCTGGCGTCTCCACCGTCTCACCATCGATTCATTTATGCCACGATTATGTGCAGCAGCTCGATTTCCTTCTTCAACCGCCAGAATGATCGCCTTTAACTTAAAAGCTGCATCATATGCTTTTCTTCGAGTGTTTTCCATGTTGATGAGGGTGAGTACAAATGACTGATTTACAATAATTTAATTGTGAAAGTGCGCTTGATTTATCGTACAATTTCATTGGACCTCTGTGAACTACTCATCAATTTTATTGGTCTACTGTTACGAGGCAAAATGTTTTTGGCGGCTTGAAAAAAAAACATGCATTAGCCGCACCGTAGTATAGGCCGCAGTGTTGCCGCAGTGTTCAAAGCGTGGGAAAAAAGTAGCGGCTTATAGTCCGGAATTTACGGTATATGCCTTAACTTTTGTTTTGGCTTGAGAAAGATGATCCAACTGCTTCTTTTCACATACAGTATGGGAATAAATTTCTTGTTTAATATGCTCTTCAACTCTTAATTTCAGTTGAAAATAATCTTCAAGTATAATTTAAAATGGATGGCCTGAAGCTGCATTCCTACTGCTACTACTTCCATTCAGAAGTCTAAAATACTGTCATTATTTTCTTATAAACAGTTTTTAGTCTGTTCTCATGGACTTGTAAAGCTACCATTGGGAATCTACATCCATCCACAGACCACTTGTTGAGGGACACTGCTTTAGAGTATCCCTTTATGATTATCTAATTTGTTCATTTCTTGTGTTTACGTTACATTCATGAAAGGCTTTTATTATCTTGTTCTATTTAGACAAAGATTTGCAAACTCGGATTATTCATGAAGCAAGAAGTAAAGCTCCACTTGGAAAAGAAGAGAGAGCATTTTCCCAAAGTATGTGAAAACCTTTATTTTTTGCTATTTTTCACCCAACATATGATTGCAGTGTAAAGTTGATATTGTCTGCTGGCATTCCTACTGATAGTGCCTCTTCAAAATAGTCACCTTGAAATAGCTATTCTTGTCTGTTATTTATAAACTGGAGCTTCAGTTATTTCAGTGATTATATAGTTTACTTTCAGTCACTAAATAGAAATGTGTCTGTGATAATGCACACAATGAAAGAAATACCAATATGGGCATTAGGAATAAAAGTACACCAGGTCCATTAACGATGAGTCTGCCCACTAGATGTTATAAACTGTCCTCTGTCAGTTGACGGAGATGAATATTGTGTATAATCAAATTTGGGGAATTCTTTCCAGAATACAGGTGACTATTTCATACAATTCGTTACTGGATTTGTGGTATACTTTTTTCCATTTTCCTCAGGGTATTAGGAAAATCTAAGAGGCTTTTGATGCTGGGTTATTTGAACCTCAAGATTAATAGAATTCATTTGGGTCGGGGTATTTAAAAAGCAACTGTTTTCCCGCTGTATAGCAGAATAGGCTTGAGATGTTAAATGGCACGCTGGTGGATCTTTAATCTTTCGTGCAGAACTAGGGCCAATCTGATATCACCACCCCCCATCTGTTACATTGACTGCATAGGACACAGATTTCCGGCACAATTTCTGCATCCTTTCGGTAGCTTTGTCTGGAACAGAGAAATATATGATTTTATTTGAATACTAATATCTTGAATGCCAAATATATTTTCTCAAGTATTACTGTTGTATTAAATTGAATATTATTCTAATATTCATTTTTACTGTATTCCCTTGAGGATTTAAAATGAATTAATACTTTATTGGTGACACTTAGAGGTTCAATTTTTGTTTCCTGATTTGAAGATCCTCAGTTTACTTGTTATCATTTATCAATCACATTTAAATAACCAAAGGCGCAAGTTGTAGGTCGATTTAAAGATGTTCACATGTAATTGCATGTTAATACTGTAACCTGTTAATGATGAGCTCTTGATAATTAACTAACCTTTGTTTTAATTAATCCTGGCTGATATTGAAGATTACCTTTAGTATGATCCTAATTGAAATTATTAGTCTGCTGAAATTAAAATAAAGGTAACACGCATATGCAGGGGTAAAAGACTGTTCAACTAAAATATCTTGGAATACATTTTGTTTCTTTAAAATGCCTAATGCCTTTGATATACGTGACTCAGTTTTCTTGATGAGGTGGTACAGAATGCTGTATATAGAATTTTTGCTCTCATCAGTCAGTAATAACACTGGACAGCAAATTTTTTGAGTGTTGCTTCCTCAGTGGTTACAATAGGCTGTTTAAAGCTGAACACAAATATAATTTCAGACTACTTGTATCATGTAGGAATTTGGAGAAACTAGAAATTAACTTTTATTGAATATAATGTGTTTAATTGCATAACAGTGCTGATGTTTTGCAGTATTCAACTAAGCTAAAATTGTTGATGATTTTCATTTGTACTCAGTGTCTGAGGCTTCTTAAGTGTCCAACAATAATCTGCCAGCATTGATGATTTCCAGTTGCCCTGATGCTGTTTCTCCATGACATAAGATCCTGGTGAAACCTTTCACAGTGCTCATCAATGACAGCACCAAGTTTTACAGGGAGGAACTCTAAATGGAAGTGCAGAAATTAATCTTTAGTGACATGTTGCATTTCATGTATGCTTGAAGCATGTTGTCAATCAGCTGCATGTAGTTTGGTGCTCTGCAGTTGCCAAGAAAATTTTCAGCTACATCCTTAAATACTTTCCATGCGATTTTTTCCACACGCGCGCATGCACACACACAAATACTGTCTCTCTCTCTCGCTCTCTCTCTCCCTCCCTCTCTTGCGTGCTCTGTCTTGCACTCTGTGGGACAACAAAAATCCCTGCTTTAATTTTGGCATCAGTTATTCTGGGGAACATCTGTCTTAATTATTGAAATCCTTCTTGCTTGTTCATTGATTTCACAAAATTTTTCATAAGCCCCATTTTTGTATGAAGAGGAGACAAAAATATCTTTGGTTCTGCAAGTGGCTTATGTGCCACACTTTTCTACCCTGGAACCATCTGTTTACGGAATGGTCAATCCTGTCCCATTTGCAAATGAAACGACAGTACTTGCTGTATCAGAGCTTCATTCTCAGTAGCGGCACTGCTACTTTCAGATCACCACAAATGTTCCAGTTGTAGCTGCTGTACTATATCTATTTCAACAAGACTTCTAAACATTGGTGGTTTTCTTTCATGTGTGCTGCATTGCTGATTGGTATTGAAGGGTGGACACTGCTGCTGTGTACCAGCTTAGCTTTCAGGCTTAACTCTGATAGTAATGATAGGCATCCGACCTTGGATTTGCGCCATGAAAAGTTTCCAGGGCGCAGGCCTGGGCAGGATTGTATGGGAGACCAGCAGTTGCCCTCTCCACGCCACCGATGTTGTCCAAGGGAAGGGCAAGGGCTGATTCAGCTTGGTACCGGTGTCGTCGCAGCAATGTGTGGTTAAGTGCCTTGCTCAAGGACACAACACGCTGCCTCAGCTGAGGCTCAAACGAGTGACCCTTCAGATCACTATCAACGCCTTAACCACTTGGCCACAAGCCAACACAAGTGTAAACTCTGAAGAATCAATAAAAAACTCCATTGTTGTGGGTCGTGCTGGCAGCCCAAATCATGACCAGGCTGCCTGGACAAGGAAGAAAACTTCTCCGCTTACATTGTAGGCAACATTTTAATTGACTTGAATTATGAATTGAAATAACAAATATAGGCAATTCCAAAAAAAATAGTACATGATGGGGAATCTTCATGGTGATTTTCATGATCAGCAACCAAAAGTATGCAGGAAGCAAAATCTTTGTTGTCCAGTGTAAATATTTAGTGTATAGGACTGACGTAATTAACAGAACCATAGATTGCTTTTTCTCATTGATACTCACAGTTAAGAAATGAGGCTCAAGAGATAATGGGAAATCATTGTTCATGTAAACCTAGAACTGTTGCTGAGCCGTGGTGAGGAATAAGAGTTCCTCATTTGTTCCATCAAATGGTTTGCTTTATTGAAGGACTACAAATTTAAGTGCTTACTCAATATATTTCTTAAAAAAATGGGTGACATTGTTCAGGACGGAGGTTCCCAAATTGGAGTCTACAGATCACTTAATGGTATTGGCCCATGGCATAAAAAAGGGTTGGGAACCCCTGGTTGAGAATAAAAATATGTAATTATTCATTTTGCTTTACAATGTGGTATAAAGCTCCACTCCCACAATGTTCTCAATTGCACCATTTTCTCCTGAAAGTGTCTTACTCCCAGATGTAACCAGCAATGCTCCCTCTAAGGTGTGTATGTGTGCATACGCACACATCTTTTGCTACTAACACACAAAGGAGTTGCACAAAGAATTTGCATCGTGATGCACTTTAGGATCCGGGGGAGCCAGAGAGTTCAGGAACCACCGCCCACAGCTGCTGCTGAGACCTGAGTATATTTGCAGGGCGTGAAATAAACATGGTTTGAGAATTATCGATCCATTAATTTTAATGTGTTAATGGCATTGTCAACGGAGCAGAAATATTGTGGATTCAGCAGCAGCCGCAGGCGGCAGTTCCTGAGGTCCCCAGGTCCTGAAGTCCGTCCTCAATTGTTTGTGCAGTTCCTTTATGCTCCTGTAACAAAAGATGTACTTGCGGCAAGCACCTTAGAGGGAACATTGCTAACCAGTTTTTGTTTTAAGTATCTTAAAACAGCTATGTATATATATGATATGGCATACAAGTCACTCCCTGAAATGAAGCCATGCTAGATGTTTATGTACTGGATCTCAGTCTTGGTCAGGGGTTCCCAATCTGGGGTCCAAGGATACCTCGGTTAATGGTAGGAGTCCATAGCATAAAAAGGTTGGGTACTCTTGGTCTAGGTGAATAAATCAGCAATTTAAATATAGAAATTATATACATCTATGCACAAATCCAATTGTCTGGGTACCCTTTCATTTAATGATCACAGCCTTTGGCCATGGGTGTGATTTAACTTGTTTTATATCAGTTGTTAACTTTTAATTCCTGTAACTAGTTAAAAACTTCAGGTGATGCATAATAGTTGCACTGTTACAGTGACAGCAAACTAAATTGTAATTATGCACGTTTCATTAAATATTTAATTCATTTTGAATATGATAATTTAAACTTTTTGGTTTTTCTCTTTCAGTAACAGGGGTGAGTATATTTGACAGAGGAATGATGAACATGAAAGAATGTTCTCCTCATGTACAGATTTGCACAGAATTTTACTTGATGTCATACAGTATCCTTTTAATATTATTATATCCTTTAAAAATGAACCATAAGCGGACTGGTTAAATAAAACTTCAGATTTTCTTAAGGGATATTGGTCTTTGCTTAATGTTTTCTGAGTGGACCGTTTAAAACCCAAATTTCTTTGCATTAAAATACTTCATCCTAACAGGCCTGTACTTTAGTGGTCTGCTGTATCTGATTTCATTATCTGGGGGAATAAAAGGTGAAATTAATTACTTTTTATTTTTCAAGTGAGTTTTTTTTTTGCTGCACGAAGCAACTGCTAAAAAAAATAAAATAACTTTAAAAAATTAGAGAAAAATGAAATTCTTATTGTGATGGAGGAGCTTGGAAAAGTACAGAGACTTTAAAGCCAGGTCATTTACTGGCCAATATAGGCCAGTAAATGATGGATGGCCAGGATATGAGCTATGAAGTATTCAGTGAATTTTTCTTTTTGGGGAAAAAAAAGGAGATGTAGTTGTGAGAGAAGTGGGGTACCAAATGAACATTGAGTAATTGAGCAAACACAAGGAAATCTGCAGATGCTGGAAATTCAAACAACACACACAAAATGCTGGTGGAACACAGCAGGCCAGGCAGCGCCTTCATGGTGATTTATGCCTTTTTATGGAAGATAGGAGGATAAATGAAACAATTCAGTGTTCAAAACAAATCCACTATTTTTTAAGATATTTGACGTGGAATTAAAATGTGTGGCCACTGGGAGATCCTGCTTTCTCTGCACATCCCATTCCCATTCTGATATGTCTATCCATGGCCTCCTCTACTGTCAAGATGAAGCCACACTCAGCTTGGAGGAACAACACTTTATATACTGGCTGGGTAGCCTCCAACCTGATGGCATGAACATTGACTTCTCTAACTTCCGTTAATGCCCCTCCTCCCCTTCTTACACCATCCCTGACATATTTAGTTGTTTGTTTTTTTTTCTCTCTCTCTGCCCATCACTCTGCCTGTTCTCCATCTCCCTCTGGTGCTCCCCTCCCCCTTTCTTTCTCCCAAGGCCTCCTGTCCCATGATCCTTTCCCTTCTCCAGCTCTGTATCACTTTCACCAATCACCTTTCCAGCTCTTAGCTTCATCCTACCTCCTCCGGTCTTCTATCATTTCGCATTCTCCCCCCCCACTTCCAAATCTCTTAGTATCTTTCCTTTCAGTTAGTCCTGATGAAGGGTCTCGGCCTGAAACATCGACAGTTCTTCTCCTTATAGATGCTGCCTGGCCTGCTGTGTTGCGCCAGCATTGAGTAATTGAATCGAGATGAGAGTTTCAGTAGCTGAATTAGGTAATATGAAGCTGGAAGAATAATTTCTACTAGAGAAGTTAGGGGTTCAAGCTCTCCTCTAGTTTACATAGAATGCTTTAGTCGAAAACAATTTTTGTTTTATTCTGATTAAAACATCCAAATAGATGTTTTAATAAATAAGCAATAGATGAAGGTAAGTATGTCTTGCATACATAGTGGTACATGTTTCATTGCCGGTAGTTAACAGATTGTAAATGCATTTTAAGTAAGTGGTTAAATGTTGAGTATTTAATCCCAGTGGTGCAGTTCTTAAAATGGAATATTTAACATTGTTGACTAATCAGCCATCCCTGGTGTAAGCCAAACCTAGTTTTAAATTTTAGGAAACATTGCACTGGCTTCTCTGTGGGACTTTTATCTCTATTTTCAGTGCTTTATGCAGACCTTCATGTGATTTGTAATTTAATATGACATTGAATCAATTTGCTCACTTTTTAACCAGATTTTTTAAGCTTCATTTAACAGATTTGGTTTGACTTCAGTTCTTTTTTGTTCTGCAAAACCTTTTGAACTTAAAACTTCAGTAATAAGATTTTTTTTATTGTGAGCTGTTTAAATTTAATTGTTTTAAATTCATTATGTAAAATTAATTGTAAATTTTTTTTAGAATGTGTACTTGCTGCATTTCTTTATAACCATTTGTTACCTATGCTTTCTTATGCATAGTTATGGCTACCTCTTCAATTGTCCTTTACTTACAGTGCAGTGGCTAAATTGGAAGTTGACTTAATTTTTACCAGGTTGTAATTAATCCAGTAAAATGTTAGCGTAGATTACATAGATGCCACAATGACTCCCAGACTTCTGAAACAATTTGATGCATGGAACCACCACCTCAATACTAAATTGTCTTGAAATGATTCTCTTCTGTGATACCACTATGCAAATAATGCAGAAGTTTCACTCTTGGCTGAAAAATCGAATGGCTTTGTGAAGCTGTCATGTTTTCCTTTATTTGATTTCTGGTAAGAGCTGTGAGAGGCTCACCAATGCAGGCAGACCTCGAGTCAAATGTGTATAAGTTACCATCCTCAGTTTGGTCCTTGTTATTGGAAGTGCATTGACAAGAGGTTGCAGGCTTCTTGCCTGCAATTTCTGAAGATGTACTCCAGGCCCCCATTAGTTCTTGATGGAGTGATCTAAACTTATAATGAATTGGGAGGAGACCTTCCACTTGAAAATAGCATCCTAATTGAGGACCTCAAGTTGGTGGCTCTGTTCAAGAGATGGCAACTTCATTGTTTTTAGGCAACTTTGTTGTTTCATTGTTTCTAATATCCAGATAATTGTGTTGATGACACTACAAGATTGTGAATTTTTAAAAATGCAGTCATTGGAAAGATATTTATAGATAACTAGATATCTTCAGAGATACAATTCATTAATTGCAAAAAATAAAAGAATTGGGGGTTTTGGCAATACACAGTACCTGTAGTCTATTTTCCAATAATCAAAGTTATATACTTGCAATTTTTTTGGAAATTTTGTGGAGTTCAGGAGTAATTAAATAAATTGTTAATATGCATAGGTGATTATTCTTCAGTACCTCTTGAAGTTCCTGAGAATTATCAACATTCCATCTGTGACCTAACTCCTGCGGATCGCCTGGCTATTTATGAGCACGTCATCAAAGAAACCAGTCAGCAGGAAAACAAATCAAGGTCTTTTGAAAATGACAGTGATTTGTATGTGGACCTTGCTGCAAAGCTCAGCCAAGGTATGTACTTAATTTGTTAATGAACAACTACTTATTTTAAATCAGCTAAGTAAATGTTTCATTCAATGTTATAAGTAAAAACAACACAAGGTCATTAGTTTCAAATGTAGGGTAAAGCTATGGAGTTTTAATCATGCAACCTTCCACATTACTTGTACCAACTATATTATTTAACTTTCTTACAAGTTTAATGAAGAGCTGTATATCCATGTTTGATGACCTTCAACACACACAAAATGCTGGAGGAACTCAGCGGGCCAGGCAACATCTATGGAAATTGAGTTCTGATGAGGGATCTCGACCCAAAACCTCAACTATACTCTTTTCCGTAGATGCAGCCTGGCTGACTGAGTTTCTCCAGCATTTTTTGTGTGTTGCTTGGATATTTCTCTTGTTTGTTGATGATCTTCAAGTTAGTTGTTGCAGAAAGATACAAAAGGATATTACCAGAATGTGGGGAAAACTAGTGGTTGCATTGCACTTTCACCTATTAGGATATCTGCTTTCAATCCAAGATTAATCTTGGGGGAATTTCTAGATAGAAGTCCACATTCAGAAACTATGAAGCTACTAGATATGAGACAAAAGATAATATACAAGGGTAGTGAGATGTTACTCTCCAACAGCAGGAAACTAAAGTACAATAGACATTAATATATTAAATGTAGCGGGAGGCTCCGTATAAAGCTTTGCTTTTGATCCAGACAGCCTCTTGAAGAGGTAAAATAATTTTCACTACAGGCTGGGATATTTAATAAATTAATACCTTAATTGAGGTATTCAGGAAGGGGAACATGTAGAAAGAGAAGAATTATTTCCTCTGTTGGAGATGTGAGGTGGGAGAAGGGGGTGGGGCAGCAAGAGAGAGGGTATTTCCTTTGTATTTTATAAAATTAGATATTTAAATGATACCAAATTGTCAATGGCCCAAATTCTTCTTGGGAACTAGGAATGTTTTTGTTAAGTTACTAATTCTATTAAACATAAATCATAATTAGAATACTTTGCCAAAATTGTAACTTTATGCCTTTTTATGGAAGATAGGAGGATAAATGAAACAATCCAGTGTTCAAAACAAATCCACTATTTTTTTAAGGTATTTGATGTTGATGCATTTTCTTATTCAATTTCGGAGATTTTTTGGGTTGACTCAATTCGTTTTAAATAGTCCTATTGTATCTAATTGTTTTTTCCACTCTTCCATTATAGATCAAGCTTATTCGGCTTGGAAAACTAAGGGATTACTAAGATTTTCTGATTTATTTTTGGACAATTGTTTTATTCTTTTGAGCAATTATCCAACAAATATAACTTGCCTAGATTTCATTTTTTTAGATATTTACAGATTAGACATTTTTAAAGTTCTGTACTGCCTACATTTCCAAATTTTGTGCCTTCAGATATTTTGGAGAGTTTATTTGAATTAGACCCTTTTCAAAAAGGGCTTATTTCAAAACTTTATAATATAATTATGAAGATACATTCAGAGCCCCTTTATAAGACCAAAAAGTATTGGGAAAGAGAGCTTAACCTTATTATTTCTAGTGAGGATTGGGATAGAATTCTTCAATTAGTTAATAATTCATCGATATGTGCCAAACATTCATTAATACAATTTAAGGTCGTACATAGGGCCCATATGTCCAAGGATAAATTAGCTCATTTTTACTCTCATATTAGTCCTATCTGTGATAGATGTCAATCTGAAATTGCATCTTTAACTCATATGTTTTGGTCTTGTTCATTTTTGGAAAAATATTGGAAAGATATTTTTGATATTTCTGCGGTTTTGAATATTGATTTACAACCTCATCCTATTACCGCAATTTTTGGTTTACCAATGTTAGACTCACTGCATTTATCTTCTTCTGCCCATCGAATTATTGCATTTCTAGCTCTGATGGTTAGAAGATCTATATTGTTGAATTGGAAGGAAATTAATCCTCCCATTGTATTTAATTGGTTCTCTCAATTTTAGAAAAAATTAGAAGTGGTGTCTTTGAGACTTCCATTAAATTTGAAAAGTTATGGAGACCATTTATTCAACATTTTCATATGATGTAATATGACCCTGTTCCAAGTTCATTTGATTTCCCAGCTTTTAGCTTATGTATGTTGAGAGGACCGGAAGTGACGGCATTGATGAATATTTATTCTTGTGAGATATTATAAACAGCCCCCTGTTTTTTTTTCTTTTTTTCTTTCTTTTTGCTTCTTTTTTCTTCTTTATTAATTATTAGATTAGTAGATTAGCTAATTTTGCATTATATTTTTTTTTCTTTCTTTTTTCAGTTTTTTTTATATCATATTTTGAAATATTTAGACTTACCATGTTCATACATATATTGTATGGTTTATGTCTTGGTAAACTCATTTATATTGTAACTATTGTTTATGTTTTTTTTCATCTGTAATGGAATTTGTATGTTTGTAATTTCTTTATTAATATATCATTTGTATTCTGTCCATATTACTAATAATAATAAAAAGATTTAGAAAGCAAAGCATTTTCTTATTCTAAATTGTCACTGGTGTGTAAGGAAAGACTGTGGTTCAGGGAGTAATTTGGTGGGGGGGGGGGGAGAGAATAAATCTGATTGGTGATAGTATAGTCAAGGGAATAGATACAGTTCTCTGTCACAGGGATCGAGAGTCCTGAAGGCTGTGTTACCTGGCTGGTGCAGGACATCTCATCTGAGGAATTTGGAGTAGGAGGAGAAAGATCCAATTCTAATGGTCAATGTAGATACCAACAATGTTGAAAGAACAAGGAAAGAGGTGCTGCTGAGGGAATATGAGCAGCTAAGGACTAATTTAAAAAACCGAACCAAAAAAAAGAGGAATTTCTTTAGCCAGAATGGTGAATCTGAGAACCTGATGCCAAGTTTTTTTTTGTATATTTAAGGCAGAGGTTACTAGAGGCTATTAAGCAAGTTAAGAACCCATGGAGTTACAGGAAGGGTACTAGCAAAAGATTGCTGACTGGCAGGAGGCGAAGAATCTGAACAAAGGAGGCCTTTTCTGGTTGGCTGCCAGTGACTAGTAATGTTCCACAGGGATCAGTGTTGGGACCATTTTTTTACCATTTTTTTCACAGCATGTGTCACTTATTTGGATGGCAGAATTGATGGATTTATGGCCTAGTTTGTGAACGATACAAAGATAAGGTGGAGGGGCAGGTGGTGTTGAGGAAGCAGGGAGTCTACAGAAGGACTTAGACAGATTTGGAGAATGGGCAAAGAAGTAGCAGATGGAGTACAGTGTAGAGAAGTGTATGATTATGCACTTTGGTGGGAAGAATAAAGGCATAGACTCTTTTCAAAATGTGGAATAAAGCAGCAATTGGAGCTGCAAAGGGACTTGGGAGTCCTAGTGCTGAATTCCCTAAAGATTAACTTGCAGGTTGAGCCAGCAGGAAGGAAGGCAAATGCAATGTTAGCATTCATTTCAAGAGGATTAGAATATTAAAGCAAAGATATAATGCTGAGACTTTATAAGGCATTAATCAGACTGCATTTGGAATATAGTGAGCAGTTTTGGACCCCTTTGAAACGATGTACTGGCTTTGGAGAGGGTCCAAAGGAGGTTCACAAGAATTATCCTGGGAATGAAAGGGTTAACTTATGAAGAGCTCTTGATTTCTCTGGGTCTGTATTCACTGGGGTTGAGAAGAATGAGGGAGGACCTCAGTGAAACTTATTGATTGTTGAAAGGCCTAGATGGAGTGGATGTGGAAAGGATGTTTCTGATATGAGAGCATAGGACCGGAGTGCACAGTCTCAGAATACAAGGATGTCCCTTTAAAACAGAGATGAGGAATTTCTTTAGGCAAGTGTAATGTTTTTTGTGTTATTTATTTAACCGGGTTCTCTTTATCTAGTTTTAGGACTTGTGTGATGATCTGATCACATTTTTGGTCATATTTATGCAGAAATAAGCAAATTCTAAAGGGTTCACAAACTTCCTAGCACCACTGTATTAACCATGATTGAATGGCTGGGCAGACTTGGACCAAATGGCTTAATTTTGCTACTATGCCTTGTCGTCTTAAAACCGGAATAACTTTATTGGCATGACAGTAGTGTGTGCTATTTGAAATGTTACTGCACATAACACCTATACTTAGTCATAGTACATTTTGTAAGTTAATCTCTTTGCTCCTGTGCAGAGGAGGAACAGAAAGGACCAAAGTCGCATCTTGAAATACTTGCTGAAATGAGAGATTACAAGCGTCGTCGCCAATCCTACAGAGCCAAGAATGTTCATATAACAAAAAAGTCATATACAGAGGTAAGAATGTGTGAGCCAGACTATTAATAATTAAATCAATTATATATTGCTCGTCAGTGATTTTCTGTTTTCGTTGTACTTTAAATGAATCTCATTAAGTGTTTAAAATACAAATTGAGGACAAAAAATGTCCAGTAGAATTATAATAATGAAACACAATGAACTTGGCTTGCTCTTCGAACTTGTATCAGCCTGATCTTGACTGAATGCGGAGTACTGAATAAATGATCCTTCTGCATCTGTGAGACCTTGCAAGGCCTCAATGGCAGCAAAGCAGTGGACAGCGTACTGCTGAAGCCCCTCCCGAAAACACCTGGAATGCATTTTAACAGAAAGCTAGGCTGTAGAAGCAGTCAGAAGTGATTTTTCAAAGTAGATTTCTAGTATATGAAGATCTTATCATTTTGTCATTGTGCTGCATTTAACATTAAATCCTATTTATTGAATCTAACTTGCAGATAATTAAGGATGTTATTAATGTACATATGGAAGAATTGTCAAGACAGTGGAAAGACCAGAGTGATTCTGATACTGTGGAAGAAGGCCAAAGTTCTTCATCTTTAAAAAGCTCTGCAAATGCATGCAGGTATGTAGGCAACATTTGTGCTCATTTTAGTTTGAAATGAATGGCAAAAATCCAGGTGGATTCAATGAACTGATCTTTCAGTGAGGTTGTATACGTCGTTGTTTTTCCAAATATCCCACGATTAACATCTGTAGACTAAATATTTATAGAATAGAGAAATGTTGAGAATCAGTTTGTTGTCACTGATGTGAAGTTTGTTGTTTTGTGGCAGTATTACAGTACAACATAACAATTACTGTAAATTACAATAAGAATATATTTAAAAAAAACAAAATATTGAAGTATTGTTCATGAGTTCATGGACCAATGAGAAATCTGATGGCAGAGGAAAAGCAGCTGTCAAAATGTTGAGTGTGCGTCTTCAGGCTTCTGTACTACCTCCTCAGTAGTAGTAATGAGAATAGGGCAATTCCTAGATGGTGAGGGTCCTTACTGGTGAACATTGCCTTCTTGAGATTGCCTTTTTAAGATGCCGTCAATCGTGGGGAGGCTAGTATCCTTGTGGTTGTGTCTTATCCCTCTGCAGCCTTTTCCAATTCAGACAGTGATGCAACCAGTCAGAACACTCCGTGGCACATCTGCAGAAATTTTAAATGTGTTGTTTATTTCATATGTCTAATTGGATAGTTTGGGCAGTAATAATGTTTTTTTTGGCAAAATATTCACTGTGGGCCTCCACTCTTCTATCAAGAACAAGGGTATTAAATTTTGATAATTTTGTTTAAAAAAGATAGCCCACCCAATCCCTTTGATAAATGTATATATGTTCATCCAAAGTTTAATCTACAAAATTAGTAAGCTATTACATATGATGATATCATTGATCTTAAAATGAGTTTTTCTTTTCACTGACATCCAAGCATAATTCCAAAAATATTATTGTATCCTCAACTTAAAGAAAATAACTCAGATTGTTTACTAGTGATTGAATATGACATTTCTTAAAGCAAGCTTCTAAGCTCAACCAGAGTAGTGTGAGGGAGAGAAAAAGGCTAGCTGCTGCATTTATTCCTCCTAGTGTGAAGAGTTCACTGGGTTGTTTAAATATTGCACTTGGGCATTCAGGATTGCACTTGTCAGGAAACTGTGGTGGCTGATCACATCACACTTTTAGGACTGAAAGAGGCCCAGAAGTCCTTAAGGAGCCAGTAGAAAATGAATATATTTTGCAGACTTGTATGAATGGGAACATTGTTTTGTTTTTACAGGAAATTAATATACTCCTTTCATTGCTTGTACTGTGTACTCTTGTAATTTATATAAAGAATTTGGATATGTATGTTGGTTGGATATTTGGTTAGTAAGCTTGTAGGTGGGTTGTGTAGACCGGGATCATGATCATCTATGCATGCAGGCTGAGGATTGGCAGATGGCTTTCAAACCAGGTGAAATGAAGCAGCGTAGGACTTGTACAGTAAAAGGTATGGCCCAGAAGTGTGCTATGAATCAGAGGGACTTTACAATTCACGTGCATAATTTGCTAAAAGTGGTGTCACAGAAAGATATGGGGGTGAATAAGGCATTTGGCTTGCTGGCTTTTGTCAGAGCACTGAGTATTGGAGTTAGGAAGTTATGTTACAGTTATTGGAGAGGCTGCACTTGGAGCACTGTGTACAAGTTTGGTCACCCTGTTATAGGAAAAAAATGTTACTAAGCCAGAGAGAATGCAGAAAAGATTTGCCTGGATGCTGCTTGGACTTGGAGATCTTGGGTACAAAGTGCAGGTTGCATAGACTATGACTTTATTCCCTGGAACATCAGGCATTGAGGGGGCATCTGATAAAGGTGTATAAAATTGAGAGGCATAGGGTGAATATATATAGTCTCGTTCCCACGCTGGGGGTGCAAATACAAGAGAGCATGAGTTTAAGGTCAAGAGATTTAAAACAGACGTCGCAAAGTTTTTCATGCAAAGGGTGGTGTGTTTTTGGAATGAGCAGCCATAGTTAAAGTCAAGGGAGGGCACATTATCAATATTTAAAAACCATACATGTAAGTACAAGAATAGGCAAGGTTTTGGGGTGGGGGGTTATGGATGAAATGAGGGCAGATGGGGGTAGCTGGATGGATAATTTCAACATGGATCAGTGCGCTGAAGGATCTTTTTCCATGCTCTTGACTGTTCCAAGTTCAAGTTTAATTGTCATTCAACCATGCATGAGTACTCATGAATCCAGCCAACAAAACAGTTTTATTTTGCGACCTAGGTGTAAAATACAGCATCAGCAGGCACATGGCACAAGGCACATCGAGCACTTGAAAGATACCCTTAAAATACAGTCACATAAAAAAAATATAGTCCAGGGCCCCTGAGTTCATGAATGTTGCTGAAATCCTGCAGTCAACCACAGTACAGCTTGTCTTCTGCTGAGTGAACACTGGGGGGCAGCACTGACTGCAGATCGGATGTCACGCCAAACCATCTCTGGTGCCTCTGCCTCTCATCTGGGCAGCTCTCTCCAGTGGTGCTGAAACTAGGCCTTAGGTGACACTGCGGCTTGAACCCTTGTCCTCGCTATGACCAAGGTCGTGCGGTTCCCTTGCCATCAGCGAATTGGAATATTGTAGCGCTATTGAAGATTTTCAGGATTATTGTGCAGCAAATGGCATTTTTTTTTTGGTAATTGGGCATATTTATATTGTAGAAAAAGATCCATTGACAAAATATCTCCTTCATCTGAATCTCAAACTATTGGAAGCGGTAGAACTGTAGATCGTGACAACTGGAAAAGGAATCGCAGTCTAAGTCCACGGGAGAGGAAAAGAAGTCCAGAATGGAGTAAGGAGAGAGAGTCGAGGAGAAAGCAAGAGAAGTGAGTGCATAATATACTGTGAAGTCATGTATTTTTGTGTTAGACATACAGATATAACATTTTATGTACAATTTCAGAGACCATCACTCTCGGGTCGACAACCGCCATCGAAGTCACAGGCGGCGAAAGTGACTTGGAACTGCTGATGGAAAGAAGATCAGAAATTTATTAAAAAATACAAAATATGTATAAACACAGAACTTCTTAAAAACTCTAATGAATGTTACAGTTGTATAGGCAAGTTTCCATGGAATATCATCTCCATATAGCTACTATCATTGGTTCCCTGATTTAAAAAAAACAAGGCCAAGACATTTCCTATCAAAGTAGATGTACATGGTTGAAAATAGATATTTGCATCTTATTTCAAAAGTCTACATTGCACTTCATATTTTTTCACATTTGTAAGAAACGTTGCAAGTTTTGAAATCAATCCAAAGTGATAATCCTTCTCCAATTTCCATTAACTGTATGTGTTACTTGAGCACTTTTCTTAAGATTGTTTTTCAGTTAACTGCTTGTTGTATATAAAATGTATTCAGGTGTTGAACCAAATAAAGCTTCCATGCAGACAGAGCTGTAGATCTTCTTAAATGAAAAATAAAAGTTGAATCTTACTGAAGCAGGGTGTTGACCCAAAGCATTGAATGTTCCTTTACTCCAACAGAGTCTGCTTGGTCAATTTAGTTCACATTATTGCATCAAAGGATCTTTACAGCACTGGCATGGGTGACCACTGTGCCAGTGGTGGGTCTTTTAGCAGAGAGCTGCCCTCTTAACTCTTAACATATAATCCTGCTGTGTTCTCTCTTGCGCAGTGTTTTATAGAGCATGCTAATAGATGTGCAATGCAGTGGTACTTGATCATGGTTGTGAAGAATGTACTGGTGTAGCAGCAGACCCTGCTAATATAAAAAATAACCTTTAAGCTTCTTGTATGGGTGTGACAATTTTTATTACCCATTGATATATGTGCGATTTGATTAAGTGGCATACATAGATATTGTCAATGTCTGCATCCTACTTTTACAGCATCCTTTTCCTCATCTCCTTGATTCCTTTTTGGCCGTTACAAATAACTACTGGTTTATCTGCGGTTTATCCAATTTTATAGGATTAGTCACCAAACCAGGATTTGTTTCATGAATCTGGAACATACAGTTTCTGGGCAGAGCTTATTTATTGCAAAATATTATATCATATCTTGGGAAGGGGATTTGGAGCAGTCTGTTTCTAAAGCTGAAGAGGTTTTGGTTTTACTTTTCCTTTATTTTATCAACCTATATTGTAACAAGTTGCATAGTTGTGTTTTAAATTTACTTGTGTTCAGTGCACTAAAGCAGCAAAGTAAATACTTTGCATTCTGCTATACTCAAAATAGCTTTTTAATTAAAAACTTAAGTAGAAGGCTACACTTGCAGGAATATATGTGTCAGATACAAATTGGTAACTGTTTGGGATGACCTAAGAGGAATGTTTGCCTTGAAGAGCTCAGGAATTTCTCACTTGGGCCTTGGAAATTACAAAGGGATTAAAGTTTGCATCTGAGCAGCCTACCACAGGACAGTTAAATGCCTCTTGCCTTGGGAAGAATATTTAAGAAACTGGCCACTGCTGTGGTCAATTATGAATGAAGAAATTTGAATTAGTGGACAGCCATCATATTGGGACCTATTGGAAGGAACTAATGGCAGATATAAAAGTAAAGGTAAGAATGTTGCTATTTGCAAACAGTAAAAATTATTGTTATAAGAAACATTGGAAGGGGAACCAAATTAACTCATAACACATTTTATTTAGTTCCATATAACTTAGTTTCTAAATATATGACTTTAAATTTGATATAAACATCTTTAGTTCAAAATGTCTGACTTTAGAAGAAGTCTAACAACTTACTGAAGTTTCTTGTGTTGTTGTTCCTTGGTGTCAGAGGCTGAGGGGAGACTTGATAGAAGCTTACAAATTTACAGGAGGATAGATAGGATAGAAAAGCTTTTTACCAGGTGTTAGAAATGTAAAATATTATATATGGTGTTAAGGTGAGGTGGGAAAACTTAAGCAGATGTGTGGGGCAAGTTTAGCAGTGGGTGGGTGCTTGAAACTGGCTGCCATGGGTAATGATGGAAACAAGTAGGCTAGTAGCATTTGTGACTGCTGATAGTTTAATTTGGCTTAGTGTTCAGCATAGACATCATGGGTCGAAGACCTTGATCCTATGTTCCATGTATAAGAAAGGATAACTGGGTAATAGAATACACCACTGCAAATACAATAAAATGCAAATTTTAGGAGAAATGTTTCTACAAATGTTATACCACTTCTATTCCTCAAGGGTGAGGATAGCTGATGTAATAAGGGACTATTATTAATGTAAGTGGTAAACAATGCATTCTAAAGTTTGGGATGTATCACTTAAAGTAGCAGCAGTTATATCTAGTTCTAAATTAAATTGACTGCTTTTGATACATGCAAGCAGTTTAGCACCTCAGCAATCTTAATAGTAAACCAAATAAAGCTGGATTTGCATTGATGTTTAAAGTATTAAAAATGTGTTGTACTGTAATTTGATTAGATTACCTGAGATTTGAACATTTTTTCTAAAATTATGAGTTAGTGTTCATTAAAGTTAATGGATTAATTATGCACTTAAATATTTTACAATGACTTCTGAATATCCAGCAAAATTGCTGAGAAACTTAAGTTTAAATGACTTATAAAGTCCCATGAGAGTTTATGGTTCTCATAAGGTAGATGAAAGACAATGATGTTCTCTGCTCATCTTCGGGATCCATCATTAGGTGAGAATATTGAACTTTAAATTTGGTTGTGCAGCTACAGAGCTGAGGTTTTGTTTATTTAAAGACACATGACAAGTCATTCAAAGGCCACTTTTGCATAGAAAAGTGTTCATTTGTTACTTAGATACATTATTGCAACTGCTGACCATGAAGGTATCCATAAACTGATTAAAACAGGGTTAAAGGGAAAGATCACTGAAAACGTTAATACTAACTAGACAAAGTTGAGTTATTATAAATGTGGAGTGAAAGTTATTTCCTAACAAAAGCATAACGCTGGAAATCAGGGAAGAAGAAAAGGAGGTGATTGCTTCTCAGAATACCTCCATTCACACCTCAAGGCTACTCTGACCTTGCAGTTTGTCACTATAATTCTCTATCTCACTCCCACTTTGAATTTTATGTCTTCAGTTCCTACTTTGTTCCAATGATGCACAGCATCAGCTTACAGAACAGCCCTCCTACATTATCACCCTCAGAATGTAGTAAATTATTGAGTTTAACAGTTTCAGATAACTTTTTCTCCCTTTTTACACAAATGCAAAAGTAGCTTTGTTTCACCTTATTTTGTTTGAATTTGTGTCTGTTCAATTACAGCACTATTGTTCAAAGTAAGTTTTATTATCAAAGTACATGTATATTACCCTATACAACCCTGAGATTCATTTTCTTGTGGGCATACTCAACAAATCTTTAGAATCAGTGAATAGACCATCCAACTAGGGTGTTCAACCAGAGTACTATCATTGAACGGACGATTGTATTCAATAGAGCTATCAAACAGCATTTGCTTAGCAACAACCTGCTCTGTGGGTCATACCAAAGTCATTCAATTCTTGACCTCATTGTAAACTTGGTCATCGAATACCCACTGTCTCTATTGCCTTAACATAGAACATGACGTGAGTAGGCCATTTGGCCCACAGTGTTGTGCCGAAACAGCTAAGAAGCAAATGTAAAACCACCCAAACACTAATTCTTCCTACCTACACCATGTCCATTTCACTCATCTTCCTTACATCCATGTGCCTATCCAAACGGCTCTTAAAAGAGTTTAATGTATTTGCCACTACCAGCGTACTTGGCAGCATATTCCAGGCATCCATGACTCGAGTAAAAAGCTTACCCCTCATATCCTGCTTGAGCCTTCCCCTGTCGTATTGGACATTTCAACCCTGGGAAACAGATACTCTTTGTCCACACTATCTATGCCTCTCATAGTCTTGTAAACTTCTATCAGATCTCCCCTCAGCCTCCAACGCTCGAGAGAAAACAACCGGAGTTTATCCAGTCTCTCATGATAGCACATGCCCTCTAAACCAGGCAGCATCCTGGTAAACCTCTTCGGCACCCTCTCCAAAGCCTCGACGTCCTTCCTTTAGTGGCACAACCAGAAATGAAACTAGCTTTCTATGTTTTGTTAATTCAGGTAGAGATATTTCCTAAGTGTTAGGGGAGTTTCCTCTTCCATCACCCATTTAAGCAATGCATTCTGTATCCTAACAGTTTTCCTCTTTTAAAAAAAAAACACAAACTGAGAAACTCTGGGACAGATAGCATCTGTTGAGGGAAATGGACAGTGGACATTTTGTGTCGAGACCCTTCATCTGAACTGAAAGATAAAGGGGAGATGGCCAATTGAAAGAGGTACTCGGCACTCACCTACACCCTTTTGTGCAAGCTATCTCCCTTCTACATTTCAGTCCAGATGAAGAATCTCAACCTGAAATGTAGACCATCCATTTCCCTCCACAGATGCAACTTGACCCACTGAGTTCCTCCAGCAGTTTTTCTTTGTAGATTCCAGAATCTGCAGTCTCTTAAGCTTCCAGTCTTTATTTGCTTGCCTCTCCTTCCCTACTGAAGGACTTGATTGTGCCAAAGCATATTCCCTGGGGTTTGAAAAGCCTTGCAGTCAGTGTGCATCTTGAAATGTATTTTTCCTGCAGGGGTAGAATAATAACTGGAAGTACTTAATTTATCCCTTCTCAAATATATTGTGAAGCTTAATTAGTACAAGTTAATTTTAGGCATGATTTATGCATGGAAAGACTGCAATATCTCAAAGAGTACTTTTAGTTCTTAGGAGATGTATAAAAGTCACTTGTATATGAAGTGTAACTAGTACATAGAAGATGCACGTTACATGAAAGAGAGGATATGTCTTTGTATTTGCACTCAAAATGGAGTGAAGGAGCCAAGCCAAACAGGCTGAGTGATGCACAGCTATCCCATTCATCCCTGTGTACCTGACAAAATGTTCGTAACTTTATGTGGAATGTCTATCCTGCGATGGGAAATGCTTCTGGTCTTGAGTTTTATCCAAATTCAGCAGATTCACTTTCCTGCTTTTTATCTGAATTCACTTGTAAAACTTGGCAAATATATTATCTGGCATTTATTCAGCATTGTTTAGAAATTTTTAAATTTGAAAGGACAGCATGTTCAAGCTTTGAAGATGTCCACAAAATGAAGAAAATATTATTTTGCACTATAAGAATTGGATATCATTCAGCTGTTCCTTTTGCATTCATAATGGTATCAATTCTGATGCATGCTGGTGTTTATTTTTCTTCCATCTCACTATTGAAAGTGTTATGTCCAAGCTGGGTGCAGTCCAGAAAGGTTTTGCCCCAGTGCACAATGTGTGGAAAAAGAAACAGTTAACATGTTCAGCATATCTGAGAAAGAAAGAAGACAAGTTGTTCTCTTCTCCCCCCCCCCCCCCCAACCACCACACACACACAGACACTACCTAACATGGTGAGTGTTTCCAGCCTTTTCTGGTTTTATTTCATACTGTTCAGAACATACTTCCAGCAGACGTCACAGAGTAATTCAGAAGCATCCGAATGTTTTCCTCCTCAAGTTAATTCTATATGCAATATGTGAATGCTGTGCGACTCTTATACAAATGGTGATTATTTCCAGATCAATTGTTAGTTTCAATTATAAAGTCAGCAGATTCAATTTAAGATAAGGTATCAACGAATATTGGGCAAAAGCAATATATGAAGTTATGACCTCATTGAGTTAGACCATACTGTTCTGGTTGCCACACTAGACTGGAGGAGGGATGTAGTAAAAATAGAGAATTCCCTACGATGTCTAAAATAGAGGTCTGTAGTTACAAGAGGAGATTGGACAGCCTGGGTTTATTTTCACTGGAATATAGGAGGCAAAGGGATGATTTTTATAGGGATCTACACACTTATAAGGGGTGTAGATGGGATGGATAATCAGAATATTCATCCCAGGGCAAGGGAATCTAGAACTAGAGAGGACAGAATTGAGGGGAGAGGGAAGAAATTTAAAGAAAATCAGAGGCAAGTTTTTAGGTGCTGGTTATTTGGAATGAGCTGCTGAAAGCAGAGCTGATTGTTGCAGATTGGATGGGTACTTGGATAAGAAAAGTGTAGAGCGATAGGAGTCTAAAGACAAAGTTAGCTTGGTTAAGGTGGGCTGAAAGGACTCATTCCTGCTTTGTACGTTTCTGGATTCTATCAATGCCAGAATGGACTTGAAGATGATAGTTTACTTTTGATACTGCATTAATCCATTATTGTTAACTGGGCACAGAATGGGACTACGTTTGCTATCATGATCTATGTGGTTCTGTTAATTGCAATAAATTGGGTGTTCTCTGTGATGATTATTCACCGTGTTTCTTGTGTTTTCTGTGAATGCCTGCAAGAAAAGTAATCTCAGGGCTGTATATATGTTCTTTGATAATAAATTTACTTTGAACTTTGAGTGATTATAGCTCAAAATATGCACCTCCAGTAGTGCTTGTGGGGAAAATGTGTAAAACTATAGATGACAAGGAAAAAAGCCCTTTTTAAAAAAAAATGATTGGACAATGCCTCACAACAGATTGTGAAGCTAACAGAGTTGTGAATGATATGCTCATTTTTGTATGTATTTTGAATCTTATCCATTCCACAGTAATGTAGAATTGATCATCAGTGAAAGGTATTCTAAAGCAGTTTTGTTTTTAAATCAATGCTAATTATTACTTGAAGATAAGGCACCAATTTAATTTCTCATTACTCTGATATTTTGAGACTAAAAGAAGTTAAACTGAGTTTTTAAAAATCCAATCCCATTGCAACTGTGACTGAATAGCAATACATTATAATTTATAGGCTCTGCATATGGGTGAAAGATTCTTTCATCTATGGCACTATTGGAATCCAACAAGGATGAAAGCCCTTCTATTTGTTGGCATATGTGAAATATTCTTGAGTGTTTGCATTGAGTATGCACCACACACTGATGATGCTGAAACAGGCAGTCTCAAGGACAGTGGCCAATTAGGGCATATGTTCAATTTGTGTTGGTGGCGAATGAAAGGCATTTCTGAAGGTAAGAGGTACTAATGGTAAACTGTGCATTACTCTGCACCTAATCCATCTGTCAGTTTATTATCTCACCACTGGCATCACCATCATGGGCTGCAAATACACGTGGATGCTAGAATTACTGTAGTAGAGGCAAAAAGTGATTGGAGTTGTTTGACTTGGATAGAAATGGTGAGAGCTGGGAAAGACTAGATCATCATTTTTCCCACCTTGGCCATCTACAGAACTCCACACTGCAACTATTTAAATTTTCCTTCCCACTACCATGTCTGCCCGGCCTCTCCTATTCTCATCCTGAGGCTAAGTGAAAACAAGAGGGAAAAACTTCCTATTCCACCTGGGTGATCTATAACCGATGGAATAAACATTGATTTTTTTTTGCAGTTTTAAGTAAACTGCTCCCTCTCTGTCCCTTTTACTTGACTCCCACCTCTAATCTACTCAGTTCCCCCTACACCCACATAGCCCTCTACATCATCCTTTCTCCTTCCCATCTCCCCATTATCCATACACATCTACTGGATTCCTATTTGCCTCACATACCTCCCTGACTTGGTTCTATGCTCCACCATCCTTTTCCATTATCCCCACCCCTGCACCAATTTCTGTTCGTTTCCACAAATCCCTCCTCAGCTGGATCATCCTCTGGTTTGCCAGTTGTTGGTCCTCCCCTTCCCCCTACTTTTTACTGGCTATATCCCTGCTATCTTTCAGTCCAGATGAAGGGTGTCAATGCAAAATATTGACTGTCCACTTCCTTCCTGGCTCATTGAGTTCCTTCATAACTTGTGTGTTGATGGAAATACCAAATAAGTATTTTCTCTCAACCAGGCCTTCACCCTCCAGGTTCATGTCAATCATCATTACCCATTAATAGTAATCCTAAACTCAACTCCTTTTATTTACATCACCTCGCTCCAGACTATACCATTCAACTCCCCATTGGGGGAAACTTACAGTACAATAGCCAATTATCCTGCCAATGCACAAGTCTTAAAGATGTGGAAGAAAATCAGAGACCCTGGTTACAGGGAGAGCATGCAAATTCGACACAGCAGCACAAGTCAGGAATGAGTCCTGGATGCTGGGCCTGTGAGGCAGTGGCTCTAAAAGTATTTCCTATCCTACAGTCATTAATGTATTCATTTCTTTTTAATTCAAACTTGCAGGTTTTTTCCCCGTCATCGAGGTGCTGTGTCCTGTGGCTTGTTACTCATTTTCTAATCTCTCACTATTCACTTGACACTTACTGTCAGGAATATTCAGGCTCTGTTTCTGGTGAGTAGGATCTGAGAAGATTGTTTAATATTAAATGATATATGCCTGCTTCGTCTACCATCCTGTATGTCTATTGTAGTTTTACAATTTGAAGGACATCTTTTCAAAGGTTAACACTTGATAGTTTTCCAAAACAAATGAAAACAAATAATTCTATAATACCTACATTGTGATCCATTTTGATAATCCATTGTTCTTTCTGTATACATGCAGCATCTAATCTGTTTTTATACTGCTTCAATATGCCTGATGCTAAATATTTGGTGAATTGATTACACTCCTGTGATGCATCTCGAATGGTTTTGCACAACAATGTCTTTCATAAAAGGGAACTGTTGATGTGTATGTACTTTGTTTAGTAAGTTTAGTAAGTTAGCTTAGATTTTCTTAGATGTCCTGAAATACTGTGAAAAATTTCTCTCGTGTATCATCCATACAGCTCATTTCATTACAACACCATGTTGAGATTGTACCAGATTAAACAATAACAACGCAGAGTGAAGGATTACTGTTACAGAGAAAATGCAGTGCAGGAAGAAAAACAAGGTGCAATACAGTATTGAGGTGATTTGTGAGGTCAATAGTCCATTTTGTCTTACTGAGGGACTGTTCAATGGTCTGAAAACCACTGGTCTTCTGTCCCGTTATTCAATGGGATAGAAGCTGTCCTTGAGCCTGGTGGCATGTGCTTTCAGGGTTTTTATTCTTTTGCCCGATGGAGGGGGGGAGAAGAGAGAGTGCCTGGGTAAGGGGGGCCTTCGGCTGCTTTACTAAGGCAGCAAGAAGAGTTGACAGAGTCCATGTGGAAAAAGCTATTTCTCTATTCTGCCATTTGGACTTTCTGAAGGATAATCTTAATTATCATTTCTGATATCTCTGGCAAAATTAAAACATTTATCTATATTTTGTTTATTTTCCAAAAATAGCTGCCCGTGTTACAGACTTTTTTTCTGTGTGGCTTATTTTCTGACTTCCTGCCAACATTTTACTGTGTATAAAGTGCACAGCTAATTGTACAGTTAATTGTTTCAAGCTCACAAAAAAGAATGCAATATTCTTAAAAAATCAGTACTACTCCAAGAAGTCAAGCTGGAAACATAAAAGCTTGCATTCTGCTTTGTTGCAGCAGTTTGCTCTGTACACTCCTTAATGATCAAGAAAGCATTGATACGTTGTGTATCCAGCACTAATGATTTCTCATTCCTGCTTATATACTGTATGCTTTCTGTAGAAATACCATGAAATGAATTTATGCTATTGTATCTCATGGCTGGTTTTAGTTGGGTATGAATCGGGGCACAGAGTAAACATCCTGAAAATACATGTGATTTATATAAAACATCCACTGTAACTGTCCACAGAAGTAATTTAGTGCCAGGTAGATGTATTAAATAAAGAAATGAGAGAAGTTAAAGGTTCCATTTAAAAGGTAGCATTTACTTCGAAGATGCATTATTTGGCATTTACATTGTAAAATTATGAAATCCTCAAGGACCAGCATACAATTAACAAAATTTTGTGGGAGGAAAATAATTGCAGACATTGTGTCTTCGATCTCTAAATTTCAAAGGAGACATTTGATTTGAGATAGTTCCAGATGACTGAATTGCTCCCTTTAATATTAGTAGTTTTGAAGATTCTTGTTATGTGGTAATAAAGTGTAATTAAATTGGAAATGTTTAGTAACTCAAAATCTTCAAAACCTCCAATTGGCTTAAACATTGAACAGTACAGCACTGGTCAGTCCATTCAGTCTATGATGCTAATTTACACTAAATGTATTCCTGTTTATCATCATTCCCTCATTTTTATATCGAGTTAAATGCATCTTAATCAACCTGCCTGCTTCCTCCGCTATCCCTGGTAACCCATTCCAGGCAGCTACCACATTCTGTTTTAAGAAAAAACAACTTGCCCTCACGTTACTTTTAAAATTCTACCCTCTAATCTTTATTGGAAAGTACTCATTTAGTACTGAGGTCTTTAGTCAGCCTTGATACTCTAGAGAACAACGCAAGTTTGTCCAGCTTTTCCTCATAGCTCATACCCACCAGTCCAGGCAGCATCCTGGTTATCCTCTTTTGCACCTTCTCCACAGTCTCTGAGGAAAAACTAGAACTGCATGCAATATGTAGTCAGAATGAAGTTTGTATACATAGCTGCAGCATGACTTCGCTATTCATAGTCAGATTCCTACCAATGAAGATAAGCATGCCATATGTCATCTTCATCATCTTATTTACTTGCATATATGGACCTGGACCACAAGATCCCTCTGTACCTGAACACTGTTAAGGGGCCTACCATTAACTGGGAATTTTCTTCTTTTATTTGACTTCCCAAAATGTGTCACCCCCCCTTTTCCTGGATTAATCTGTCATTTCTCTGCCCATATCTGTATCTGGTCTATATCCTGCTGTATTCTTTGATTGTCCTTTACACCATCCACAACTCCACTGATCTTTGTGTCATCTGCAAACTTGAAATCCAAGCATCGTTGATAAGTATCAGAAACAGAAGTCCCAGCACCAATACTAGCGGACACCATTTGTCACAGACCTCCAACCAAAATGACAGTCTTCAACCCCTACTCTGTCTTTATGGGCAAGCCTGTTCTGAATCCAAACTTAACTCTGGATCCCATGCATCTTTACCTTCTGAATCAATTTACCATGAAGGACCTCATCAAATGCCTTTCTAAAGTCCATGTAAACACTGTCCACTGCCATAACCCTCAAACTCCTTTTCCATCTCAAAAAATTGACAAAAGATCATAATTCAATGTAGTGATCCTGGCTCTGTTAATCCTCTCTACCCACGGTAGTCCTAGCATTAAAATAAACAGTGTTCTGCCCATCACTCCCACCATGTTTATTAGCTTGTTCCTTAGCTGTCCATCCTTTCAGTCATGCTTGTCATACCATCTTTCTTGCCCTCAGCCCTAGTACCTGTTGCCCTGTTTCTCTGGTTTCCTCCCCCCCCCCCCCCCGCCACTCTAGTTTAAATTCTCTCAAGTAGCACTAGTAAACTTCCCAGCAATATTGTTTCCCCTCTAGTTCAGATGCAAACCGTTGTTACGTGGAAGTGGATTTGGTAAGTGGGACAGAAAACACTGATTGTAAGTAAACACGTTAACTATTTACAAGCAATGAAACACTCAACTAAACATCTATGTCAAAGAAGTACTTACCTAAACTCTTCCTTCCAAGTTACAAAACTGTGCTACTAAACATAAAATAACACTTCTAACTTAAATAGGAACTTTGTTAAATCCCCCTTCCCCCCACACCAAGTTACACAGCTACAACACTAAACATTTAGCAAATAGGTAATTACCTAACAACACACACAAAATGCTGGTGGAATGCAGCAGGCCAGGCAGCTTCTATAGGGAGAAGCACTGTCAACATTTTGGGCCGAGACCCTGCTGTGTTCCACCAGCATTTTGTGTGCGTTGCTTGAATTTCCAGCATCTGCAGGTTTCCTCGTAGGTACTTACCTAAGTGTGCATAGGGGCCCTCCTTTCTGCAGCATACTTTCCCTATAGTCCTTCAGCTCTGGTCACCACCCAATCTGAAGGGGAGCCCTTGGCAAAAAGGGGCAGAGGGGCTCGCACTCACTATTCTTATACCTCTGGGGTGCCCAAAACCAGAAGCCAGTGCCATGGCATGAAAGCCAGCCAATGGGAGAGACCTGCCACATCCCTTGGATGGGCCAATCAGCGACTGGCACAGTGGAAGCAGCTTACAATCAGCAGGTAAGTTAGCCCTTCACTTTACAACTGTCTTGGTTGTACAGGTCCCCTCTGCCCTGCAGGAGAGCCCAAACGATCCATAAACCTGAAGCCTTTTGCACCAGCTCCTTCACCAAGTGCTACATATATATTTCTCACCTCAGTAGCACATGGCCCAATGATCGATATATCTAAAGCCCTCCCTTCTGCACCAACTCTTTAGCAATGTACTGAACTGCTCTATTTCTTACCTTATTAGCACCTTAGTAGCCTTGAGATTCTGAAAGGTCACATCTCCACCCCCACCCACCCACCCCTCCCAACAGTAGCTGCCTACTTCCTTACTTCTGGTGGTCACCTACCTAGCTGTAGCCTGTACTTGCTACAACCACCTCAGGAAACTCGTTTATGACATCCCCAGTCTCCTGGATGATCCTGAGTCTATCCAGCTGCACCTCCAGTTCCTTGACCTGGTCATTCATGAGCTGCAACTGGGTGCACCTGCCACAGCTGTAGTCATCAGGGAGACCATGGGGTTCCCTGACTTCCCAAATCTTAAAGGAGTACTCCATTGCTCTGACTAGCATCTTGTCTACACTATCAAAGGTAACAGATAAAAAGAAAATTTAAAATAAACTCAGCCTTGCCTTCCCCCCGAAGCCTCTTTAGCCAAAGTATTAGCTCAGCTCCTCACTCTCAAAATGGCCATTCAGCCTAACCCTACCTTTTTATTGGCTGAGTTGGCACACACTTAACCAACTTTAACAAAGCTGTTGGCTCCTCCCATCTACTCTAACTGGACAAACAAACTCTCAACTGAAAAATTAACTGTTATAAAGGGGCTGGTTAATCCCCTCTGCTAACCTGGCTAAACCTCCTCATCACAAATCCCATTAGCTGTTCAGTGAGGGAATGTTGAAATCCTGTTGTGTAGATATTAGAGAGGGACACAACGCATTTTGCTCCAGACCTGTGTTGGAGCCTTGCTTATACAGCATGTTATAGATGTTCACCTTGCATGTCACGTTGGAAATACTAGATCTGGTGGAACAAAACTTCTCCATTCTTCAGCAATCAAAGTTTTGTACAAATGCCAGCAGCAAATATTCTCTTGGATTGACCTTCCTGTGCGTTCATCACCCAAAATACACAGCCCAGTGGGATGACAGTGACAGCTGCTGCCTCCCAGCTCCAGACATAGGGGTTCAATTCTGATCTCCAGGGCTATCTAATTGGAGTTTGCACATCCTTCCTTCTCAGCGTGGCTTTCCCCCACCTTCTCTGGTTTCATCCTGCATCGCACAGTTGTGTGTATAGGTGGGTTAATTGTCCATTATAAAATTAACCCCATTGTGGATAGGTGAGGAA
Organism: Hypanus sabinus; assembly: GCF_030144855.1. Lineage (NCBI taxonomy): Eukaryota > Metazoa > Chordata > Chondrichthyes > Myliobatiformes > Dasyatidae > Hypanus > Hypanus sabinus. Next base: position 92,615,116 of record NC_082706.1, read on the forward strand.
CTGGTGGACAAGTGAGAGGCTATATAGTAAAATAAAAAGGTGTCCAGAAAGCCTCAAAGGGTTGGCATCAACATAATAATCCAAATGGCCTCTTCTGTTCAATAAGAAAATTTGAGAGTATGAGAACTATATCAAATATATATGTATTTTTTCAACACAATTGAGTGTCATAATGAGCAGGTATCTGAAACATACAGTAGACCACAGGAGAGGTCTATCATGCCCAGTTGTCTAACTCTCTGGGGTGGGTTGCCGTAGTGGTCTAGTACCACGGTAACAGTCAGGATGATGGTCCAAAAACATTGTTCTTTGTACTGCTCACTCCTGCCTATGCACTGACCTGGATACAGAGAGAAAAAAAATGGTGTAAATCAAAATTGATTTGGCATCTCCCTAGAGCAAGGGGTGTAGATGGGGTGGAGTTTGTTAGGTGTGTTTAGGATGGTTTCCTGACACAATATGTAGGTAAGCCTACAAGAGGAGAGGCTGTACTTGATTTGGTATTGGGAAATGTATCAGGTCTCTCAGTGGGAGAGCATTTTGGAGATGGTGATCACAATTCTGTCTCCTTTACCATAGCATTGGAGAGGGATAGGAAGAGACAAGTTAGGAAAGCATTTAATTCATGTAAAGGGAAATATGAAGCTATCAGGCAAGAACTTGGAAGCATAAATTGGGACAGATGTTCTCAGGGAAATGTACGGCAGAAATGTGGCAAATGTTCAGGGGATATTTAATGGCGTTCTGCATAGGTATATACCAATGAGATGGAAAGGATGGTAGTGTACAAAGGCTGTTGAAAATCTAGTCAAGAAGAAAAGAAAAGCTTACGGAAGGTTCATAAAACTAGGTAATGATAGAGATCTAGAAGATTATAAGGCTAGCAGGAAGGACCTCAAGAATGAAATTAGGAGAGCCTGAAGGGGCCATGAGAAGGCATTGGCGAGCAGGATTAAGGAAAATCCCAAGGCATTCTACAAGTATGTGAAGAACAAGAGGATAAGATGTGAGAGAATAGGACCAATCAAGTGTGACAGTGGAAAAGTAAGTATTATGTAAGTATGGTACCGGAGGAGATAGCGGAGGTACTTAATGATACTTTGCTTCAGTATTCACTATGGAAAATGACCTTGACAATTGTAGGGATGACTTGTAGTGGACTGAAAAGCTTGAGCATATAGACATTAAGAAGGAAGATGTGCTGGAGCTTTTGGAAAGCATCAGGTGGGATAAGTCAAAGGGACCGGATGAGATATAACCCAGGCTACCATGGGAGGCAAGTGAGGAGATTGCTGAGCCTCTGGCAATGATCTTTGCATCATCAATGGGGATGGCAGAGGTTCCGGAGGATTGGAGGGTTGCGGATGTTGTTCCCTTATTCAAGAAAGGGAGTAAAGATAGCCCAGGAAATTATAGACCAGTGAGTCTTACCTCAGTGGTTGGTAAGTTGATGGAGAAGGTCCTGAGAGGTAGGATGTATGAATATTTGGAGAGGCATAATATGTTTGGGAATAGTCAGCATAGCTTTGTTAAAGGCAAGGTTGTACCTTACGAGCCTGATTGAGTTTTTTGAAGATGTGACTAAACACATTGATGAAGGTAGAGCAGTAGACGTAATGTATATGGATTTCAGCAAGGCATTTGATAAGGTACCCCATGCAAGGCTTATTGAGAAAGTAGGAGGCATGAGATCCAAGGGGACCTTGCTATGTGGATCCAGAACTGGCTTGCCCACAAAAAGCAAAGAGTGGTTGTAGACGGGTCATATTCTGCATGGAGGTTGGTGACCAGTGGTGTGCCTCAGGGATCTGTTCTTGGACCCCTTCTCTTCATGATTTTGATAAATGGCCTGGATGAGGAAGTGGAGGGATGGGTTAGTAAATTTGCTGATGACACAAAGGTTGGGGTTGTTGTGGAAAGTACGGAGGGCTGTCAGAGGTTTTGCATCGATAGCTTGCAAAACTGGGCTGAGAAGTGGCAGATGGAGTTCAACCCAGATAAGTGTAGTGGTTCGTTTTGGTAGGTCAAATATGATGGCAGAATGTAATATTAATGGTAAGACTGTTGGCAGTGTGGGGAATCAGAGGGATCTTGGGGTCCGAGTCCATAGGACACTCAAAGCTGCTGCACAGGTTGACTGTGTGGTTAAGAAGGCATACAGTACATTGGGTTTTTTTTTATCAACTATGGGATTGAGTTCAAGGGCTGAGAGGTAATGTTACAGCTATATAGGACCCTGGTCAGACACCACTTGGATTTCTGTGCTCAGTTCTGGTCACCTCACTACAGGAAGGATGTGGAAACCATAGAAAGGGTACAGAGGAGATTTACAAGAATGTTGCCTGGATTGGGGAGCATGCATTTTGAGAATAGGTTGAGTGAACTTGGCCTTTTCTTCTTGGAGCAACAGAGGATGAGAGGTGACCTGATTGAGGTGCATAAGATGATGAGAGGCATTGATCGTGTGGATAGTCAGAGGCTTTTTCCCAGGGCTGAAATGGCTAACACGAGAGGGCACAGTCTTAAGGTGCTTGGAAGTAGGTACAGAGGAGATGTCGGGGTAAGTTTTTTATGCAGAGAGTGGTGAGTGTGTGGAATGGGCTGCTGGCAACAGTGATGGAGGCGGATACAATAAGGTCTTTTAAGAGACTCCTGAATAGGTACATGGAGCTTAGAAAAATAGAGGGCTATGGGTAACCTTAGGTAATTTCTTAAGTAAGTACATGTTCGGCACAGCATTGTGGGCCAAAGGGCCTGTATTGTATTGTAAGTTTTCCATGTTTCTAAAATTCAAGATGACTTGAATAAAGGTTGCTGCTGAAGATAACCATTGTTTCCTTTAGGAGATGTCGGTTCACCTTCCTTGGAAGAGTCTGCTACTGAAGATTTTCACAGACAATCATCAGAAAGAGGATCAGGAAATAGTTCCCCTGAAATATCTGGTGATCTGCATATAACCACACCAAGCATTTCCAATATCATTGAAACCCCACTGGAACTTTATCCTGAATTATCAGTTTCTGGAGGATCTGATCAAGAAGGAAGTGGGTCATCCATGGGAAGTCTGCAAATGCTGACAGATGGAGGTAATACTTCTCCTGGCAGATGGTTCATCACCCTTCATTTCCCACTTTCCTTCAAATCTTTCCACTCCAGCCAGAAAAATAATTAATATCGGTTTCACCGAACATTAGATGTGGAGATGGAGTTGCTTCCATTCTGGGAATCTGGCTGGGAATCTCCACAATGGTCAGTGTTGTGGAATCGAGGGATTAGGATTACAAGGGAGAACAGCCACACAAGGTTTTAAAAGAAAGAGTTTAGCATACTCGCTTTCATCGGTCAGGGCACTGGGTATAGGAGCAAGGACATTATGTTGCAAATCTACAAGTCATCGGTGAGACTGCCTTTAAATCGAGTTGCCCAGTTGGCTTCAGGTGGCTCCTGCTGAATGCCCTCCAAGTTGGCCCTGTTCCAGTTCAGGATTTGTGGATCAGCTCCATCTTTTTCCCTCACTATTTTAAAATTAAGAGTTGATGGTATGGGTTAAATTGTTCCTCTAGTTCCTTCTGACTACTGGGGAGTGTGTCTACCAAGGTGATCATACCTTTTTCTAAGTTCTACCTGAATGGAATTAAGCATTTTGAGATTATATTCAAATCTTTAATTTTAAATCAAAGCCAAGTTGCTTACAAATTTCAATTTTAATAAAATTGCTCTCTAATGAGATAATGTTCTGTGTAAACATTGTAACTCTGTTAACAACTTTCCCAAATGTAAGTTGCTCAGTTTAAAGCACCCAGGAACAACATTTTGCACAAAACACTTAGCATAGTGACCACACAATGTAGTATTTTCAATAAGACCAGTGAGTGACATTATCTTACAGATGCACCATCAATAACTCTTGGAGACGGGAGGCGAGATATAGGCTTTTATTGGCTGGAAGAAAGAACAAGCAGCAATTGACCACCACACTGCATCCTGGAGACTGAGGCTGGGGCGATGTCCCCAACTGCCCCCACACTGGGGTCAGTGGGAGGAGCCACAGGAGCAGCCAGCGGGGGGGGGGGGGGCGTGTCCAGTCAGGCACACGTAGTTCACCACACCTACATTAATATTTCAACACTAATATCAACTTGTGGCACACCAAAATTTATATAATTCATGGCCTTGCTCAAACTTTTTGAAATTCTGACCTTTGCTCATTCCCTTGTTGAGCTCTGTTCAAAAACGTTGGCTGAGAAATTTCAGCAGCATTTCTGGTGATCTTGTATAGAATGAGAGAGAGAATAAGGTGTTGAAAGGGAAGAGAAAGGGTTGGGGATTAAGGTGAGAGAGAGAGAGAGAAAAAGGAGTACCTGAGTATTAGTGAAAGGTTGAATAGGTTAGGAGTTTATACCCTGAAGCATAGAAAAATGAGGGGGTATTTGATAGAGATGTACAAAATTGAGGGTTATAGGTAGTGTAAATACAAGCAGGCTTTTTCCACTGAGGTTGTTTGAGACTAGAACCAGAGGTCATAGGTTAAGGGTGAAAGGGGACGTGTTTAGGGGAAACATAAGGCAGAACTTCTTCGGTCAGAGGGTGGTGAGAGAGTGGAATGAGCTGCCAGTGAAAGTGGGGGGTGAAAGTTCGATTGCAACATTGAAGAGAAATTTAGATAGATGCATGCATGGGAGAGGTATGGAGGGCTATGATCAGGGTGCAGGTCCATGAGAATAAGCAGAATAATCTGCATGGACTGGATTAGCAGAAGGGCTGTTTCTGTGCAGTAGTGCTCTATGGCTCTTGGAGCAAACAAGATAGAGAGCAAGACGGACAGGCAGAGCCTTACGTGGGTGCACGGTCTTGGATTCTGAATATTTTATACCATACCATGTTGCAATAATAGTCAAAATAACTAACCCCTAAAGCCTTAGTTATTTGTTTCTAAATCTTCCATCCTGGTTTAGTTATTCATATTATTTGTTGTGAAGAAATCAAATGCACTCCAGCATGTTCCATGCTCTGGCTCTCTTTTCTTTAAAATTTAGTGAATGCAGCTATTAATGATTGTCCTTCTTCTGGCCATCAGTGGTTGGTAGTGCCCAGGGGCATATTACTACAGAGTTGAAATGCTCAGTAGCTCATGCCATCTGTGCTGGAAGGATCGTTGTGTCTTTCCTTAGACTGCTATTTTAAGAAAACAAAACTGAAATGAAGCATTTCTCATTCTTTCAAACTAAAGCAACATTACAGCCCTCAAATGATATGCAATGTGCATAACTAAGGCAATTCCACGCAGAATGCCTGTATCACTCCCCGTCAATACTGCATTTCCAGGCTGCTTTCTGCCTTGCACTGTGCCAGCAGTTAATGCTGAAGTTTGCAGTATTGTTGTGTGATGTGGATAAACAGCCAAGTCCTGGTGCTAAATGTTCTTCTGCTGTCTTCCAGTTACTAACATGTTGGATGCATTAAGAGTAACCGCCGCAGCTGGAGTCCATGAAGTGGAGGGACCACAAGCTGACTTAATGGCCTATCGCTTAGAACCAGGACTGCAGATTAGGAGAGAAACAAGGTACATAATGTCACATAGAATGGTGAATTGTATTTTCTGATCCTCAAGACTATTAAATAAAAACGATGGTATGATAAAGTAGCAGTTTGCATAATACTATTCCAGTGCCAGTGACCCAGGTTCAATTCCACCATTGTCTGTAAGGAGTTTGTACAACCACACAAAATGCTGGAGGAACTCAGCAAGCCAGGCAGCATCTATGGAAAAAAAGTACAGTCGATGTTTCGGGCCGAGACCCTTTGACTCTCCCTGATACTGCATGCGTTTCCTCCCAGTCCTTCAGTGTCCTCCTACATTCTTTGAGATTAGTTGGTTAATTGGTCACATGGATATAAATTGGGCAGTATAGGCTCATTGGGTCAGAAGGACCTGTTAACCTGCTCGATATGTAAACAAATAAATATACAAACTATCTTGACATAACATCGTGCACCTTTCCAACATCTCATTCTCAGTACAATCTACTTATTTATGGTAGAAAACAATCAATATTGGAGGATTTTTCCCATCATGACATAAACTATTTCATTTCCAAATAATGATGTTACTGTGTTTTGCAGTGCTGAAGAAATACATAAATACTCAAGATGTCCCAAAACAGAAATCATGTTAACAGGTTCTATGGAATTCTGTTTTCTCTATTGGGATTACATCCGTAAATAAATCCTCAGAATTACAGTAGAGTGCTTGGTGGCTGAGGACCACTCTTATGATCCTGGTACATCTGCCTCCTGAACTTCTCTGGCCTAACCTGATGAAGGTGATTGGTGCCAAAGGTACAAGGGTTCCTCTGGTAATTACTGCACCACTAACTCTTTCATTTTGAGGCTCAGTTTGAACAAAAAAAAATGTGTTTAACAAAAATGTTTGGCTTGCAATCAACTGAGCTCTTGTTAAAACTATAGAATTCAATTGTCTACAGTTTTTTAGGGCAAGGATTGTCTATTTCTAGTAATGAATGTGTGAGTCAGATTTCCCTCATGAATATTAAATTCTGGCAGAACTGAATATTGGTAACATTTGCAGTTATCCTGAGAAGAAAGGCCTTCATTTATATAGCATCTTTCATAACCATATGCCAAAGTGCACAGAATTTTGCAATTGTACAAACAAAAGAGCAAAGGCCTTGAAATTCAGTCATGTAATCCTGTTTTATTTCAGCATTATGCAATCAAAATTTGATTTAACATGGAGTGAAATAGGGTATAAAAGAACTTCCAGTTGTTTCACCTGCGAAGAAGTTCGATCTGGCTAGTGCTCAGTGTGTGTGTCTGAGACCAATACCCTCATCCGTCATGTACAGGATGATGCTTATGTAGCATTCCAGAATAATGTGGTTGAAATTGTGCTGAGAATGACTGTTGCTAGTCAATCTCACATTGCAATCTTTTAGAGTCACAATGCTGGTTTTCTTCCCTTGCAAGGTAAGCAAGCTTCTTATTGTTCATCCTTCTGGCTATCCTCTGAAGAAGAATAACCACTGTCTCCCTCTCTATCCCAGATCCAGCTTCTAATCTCCCCAAAACAACCACCCCAACCCATCACTCCAAGGTCCTGCAGTCCTCAGTTCCCTCTCCTTTGTCATCAATCCACTGAGAAAATATAAATAACTGGAGTTTCGTCCAAAGTCAAACAAAAGTTGAACCGTCAGGACATTTCCAGCAGTACCCCTGTAGAAGCTTGTTACTGTTCAATGACATGCTGAACATCCTTAACCCGGGCCTTCTTCCATTGACTCTTCTTCCCAGCTGACCATCTGCACTGGGCCTCAATCCAGGGTGGCACATTTTCCACTACCGGAAAGCCCATGACCAAAACCACAAGTAGTGATTATTTAGAGGTCTCATTCCTACAACTAGAGTTGGTATGGGCAAATCTGCAACCCCAGGACCGAGGATTTACAGTAGTATTTCCATCCACGTCATTCTAATGGACTTGGGAAAGGGAACAGAAGGAAAGAGTTTCAGATGGAATGGCTGTAGTGAAGGAGCTATTATCCAGATTAGTCTATTGTCATATATACCAGGCTGCAATACAATTCTTTGCTCTTTCCTGAATCGCTGAGTGACTGCCTCCTTCCTGATGGTAGCAAAGAGAACAAAGCATTACTTGAGTGATCTGGGTCCTTAATGACAGATTCTGCCTTTTTGAGGCATTGCTCCTTGAAGATGTCCTGGTAAACAGTATGCATATTGTCACGAATCCCGTGACAAGTTGAAAAGGACCAGCAGAAATGGAACACACCTGGAGTCTGGTTTACTATAAATTAAGACTATATTTATTACTACTATGAATTAATATCATTAAAACCAGATAGTCCCGGAGGTAGATATCAGTCTTACGGTGTCAGGTAAGTTTAAGCAGTTCAGTTCACTTTGTGTTGTGTCGAGTTGAATTGATGGAGAGAGAGAGAGAGAGAGTTAATTGAGTTGATGTTTACGTTGGCAACTTTAGTTGTTCTTGCTTCCAAAGTCTTTAGAGTCACTTCGTATGAACCCCACACAGACACAGATGGACAGAGCCCCTTCTAGGGAATGGTCTGCTAACCCACGGCACGGGTTCACCACCAGCAGACCCCCACAGGCAAGCTCTTAACTGCACTGGTAATCACAGGTCAAAATTAATCAGTCTGTGGCCTCCACCTTCGTAGTCATCTTAAACTCCACCAGTGGTTTCTCGGTTAGCTTCCGCAATTCTCCCGTGTCGTGTCTCCTCTGCCGCTATCAGACCACCAGCCTCAACTTTTAATAATCCCTTCGAAATTCCAGCCGTCCGTTAACTCAACCGCTCTGAGCTGTTAGCATGGTGACTTCTCAGCTCGTGTCACAGCTGGCGCCATACTCTCTCTCTCAAGGTCACAATTAAAAGTGTTATCAAAACCAAGTCAGAGTCCTCTCTCTTTTTAAATTGCCTCCTTGTTCATTAGACTGCTGAATTTTCTAGCAGTTTCTCACCTGCGTGACAATATTAATAAATACATCAATAAATCCAGCACTGAGGGCAAAAACAGCGTGGTATAGAAGAGTGACATGGTGCAAAAAAACAATGCTGAAGTGACAATAGAGATTTTCTTGTACCAGGGTCTTCAGAACCCAGAACTATGAGATTGTATCAGAAAACAATCTTTAATGTACAATGTGAATGAAATGATCATCTCCACAGGAACTAGATTTCAACTGTGTGAGACGTTTGCTCGCTGCTGATAGTATTTGTATCTATTCCCAGTGGCACTCTGTATTGCTTGCATTATCCATGGCTGTGCTTGGCTGCTCGGTGGTATCTTTCCATCAATGAGTGGACAGTTTGGTCTCCAGGAATAGAATGGGAAGAAGGGAATTGTGAAATGGTGTGGATATACCACTTAGGCTTGCTCATGGATCTTGAGCAGGAGATGATCAACAGGGGCACAACTTCACAGTATTTACTAGACCCTACGGAGCTGGTTTCCCATGGTTCATTATTCTCTCCAAACAGTCTTTCAAAGTCTTATGGGTGCAATCACTTTGGAAGTAATAATTAGTCTGGGCTCATGCATTTCTGTTACAATAAGTAATGTATTTGTTCACAAGGCCTTCATTTGCTCCAGATCCTGCTGCAATTTTCCATGCTACCTCGTGCCTAGTACTGAAGGTAACACTGTTCCCTTACCATTCAAGCAAGCTGGACGGCAGGGATTTGGGAAAGCCTAGTAGGATAAGGTGAGGGCAGAATGCAGGCACTGCCATCTACTGGATTTGGATCATAAAGGCTCTGAAGAGGTAGTCCTCAATTCCCATGCCTTGATCCCACTTTCACTCCACTCTCCTGGCTTGAAACATGGTACAAAATCACTTTGCCGACTGATTTTGTTTTAATATATTTGAATTCGTAATGCACTAAAAGCAGCGTTTTGCTCTTTACTTGCTTCTAAGATGTAGTGGTCTTTGGCAATTATTGTCCGTTCTATATGATCCACAAATCAAAGAACAGTTAAGAATCAAACACGTTGGGGGAGGGTGGTGGGGTCATATATAAGCAAGACATGTTATGGACAAAATATTTTCTTCCATTAAGAAGGCTGTGAAGTAAATTGAATTTTACAACTGCCAAATAGATTTCATTGACACCATTGCAGACATGTTCTTTAAAGTAATCAGCAGAACTTAAATGCCCTTTTTGTGTCCATTCCACGGTAAGGCTGTGCAAAAAGTGAAATATTGGTGGACGATCCTTGCAAACCTTCCCTTTCTTTCTGTAAGCCATATGTCTGTACCTCGTCCATGAAAGCCAGCAGCTGGAAGTCCTTGAGGTAGAGCTTGCTCTTTGGTCATAGATCTAAAGTGGTGACAACTGAATTTCAATTTGATTAGGTTCACTGGAGAGTACAATCGAAGGCTGTTCTTCAACACTTAATAAGCATTACTGACTAAAAACCAGTTCCTCCTCCATGGCTTTGATTGAACTTGTATCTTGTCCCTCTGAACACCATTCCACTGTTCTATATAATTTGTTTTCTTTTCTTGTCAATGCTGCTCATTTTAAGCTAAGTGCCCATGATGTTATAAGTTTTCCATTACACCTGTGCACACACGTACTTGTGTGTATGATAATAAATTCAACTTTGACCTTTGACTTGACTTTAGCTTTCTCCATAACAGCTGGGCAGAATTAGAAAAAAATTTATTTTCTAAGAATTATGAAAGCTATTGTCACTTAAGTTTTGGAACATATCCCTCAAGTTTTACCATCTTTTCAAAAAATGATGGCATTTTTGTGATTCTTACAGACTTGTGCATCCGTATGGATTCCCGACAGAATTCTCCATGGTCGCAACCTTTAGGATGAGAGAAGACACTCCAAGGATGGTATGGGATTTGTGGGAGATAACTGACAGCTACGGTGATGAGCAGTTCCGACTTCGTCTGTACAGTGAGACCAAAGCTGTTGAAATCTACAGTGCCGCGGCATTGGGAGGGAGCGTCACCACCTTTGAGAATGTGGGACAGCTGTTTGACCGGGACTGGCACAAGCTCTCACTTGGTGTGACAAGGACCCAGTTGACTTTATTTGTTGATTGCCAGCAGGTTGGCACAGTTCCCTTTCAACTGCTTGGATCCATTGCCATCGATGGAGTTAGTGCTGTAGCTAAAGGAGCAAGGAGTGATGCTACGCTTCCTGTAAGCACCTTGTGTTCTATAATGTCCTGGTCACCAGTTCTTTATCCTCAGAGCTATATATATATATATATATATATATATATATATATATATATATATATAAATATATATATATACACACACACATTTAATGCTGAATATGCTTGTGATAACTGTAAATGTGACCATTGTTAATAATGAACCATATTTTGGTACTTTCTAGATTGTTTCATGTAATTTCCAGTGCACAAGTTTAAGGAGAACAAAATAACTCTTACTCCAGATCCGATGCAGTACAAAAAAACCACAGTAAGATTAGGAACACAATAATAAATATAAACACAACAAATACAGTGTAATTACTTTAGATAGCTTACGTACATAGATTGACTGCATGACCATAAAGTGATGCTAGTCACAGGAGTATCTGTACATAAGATGATTCTGATAGGAAATGATAAAATAATGGTATTGGGGGGCTGTGGTGGGGCAGGTTAGTGAGTGGAGGTGCTGATCAGCCTTTGTGCTTGGGGAAAGTAACTGTTTTTGAGTTTGATGGTCTGGGTGTGGAAGCTACATAGCCTCCTCCCTGAAGCAAATGGGATGAGCAGGTTGGTGGAATCCTTCATGATGTTACATGTTCTACCACCTTTCAGTATATATGCCCTTGATGGCGGATAGGTTGGTGCCAGTGATGTGTTGGGCAGTTTTGACTACCCGTTGTAGAGCCTTTCTATCGGCTACAGTGCTGTTTCTGTACCAAGAAGTAATGCAGCATGTTAGGGTGATCTCTACTGCACATCTGTAAACAGACATGAATATGGACGTGCATAGTCCAGCTTTCTTCACCCTCCTCAGAAAGTAAAGGTGTTGGTGACCTTACCTGATCTGTGAAATGTGTTTTAGGATCATGAGAGGTTGTGAAGATGTGCACTCCCAGGAGTTTGACTGTTGACAGTTTCCACTGTGGTGGCAACAGTGTAAAGAGGGGTGTGAGTGGTGCAAGTTCTCCAGAAGCCGATAACCATCTCCTTTGTCTTGTTGACACTGAGGAAAAGGTTATTTGCCAGGCACCAGGCCTCGAGCTCTTCCACCCCCTCTCTGTAGGCAAATTTAAATTTAAAACAACTATCTTCATGATGCTTGAATTCAATTCATTTTTCCTTTTTATGTCTTTTGACATTTTTGACTGAGGGGGATTTGTATGGAGTAAACGTCATTCGAATTCTTTTAACATTGTGACAACGAGGGGGTAGCTCAAAGAAGTTGAGAGATGTTGCTGTTAGTTACGTATGGTTGGGCAGTGTTTATAATTTTCCCTCTTGAAATGCCAGTAAAACACAGGTAAAGTAGCAAAATATTTAAATACTGTAACCAGACAAAACACAATAATAATCAACATTTCAGGTTGAAGCCCTACATCTGGATTGTTTGACATAAAGTGCTGACAATTTCTTTTCCCCTTACAGGTGCTACTCAGTCTGCTGTATTCTAACAGCAGAAATAAACTTCCTGTTCCTTAGATAATACTAACTCATTTGGTTCAAGTGGCTAAAAGTGTACTACTGAGCTGTTGAAGTTCTTTAGGGAAAAGCTGGAGAAGAGATGCATTTTACTACTTGTAAGTCACAGAGTTCTGAGCACTAGTTGCAGACAGTGATTAATATTCACTAGAACCACTGTCTCACAGTTCCAGTGGCTTGGGTTTAATCCTGTCCATGGGTGCTGTTTGTGTGGAATTTGTATATTCTCCCTGTGACCATGTTGCTTTCAGCCATGTGCTCCAGTTTCCTCCCACATTCCAAAGACACAAGTTTGTAGATTAATTGGCCACTGTCAATTGCACTTGTGTGTTGTGAGTGGTAGAATCGGAGGAATGATTTACAGAGGTAGTTAGGGGAATTGAATTGTGCTGGCATATACTTGACTGGCTGAATAGCCTCCTTTTATGGTATATGGAAAAATGGAAATGTGGTTGTATGTTTCTCTTCAGACTCACTTGTTCTTCTATGTACCAGGTGGATGTACAACAATTCAAGATCTACAGCAACCCAAACAAGGCGGCTGAGGTAACCTGCCGCGAACTGTCATGTTCTGTAAGTACAAACCCCGCTAGAGCACATTCCCTAAGCCCACTCTCCTAAAAGTGAAAAGTATTCACTGTGATTTACTTTCACTTCCTGATTCGGAGCTTTGTAATGACAGTTTCTGCTCCTGTGAATTCCCAACGTCTCATGTTGAACTGAAAAGTTGGTGGGCTTGCTTGCTTACTATTCCACCTCAGTTTCAGATCGAAGATGAACCCAGCAAAGAGCTGAAGTTTGTTTTACTTCTCTGGCTTTTATCTTTTTCCATTTCAAAGATATACTCTATTCATAGCACAATGGATTCTGGTCAATTGGATCATTGGTTAATTGGGGCAGCCACTTATTTGGGACAACTCTTAAAGAATCAAAAAATAATCGAGAAAATAGCCAGGATTTCCTTTGTACATTTGGGACATTATGTCACTTAACTGGGACAGGAGACTGTTGCCAAACGGGTTGATTGCACACGGATGTCACCTCAACTGGTGATGAAACGTTTGTGACCTGACCTCCAGGCTCGGCAAACAACCTTTCAAACAAGCAGCCAACTCGAGCTACCGATCTTCTCTTTCATTTTATCCAACAGATTTGTCAGGCCAGCTTCTCTGTCATGCCCTTTACTTCACTGTAATACTGATACAACTGACTTTATCTTCTCCCTCTCAAACTGAAGAGTGAATTCTCTCATATTATGATCACTGTCTTCTTAGCGTTCCTTTTCCTTAAGTTCTCAAATCATATCTAGTTCATTACTCAACACCTAATCCAGAATTGCCTTTCTCCTAGTGGGCTCAACAATAAGCTGCTCTAAAAAGCCATCTCATAGGCATTCTACATATTCCTTCCCTTTGGATCCAGCACCAATTGGATTTTCCCAATTTACCTGTAGATTGAAAGCTCTCATAACTACCATAATATAGCCCTTTTTACATGCCTTTTCTATCTTCTGTTGTAATTTATATGTCATTTTCTGGCTACTTTTCAGAGGCCTGTATATAACCCCCATCAGGGTCTTTTTTACCTTTTCAATTTCTTTTTTCTATCCATAAGCACTCCACATCTTCCAATCTATATCACCTCTTTTGATTTCATTTTTTTACCAACAGAGCCACCCCAGCCTCTCTGGCTTCCTGCCTGTCCGTTTGATACATTGTTCATCCTTGGATGTTAAGCTCCCAACTGTGATCTTCTTTCAGCCATGACTCAGGGAAGCCCACAACATCATTCCTGCTAATCTCTAAACATGATACTAGATCATCTACCTCATTCCATATACTACGTACATTCAAATATAACACTTTTAGTCCTGTATTCATCACCCTTTTCAAATTTGCCCGTGTTACGGGAAGTTTTTCTTTCGTCTTTCACCTTATGTTTTTCTAAATCTGTTGTCTCTTTATTATTCTCGTAACTTCTGCTGCAGTCTGCTTTTTAGTTTATCTTCACTTTTCCCAACTGTTTACCTACTATTTAGTTTAAAGACATATTTTAACATATTCCAGCCCTGATAATTGATTTCAACTTAAGAACAAGGCTTAGGCAGTAAAAGTTCATTGAATATATTTGATAAAGCTAAGAAAAAAACAGACATTTATCATATTCACAATAGCAAATTAATTAAAATCAAATTCATTACAAAGACTTTTAAATCTTTTGTATAATCAGGATTATTTAAGGGAAGCAATGCATTCTGATACATTGTTTCCATTCCAGAGAGAATTTATTTATTTTGACTTCCTGTGAAGTTCACTGTTGGAGATTTAACCAGGCTTCCATTGGGTAGAATGTAGTCAACACTTTCAAGCACTAATAACAAAATACATTTTCTCAGTTTGTGAAACAAAATGAACAGGGACATTAAGCAGAGAATGCCTACATCTATATATACATAAATTAGCAAAAACATGAAAAAAATATTTAATTTGTTGATTGTTCCTGCACACTCCAATATAAAAATTACAAAGAGGGAGTATTTATAATGATCAAATAAATAACAAAATGGGATGACACCATGGCACAGCTAGTAGAAAAGTTTCTTCAGAGCTCCAGGTTTTAACCTGCAGTGCTTTCTGTTTAAAGTTTGCATGTTCTTCATGAGCTCGTGTGAGAACCTAGGTTTTCTCTAAATGTTTGGGTTTCCTCTCATTTTCCAAAGAATTGTGAGTTGGCTCTTTAAAATTGCCCCAAATTATGTTGGTGAGTAGTATAATTTCAGGGAGGTTGATGGGAATGTGGAGAGAATAATAAATGGGATAATATAGGATTAATATGAATGCTTGGTTGGTGATTAGAGTAGCCTTTGTGGGCTAAAAAATTTTGTTCCCCTACAGTAGAAGTCTAAAGCATTACAAACAAAAATTGCTAATTTTCTTTATAACATACTTCTAATGCAGAAACGGTTCTCTCTTGAGATTAAAAATTAATGAGATTGAGAGTAGAAACACTCCATAATTCTGGATTGCTTAATGTCATTTTCAGTACACAAGTGTAAAGGAGAATGAAATAATGGTTACTCCAGATCCAATGTATCACTTAAAAAATAATAGGATAAAGAACACAACAATAAAAAGAAAACACAATAAATAAAAACACATAAAATAGCCTATGTGCATTGATTTTATGCCCACAGAGTGACACTAGGCACAGTTATGTTTGTACATAAGTTGACTCTGACAGGAAAAGATAAAATAGTGGGGGGGGGGGGGTATGTGTGGAGGTGTGAATTAACGGGTGGAAGTGTTAATCGGCCATTCTGCTTAGGGAAAGAAGTTTTTGAGTCGCTGGTCCTGGCGTGGATATTATGTAATCTCCTCCCTGATGGGAGTGGGACAAACAGTCTGTGAGCAAGGTAGGTTGTTGGATCCTTCCTGATGTTGTTGGCCTTTATCTGGCACCTTTCTGTATATATGGTGGGTAAGCTGACTCCGGTGATGCATTGGGCAGTTTTGACTACCCATTTTAGAGCCTTCCTGTCTGCTGCAGTGCAGTTTCTGTACCATGCATTGACGCAGCTTGTTTAAGCACTCTCTACTGCATATCTGTAAAATGATGTGAGCATAGATGTGCATTGTCTAGTTCTCTTCAGCCTCCTCAGAAAGTAGAAGTGTTGGTGAACTTTCCTGATAGTGTATAATGTTTATTTTGGGGCCAGAACATGGTTAAAAGTTGGTTGGTGAAAATGCATTCTCTTTTACATGTTGCTAGCATAAGTTACACAATGAAACATCTACTAGTGAGATAGTACTTTTGTTGACTGCGCGGGGTTGTTGGGTACACAGGTCCATGGGGGTAAGGGAGATTTTGTAAGTATCTCACTATGTATTATCAACTGTATATAGTCATAGAGAAAGCACTACAGCTCAGAAATGGGCCCTGCACTGAATAATTATTCTGCTTGGTCCCATCGACCTGCAGGCTGGACCATAGTTTGCCATACTTCTTTCATCCTTGTACTTGTCCAAACTTCTCCTAAATGTTGAAATCAAGCCTGCATTGATCATTTTCACTGGCGGTTTGTTAGACACTCTCCCCACTCTCATGTTTCCCGTAAACACTTCACCTTTCAACCTTAACCTGTGTCCTCTAGCTCTAGTCTCACCAAACCTCAAAGGAAAAAAAAAGCCTCTTGCATTTACGCCATCTAAACCCCTATTAATTTTGTATACCACTATCAAATATTCCCTCATTCTTCTATGCTGCAAGGAATGAAGTGCTAACCCATTCAGCCTTTCCCTGTTAGTCATGTCCTCAAGACCTGACAGCATCTTTGTAAATTTTCTCTGTAGTTTTTCAATCTTACTGATATCTTTCCTGTAGGTTGGTGACCAGAACTGCATACAATACTCCAAATTAGGCCTTACCAATGCCTTTCACAACTTCAACACAATATCTAAACTCCTGTACTCAATACTCTTATTTATGAGCCTAATGTGCTGAAAGCTCTCTTTACCTATCTACTTGTGACACCACTTTCCCACTTTCAAGGAATTATGGATCTGTATTCTCAGATTCCTCTGTTCTACCACACTCCTCGGTACTCTGCCATTCACTCTGTAACTCAATACCCTGGTTAGTCATATCAAAGTGCAACACTGCACAGTTGTCTGCATTAAATTCTATCTGCCATTTTCAGCGCATTTTTCCAGCTGGTCCAGATCCTGCTGGAAGATTTGATAGACCTTGCTGTACACTATGCCTCCAATCTTGATGTCATCTGCAAAGACCACATTATCTTCTGGATCTTCGATATAGATGGCAAACAATAATGGACCCAACCCCAATCCTGTAGCAACCACTAGTTGCACGTTTCCAATCAGCAAGGCAACCATCTACTACCTCTCTCTGGCTCTTCCCATGAAGCCAATGTCAAATTAAGTTTGATACCTTATTTTGAATGCCAAGAAACTAAACCCTGTTGACCCAACTTTCCATACAGTTGACCATGAAGGTTCAGTCACATAACAGCACTGTTATTGTTCAGTTATTATAACAACTTATAGTTAAAATATTGACATTTAAGAAATTGTAGAGTGATTTTTCTAAATTTTATTTTAAGGGTGAAATAAGAAGACCTGGTGAAGAAGGCAGTGGAGATTCTTCTGGTGAAGTGGTAAGTGATGCTTCATAAAAATTCAACACAATAAACACTCAAGAATTTCATAATCTATTTAAAATTTATTTCACGTGAATCTGTTTGGAAGATATTTGGTATTACATGACCAAAGATGACTGATAATGTATCATTCCCTATTTGAACAGTGTTCCAAATGTTAACAACATGGAGCAAATAAATGCACATTATTGCACATTAAGCAAGCCAGAGTGTGTGTAGTTGTCCCTCTTCATGTCTTTTGGCATATTGGGCAGAAACCTTGCTGTTTCTTTTGCATTTTTGCCTGTTTTTTTATGAGGCTGAGTTGCTAGCTCAACGCTCAACCCAGAATGGATAGAAAGCGTGCAAGGAACCAGCCAGGTTTGAACCTGGGATCACTTGTCTTGAAGTCTAGTGCGAATGCCACTACACCACCAGCTGGCTATAATTAGTTTGTAAATAGGATAAAAACAATGAGATGTATATGGAGGAAAGAAGTTAGCAACAAATATTAGAACTAAAAAATTACTTAGAAATTGGTTAGTGCCTCTAAATCTGTACTAACTAGATTGTTCATGACGGGATAATTCCTGGTCTGTCATTGATAGCACATGAGGCTCAAGGACTGGGGTGTAAGTCTGTTTGTGTGCAGGTCAGGTGCATCATGCACGTGGAGAAGATTGGTGAGGGTCAGAGATTGGAAGCAGGAGCTCATAAGCAAGGCTAAGCAATGAATAGAGAATTGGGGAGTTGTTACCTTGGTGGCTGGGAAGAAGATGTAGGTGTGAAGATTAGAAGTCAAAGACATGATTATTGTAACCATTAGTTGGGTGGGCCATTAGTACTTTGAGGTGATGGTTTTTGTGGTGTGTAGAAGAGGGTGCAACTTCGGGGGTGGGGTAGTGTTAGCTGTTCATGAAAGGAGTCAGCGGTCAGTTGTTATTTAGTGGGGTGGGTTGGGTCAGGCCTAAAGGTTGATGGATTGTAGACATGTTGGTGAAATTCCTGCTTGAGATGGGGGTTTGAGTGTCGGTGTCAAAGGACTTCCCAGTGCTTGAAAAGCCTGCTACTACATGAAGTGAAGTGATCTACCTGTATCTCAGCCACTGTGAAATCCTCCTTCAGCAGGTGTGGCCCGTGGACACTTGATTAACTGAGAATCACCACTGTTACTTCAGAAATCACAGGGACATTACATCACATAAGCAGCACTCACAAGCAAAACAAATTAATCATAATTGTACACAATTTTTATAAGAAAGAAAAATAATTTGAACAAAAAACACAAAGTCATTTTTATTGCAAGTTCTTCAGAGTGGCCCTAGTGTTGCTAAATAGTAGTGGAGTTTAGGGAGATATTTTCCTAGGTACTATAAACTCAGTGGGCACTTTATTCGTTACCTCCTGTGCCTAATAAAGTGACTACTGAGTATATGGTCATGGTCATGATCATACTGAATGGCGGTGCAGGCTCAAAGGGCCGAATGGCCTACTCCTGCACCTATTTTCTATGTTTCTATGTCTTCTGCTGTTATAGCCCATCCACTTCAGAGATGTTCTTCTGCATGCTACTGCTGTAACACGTGGTTATTTGAGTTGCTGTTGCATTCCTGTCAGCTTGAACCACTCTGGCCTTTACCCTCTGATTAATAAGGTGTTTTTGTCCAGAGAAAATTTGAAGTACAGAATAACAATTTCACTCTTGTGGAACTTAAGTGAAAACAAAATAAACACAAAATCTCTACAGAAAACTCACAATGATTGCAGGCTACACACACAAAATGCTGGAGGAACTCAGCAGGCCAGGCAACATCTATGGAAAAAAGTACAGTCAACGTTTCGAGCCGAGACCCTTCAGCAGGACTAGAGGGGAAAAAAGACGAGGAGTAGATTCAAAAGGTGGGGGAGGGGAGAGAGAAACACAAGGTGGTAGGTGAAACTGGGATGGAGAACTGGGAAGTTGATTGGTGAAAGAGATTCAGGGCTGGAGAACGGGGAGTCCAATAGGAGGGAACGGAAGGCCATGGAAGAAGTGCCCCCCACTCAGCATTCCCCATCCTCTTTCCCCCCTCTCACCTTATCTCCTTGCCTGTTCGTTACTTCTTTCTGGTGTTCCTCCCCCTTTTCTTTCTCTCATGGCCTTCTGTTCCTTCCTATTGGACTCCCCGCTTCTTCAGTCCTGTAACTCTTTCACCAATCAACTTCCCAGTTCTTTACTTCATCCCTCCCCCTTCCAGTTTCACCTATCACCTTGTGTTTCTCTCTCCCCTCCCTCAACTTTTAAGTCTACTCCTCATCTTCTTTGCTCCAGTCCTTCTGAAGGGTCACGGCCTAAAACGTCAACTGTGGTACTTTTTTATCAATAGCAGCTGCCTGGCCTGCTGAGTTCCTCCAGCATTTTGTGTGTGTTGCTTGGATTTTCAGCATCTGCAGATTTTGTCTTGTTTGTGAAATGATTGCAGGCTGTTGGTTCACAGCGGGAGGCCACTTGATGGATTTGCTTTGGAACCGACAAAGTAATCTCTTCTATCAATGCTTGCAGCTGCCAGGTTACAATAGGAGACCACTTACAGTGTGTGCAGATTTAACTGGCAAGTGTAGGGGTCAGACATACATTTCCATGCCGGGTTCTTGTAGTAACCTCTGAGGTCAAGCATTTTCTATGGTTCAGCAGCGGGCTAGAGAGTTTCAACTTGTTGTTTAAAAAAAATATAGCTGAAAAGTCTGAGCATTAAATGAAGATATTAGGAGAGTTAGAATGTTTAAAGAGGTAAACTTCATTGAACCAATGCTTGTTCTCCCCCTTTTAAATTTGCCAGCTTTCCGAATTGCCATCTTTTTTCCCCCCACTTTGATTGACATGTGACAGGGTACTCAGGAGAGGAGAGAGATCTGGGAGATGTGGTAAGCTTTTGTAGTCTCAAACTGCATATTCAAGCAGTCAATTCACTACAGTGTTGTTGCCATTAATTGAAGCAGCATATAGCAGTTACTAAAGGTAAAGCAAGTCATGTGAAAGAGGAAAGAATTATAGACTGGTAGGATCTGCTTCAGGAATTCAGAGAGTACATGGACACCAGACTATATCACTTTTTGTAATTTACTTGAGGAATGTTGAATGGCAAATGGGACGATTTAAAGAGCTTTCAAGGGGTGAGCATCAACATGATGGGCAGAAAAGCCAAAGGATTCATTGATTTTCTTTGAATAATTATGAATTGTTTCACCCTTTGCAAGGGATACTTACTGATATAACACGGAACAGGATTTTCCGGCCCAGCGAACTGCACTGCCTAGCAACCCACCTATTTAACAAAAGCCTAATCACAAGACAGTTTACAATGGCCAGCTAACCAACTAACTGGCATGTCTTTGGACTGCGGAAAGAAACCAGAACACTGGTCACGGGGAGAACATACAAACTCCTTACAGGCAGCACTGGAATTGAACTCCAAACCTCAGAATGCCCTGAGCTAAGTGCTTTGCTACTGAGGCTCCCAGCTCAAGGACAGCTTCTATCCTGTTGTAAATTCATTAAACAGTTCCTCAATACAATGAGAAGGACTCTTCACCTCACAATCTACGTCATCATGGCAATGCACCTTAGTCTCTGCACCGCACTTTTTTTGTAACCATAACATTTGATTCTTTTATTGCTTAATATTGTACAACCTCTATGTACTGATGTACTGAAATGGTGTATATGGATGGTATGCAAGCCAAGCTGTTTGCTGTACCTTGCAATATATGGAAATAGTAAACCAGTTTACCAATTTTTTCATCTGTTTTGGAAACTCTATTAAAGGAATATATAATAATCTAAAGAATACATAGTCTTCTCAACCCAAAACATTGACTGTCCACTTCCCTCTGTAGATGCTGCCTAACTTTCTGAATTCCACTAGCAGCTTGCTTTTTGTCTAGATTCCAGCATCTGCAGTATATTATTCAATTCAATTCAATTCAGTTAATTATCTTCCATATGCAATATATTATTGTTTATAAATAAAAATACCTTTACTATGATGTGAATATCTGAATTAATAGATAACATTTTGCAGTATTTAGATTTCATTGACCAGAGTTGTTAAGCTGTGGAATACAACCAGAGGATTTAGTTTAGAAACTAATAGGAAATATCTTATTTTTGATGTATGATTTTTACTAATCAAAATTCTATTCCTGCAACATAACTACTTTGTAAATCAAAGTATATCAGCAGTATATAATCTACTCATCTAATCCAGGTATCGAATTAGTTTTGAGCAAACATGGTTAAGCCATACTCTTTCATTGCCAGTGCATCTGATGGTCATTA
Source organism: Hypanus sabinus (assembly GCF_030144855.1). NCBI lineage: Eukaryota > Metazoa > Chordata > Chondrichthyes > Myliobatiformes > Dasyatidae > Hypanus > Hypanus sabinus. Next base: position 92,636,810 of record NC_082706.1, read on the forward strand.
TGAGCACTTACTTTAAGTACAATAGAATTGCAGCTGTTTCACAACTCCAGTACAAATAATTGACTTCATCCTCTGTGGTGGCAGGTCTTAAATATTTTGCATATTTTTTCCATTGACTGGCAAAAATAAGTTGCATGTTCATAGAATGCTGTTTTTTAAAAATTATTCTTTTAGGGATATGCAGCATCAATGGGGGTAAGGAGGCTCGAGGCAGAAAGGTAAGTGGAGACCTTTGGGTACTGAGTCAGTAACACTTATGCACCACAGATCTGAATTTGTTTATGCATCTTCCTTCAGGGTTCACTTGGATTTCCTGGAATGTCTGCTAGTGATGGCTTACCAGGCAATGATGTAAGCTGAAATTATTAAAAAAATATTTTTTAAAGGGAAATATACAAGAGAAAATAAAAAGATCTTATTTTTTGATGTCAGGGCCCACGGGGAATACCAGGAATACAAGGGGAAAGTGGACAAATGGGACCAAAGGTACGTAGTTTCATGTATCTAATTCTGCTGTGTTTTAAGTATTTTTAAAGTTCACCAGTTTAGACCTCTTTGTTAAGTTATTGGTCTATCAGTGGGACTTGCCAGAGAAACATTTTCTGTAATTTGTACCTAGGGGGAGAAAGGAGATCCAGGATCCAGAGGACCACAAGGCCCACGTGGTTTACCAGTAAGTTGTATTTTATTCTACCTTGAATTTTCTGTGACCTTTCGCACTTCCATTTGGTGGCATAATGGAGAAGTACTTGAAAGCTCAATGATATCGTTATGAATGAAGTTCTAGCTTGAAAATGTTTGGTGAGACAAGCTGTGCTTCAGATACTAGAATAGGGCTTTTCCACAATGCCTGGAGATATGATGTACATGTTTAGCAGGAAATTAAATCAGGTATCCAACTTGCCATCTGCCCAATGGACCCTTTCAAACAGTAAGTCTTACTGCTGCAGCCATCCCATAAGGCAGAATGGTGAATCCTGAGGGCCCAAGGCCGGTGAAAATTGAAAATGGAACTCTGCAGAAACTGGAGTCTGGAGCAACACACAAACTGCTGGAGGAACTCAGTGGTTCAGCAGCATTTACGGAGGGAAATGGACAGCTGATGTTTCGAGTTGAGACCCTTCATCTGGACTGAAAGATAGAGAGGAGACAACCCTTATAAAAAGATGGAGGGAAGGGGAGAGCAAGAGCCAGCAGGAAATAGGTGGGTCCAGGTGTGGAGGGTGATAAGCAGATGAGAGAACATCAGAAGCCAATTTAAAATATTGACCTTGTAATTTTGCAAACAGTTGACCTCATCTAGCTACTTTTCTGGAGCTATTTATAGGTGATATTTTTTGTTGTTGTTCACCAGGGGCTAAAGGGTGATTCAGGTGAACCTGGAATAGCTGGAGAACCAGGATTCTCTGGAGCAAAGGGTCTACAGGTAAGTGGATTTGCCATTCAGACCATTCTAGGTAAGAAATCACCTCTTTTTGTAATATGTATTGTTATGAATGTGAAGCAACTCTGAGGGGCCGAAGGGTACAACGTCGCCCCCTCCTTTTTGAGAATCGCAAGATCGCTATTAATTCAGGTCTGGGACCCAGGAAAAGAGAGCGAGACATCCAGAATACACAGGGTTTGCAATGTGTCCTGACCTCAGCGAAACGGAACCACTGATAATGGCCATTGTCTCTTGGAGACAGAATTGTGTATTGAGTACTGTACTATTCATTGAAACCCCTCAGGGGACAACCAGAGTGGGCTGGTTGAAGGATTGCATCATCCCAACCTGATTGACATCTGAGACCCCGTGAGTAAGGATAAAAGAGGGTCTGGGGAACAACCCCTTTAGATGCACCAGGAGAAACACTAGAGATCCCGTGACAGCGTTTAATAGCGACAGCCAGTGGGGGCTCGTGTGCATCCTCCCTTGCCAGGGTGGCGGGCTCATCACGAAAGAATGGTTTAGCTAAAGGAGAGGCCACAAGTGAAAGGCCACGACAACGAGACTCCTGACGGATCGAAATCATAAAAGGAACGCCGGCAAGTTTTTCTCCAAAATCTCTCTCTCTCTCCAACCATTGCAACACAGCGGTCCCCAAAAGCTACAGCCTGCATGAACTGAGTGAACTTTGTATTTCCATCGGACAATACATTATCCCCTAGACAACGATAGAGCTTATTTCTTAGTGATTATTATTATACCCACACTTTTAGATTTAGTATTGACGACGTATATTATCTGTATATTTGCATTGATATTATTTTTGTGTATTTTTACTAATAAATACTGTTAAAAATAGTATCATCAGACTTCAACAGACCTCTCTATCTTTGCTGGTAAGTGACCCAGTTACAGGGTTCATAACAACATGGGGGCTCGTCCGGGATTTGATACCAAATTGGAGGGCCAGTGAATCGGGCTTTTAAGTCCAAACTTGGATCTGGTTGTGCGGGTAACCAGACAGGAAACCAGCAAAGATAGACGTAGACAAATTCATAGAAAACCCGACTCTGGAGGCGCTAAAGGCTGCCACAAAGTCGGACTTGATAAATATTGCGAAAGGACTAAACCTCGCAGAGGTGAAATTGTCAATGAAAAAGCCAGAGGTGCAGAGGGCCATAACTCAGTATTATATTGTGAAGAATGTGTTTTCGGCTGAGGTATTGGAAAATATCCCTGAAAAGGTACCAGCTAGTGGGACGGCTCAGTTAGAGTTGGAGAAATTGAGGCCTGACGCAGAACAAAAGCAAAGGGAGTATGAGCTCCAGCTAAAGGAGTTAGAGGTGAAAAGAGAGCAGGAAAGAGCTGAGAAGCAGAGGGAGCATGAAATTAAGTTAAAACAGCTGGAAGCAGCTGAAAAAGAGAAGGAAAGGGCCAAAAAAGAGAAGGAAAGGGCCGAAAAAGAGAAGGAGAGAGCCGAAAAGGAGAGGGAGTATGAGGAGAAGGAGAAACAGAGGCAACATGTGAAGGACCTGGAGAAGTTAAGGCAAGAGCGAAGAGCTCAAGGGTCAGACCGAGAGGAGCGTTTCAATGTTAGTCGGGAGTTTAGGTTAGTACCTCCGTTTGAGGAGACGGATGTTGATAGTTAATTCTTGCATTTTGAAAAGGTGGCAGTGAGTCAGAAGTGGCCCAGAGATCAGTGGGTGGCATTGTTACAAAGTGTGTTAAAAAGGGAAGGCACAACGGGCATATGCAGCATTGTCCATGGAGGAGGAGGAGTCTGAGAATTATGAGAAAGTAAAGGAGGCCATTCTTTGGACCTACGAATTGGTACCTGAGGCCTATAGACAAAAGTTCAGAAATTTAAAGAAAGGGTGGAATCAGACGTATGCAGAGTTTGCCTATGAGAAGGGTGTGCTCTTGGACCGTTGGTGTGTAGCAGAAATGGTGGAAGAGGATTTTTGGCATCTCAGGGAGTTAATTCTGATTGAGGAATTTAAAGATTGTGTTTCGGATGATATCCGGATGTATTTGAATGAGAAGCCGAATAAGTCCATCTCCGAATTTGCTAGGTTCACAGATGAATATGCCCTAACCCACAAGACAAAGTTTTCCTTGAATAAGAGTTACCAGAAAGACCGAGGGAACGGTAGAGAAAGCCCGCCGGCTGAGGCAGAGGTCCAGCCGGGAGCTAGTGGTAAAATTAAGGAGGAGGAAAGGCAAGACGGCAGGAGAGGTACTGGCTTGACCTGTTTTAATTGTGTAAAGGTGGGTCATATTGCATCTAAGTACCTTGCTCCGAGGAAGGAGGTAGGAAAAGGGAGAGTAGCAGTCCCTACAAGATGTATTGTGGTGATCAGTAAATTGATGAGAAAGCTCCAGGTAGACAGAATATGAGAGGGGTCTGAGAAGTTTATTTCAGAAGGAACCGTGCCTGTGAAAGAGGGAAACACACCAGTTCCAGTTCAGATCTGGAGAGACACTGGAGCTGAGCTGTCATTGATTCGCAGTATGGTGCTAGATTTTGGTCTTGAGACTGGAGAGGTAGCTTTGAGAGGCATAGGAAAAGGGACAGAAGCTGTGCCTTTGCATAGGATCATTATAAATTGTGAGCTGGTATCTGGACCAGTTGAAATAGGGGTGCGATCAGAATTTCCGGGAACTGATGTAGACATCCTTCTGGGTAACGATTTAGCTGGTGGTGAAGTCTGGTCGGCCATGGAGCTGCCGAGCCAGCCTGTAAGTGTTGAGGTCCCACCCCTAGATTCCAAGATCTATCCCGCATGCGCGACCACTCGCAGCATGTCGAGAAAGGCAGCTGAGAAAGAGGCCAGTATCGATTTGGTTGAGATGTTTTTACCGACCCTGTACCAAGAGGGGTTAGAGGGTGGTAAATCGGAGAATAGGAAAGTGAAAGAGAGTAAGGGAGAGGAGGTAGACCTGCCCTTAGCCAGGAGGAGATTTATAGAGGCACGGAGTAAAAATGAGAAACAGATAAGGCTGTTAGAAGGTCCAGGGTTGGACATGGATGATCTGTCTGGTTTGACAGAACTGATTGAAGAAGTTGAAAATTTTAAGTGTGTTCCCGATAATGAAATGAGGGCAGTCCTAGATGAAAAGGATGCCATTACCTTGAAGAAGTCTGCTGGGTTGGCAGATGAGGTTGTTTCAGCCCGCAGGGTTGAGCTTACTTCAGAAGGGAGTTGCCCAGAGAGTAACTGGGAGGATCAGGGGAACTTAGAATTTGAAAAGGGGATGGGTATTGAAAGCCTGGAAGAGGCAGATGTCCCGTTTGAGTGTGTTCAAGATGTGGATGCATGTGGTACTGAACCTAGTAATGGAACTCAGGAAAAGTCTGAGGTATTTGATTCAGTTGAAAAGGAATGCAGTCCTTTTGGGTCAGATGGACTTGGTTCAGTGAAGAAAGGGTTAACCGTGGTACTAGTGGGAAGTGAGAATTCCCAGTTGTTTGTGCTCGAAGGTGTGTTAAAAGTTAGTGAGGAGATAAAAGGTGGTGAGGTGAATATTATTATTGAAGGGAAAGGGAAAAGTGTAGTTCCTAAATTGAATGAAGAAAATCTAAAGTCTGGATTGATGTTAGAAGCAGTAACCCAGGCTGAAGGGACAATGGCTTGTTAACACGGTGCCTGCGAATCAATTACAGGTTGATTTGGAATGTAAAGGAGCCCCACGTGCTATTGTTATTCAAGAGAGTGCTGTGAAGAGGCAGAATTTGAAATGCTGTTTGGACAAAGAGGGATCACTTGCAGAGTTTAAACTGAAAACTAATAGCATGAAGGGTCCTGAAGATAAAACTAATGACTTGCTTAAAAATAAAGAATTGGGTGGAAATTCAGCAAATGGGCTACGTTTGGAACACATTATTGATAAAGTAACTCCTATGAAAGGAGCATGCAAAAGCCTATTCCACACTGGAATTGTGGAAGTTAACGTGGGAGTTAACTGGAAAAGGGGCGAGGGTTGACAGGATGTCACTTTAAATAACAGGATCCGGTTTTAAGGGATTTAAGGGATTTCGATGAAGCATGTAACTAATAAAGACAACCCCCATGGAAGATTGACTGTTGAGTCTGAAAGTAAAGTAAAGATTAGTATTTACATGAACTTTTGTAATATACACGTAAGCTAAGATCACAACTCTTTAGTTTTTGTTTGCTGAAGAAAAGGAATAAAAATAGGCAGTTATTAAATTGGAGTCTGATGCTACAAGAATTTATTAAGGTACAAGATATTAAGATATTAAGATATTAAAGGAAGTGACAATGTAATCGCTAACTGTTTAGATGCTGAATTGAATGCATAACTGTATTACGCTGTAGTGAAAAAAAACTCTTTTGTATTGTGTTAGATTCTGAAATCCTGTAAGACTCTGTATTAATTAATTTTTACCTGTGGCAAAAATCTTAGAAGGAAGGGGGTGTTATGAATGTGAAGCAACTCTGAGGGGCCGAAGGGTACAAAGTCGCCCCCTCCTTCTTGGGAATCGCAAGATCGCTATTAATTTGGGTCTGGGACCCAGGAAATGAGAGAGAGACGTCCAGAATACACAAGGTTTGGAATGTGTCCTGACCTCAGCGAAACGGAACCACTGATAATGGCCATTGTCTCTTGGAGACAGAATTGTGTATTGAGTACTGTACTATTCATTGAAACCCCTCAGGGGACGACCAGAGTGGTCTGGTTGAGGGATTGCATCATCTCAACCTGATTGACATCTGAGACCCCGTGAGTAAGGATAAAAGAGGGTCTGGGGAACAACCCCTTTAGACGCACCAGGAGAAACACTAGAGATCCCGTGACAGTGTTTAATAGCGACAGCCGATGGGGTCTCGAGTGCATCCTCCCTTGCCAGGGTGGCGGGCTCATCACAGAAGAATGGTTTAGCTAAAGGAGAGGCCACAAGTGAAAGGCCATGACAACGAGACTCCTGATGGATCGAAATCATAAAAGGAACGCCGGCAAGTTTTTCTCCAAAATTTCTCTCTCTCTCTCCAACCATTGCAACACAGCGATCCCCAAGGCTACAGCTTGCATGAACTGAGTGAACTTTATATTTCCATTGGACAATACATTATCCCCTAGACAACGATAGAGCTTATTTCTTAGTGATTATTATTATACCCACATTTTTAGATTTAGTATTGATGATGTATATTATCTGTATATTTGCATTGATACTATTTTTGTGTATTTTTACTAATAAATACTGTTAAAAATAGTATCATCAGACTTCAACAGACCTCTCTATCTTTGCTGGTAAGTGATCCAGTTACGGGGTTCGTAACAGTATCAATTGTGTTATTTTTTTTTCATTACAGGGTGAGCCAGGTGAAATGGGTCCTGATGGTCAGAAGGTAAGACATCTGTATTGAAAGTGAAAAAAAGAAATCTGTCAGCCATATTGGCCCGGTGTTAAAATAATGGATCAGGTCTTCCAATGGAGTTTTGACCATCGGGTTAACCTGGGCCACTGTGGAGTACCCGTCTCCCAGACCCTTTGTACCCAGTTGCACAAGAGCATGGTTCTAATAGTGGCTGGATGGCACTGAGATGAAATCCCATCTCTGGAATGCCCCAACCACCTATGGAGCTGGTGATGAAGGCTGTAGAATTCAGAGACATTTAAAGCCTTTAAAGGTGAAACAAATCATTGAACATTGTTTTAGAATTTTTAAAAAATCTAAAAACACAAAATTGTGAACAGTCAATTGAAGCAAAATAATGTTTCAAAAACATTCTCAGTCGCTCCTAATTATTTTTCCTACAGATCCCATTGAGATCAGAAATGTTTTAGATCTTGTCAATGCTCAGGAATCCCAGTTGCCACTGAATCTCATGTCAATATCATATTTGTGTGATGCTGCCAGTTTTTTATGCTATCATCTATCTTTGGCCAGTTGGATTGCGAGATTATCAGATAATGCTGATGTGTTACCAGACTTCTGGAAAAATTCACCAATTATTTAGATGAGATAGACCACCCATCAACATCTTCGTTCCCCCCCAACTTTTGGAGAACAGCTAAAATCTGGTACCCTCATGGTATAACGGCGAGTGAAAATGTGCAAAATAGACCTTGACTTGCATGCTGTTTGTTCATCAAACACTTGGGTAACTTTGGTAGAGTGTTAGCCTTCCTGCAACTTTGTGTGAATGAATGTTCAGGATTTTGTTTTACTGTTTGAAAAACGTAACTTTACAATCCAAATCTTCTTATTAGGGTGAGTCTGGAGCAACCGGAGCTAAAGGAAAATCTGGACAGAAGGTATTTTGTATAGATTAAACATAAAGTTAATAATTTTGCTTGAAAATTTTCATATTTACATGTATTTATTCTTCTTTTTCTACGTAGGGTAACCAAGGTGATAAAGGTGACAAAGGACAGGTTTGTAGTCACATTTTCAAGATAGGTACAACCAATAAAAGTAACAGCATAGTTCTTCTGAGTTATTAATATTGCCCTTTTGTAATATTTGTTATTGTAACTCTACTATGAGAGAGTAACCATTTAACTTTGAAATTGTTAAGTCCCAAGTATGAACAGCCTAGAGTTGTATTGAGAAGAAACTCAGCTGGACCAGACTCACTAATGCTGTAGTTACAAAAGATGGTGAGAGACTGGTTATCCTGTGGAAAGTGACTAACTTCTGGACACCCTAAGGCTTTTCCAACATGTGCAAAGCATATGTCGGGAGCATAATCCATGCTCTTTACATGCCTGTATCTGTGCAGATCCAAAAACAATTAAGATGCTTGCCATTATCTGGGATGAAGCAATCACTTTAGTTGGCAATCTATTTGCAACTCTGAACATTAATTCCCCAGATGAAACATCAGTCCAATGCAGTAGCGGCATGTACCATATGCAACATGGCATTTGCCAAGCGTAACCTGACAACACGTCACAAACCCATGACCTCTACCACCAAGGAAGTCAAGGCCAGCGGGCATATGGGAACACCTCTACCTGCAGTGTTTTAGTTACCACCAATGGATGGTCTGCTTGAGTAGTTTCCCAGCCAAATATTCATAGAGTTTGTCATGACTTGTCTCATAGGTGTGGGAAGCTAGTAATATTATCCCTCCAAATCCAGCCTAGATAACACTGGGCATGTGACTATTCTGGGCCAAAAAAACACTATCTTATTGTATAAATCAACATTTGCAAAGTTGAATTGGATAAAACCTTACAGCCAAAGTAGCTGGAGTAGGAAATTCAACACTTAGATAAAGGTTGGGGTGGGGTGGGAGTGGCGAGGGAGTATTTTGATAATTCAATCCGCAGTTTGGGTGGCCACCTCTGAATGAATTCACTCATTTCCCTCCAGCCCTTGGAGATCAATTCCAGAATGCTCTTTTTCAATTTCTTTCTGAAGACAATGGATTCTGTTTCTGCCACTCTTCCATGTGCTTATCTAGGAGCCTCTTAAATTATACAAATGTTAATGTATATGCCTCTACCACCACTCCTGGTACAGTGGTACATGCACCTACCTCTCTCATGTACAGAATTTACCTTTGAATCAATCAATCATCTATCAATCATCTTAAAATTATGCCCCTTTGTATTAGGCGTTTCCACCATGGGACAAAATTTCCCAATTGATCTGTGCCTCTTATTATCTTGTACACCTCTATCAAGTTACCTGTTATCCTCCTTTTTTCCAAAGAGAAAAGCCTGAGGTTTCTTAATGTAGACACGTTCTAGCTTGTTAGCCTGTTTTATGATGTTCTTACAAACGTTAAGGCGTTTCTCATTGGTGAATACTGAAGCAAAGTATTCATTAGCGATTTTGTGTACCTCCTGCAACTCCAGCACATGTTTCTTCTTCATCCCTGATCAATCCTACCCACAATCTAATCATTACCCTGTTCTTCACATACATGTGGAATGCCTTGGGGTTTTCCTTAATCCTACTCACCAAGGCCTTCCCATGTCCCCTTCTTCTACCTCTCCTAAATCCATTCTTAAGCTCCTACCTTGTGACTCTCGAGAACCATATCTGATCCTTGCTTCCTTAACCTTAAGTAAGCTTGTTTTTCTTGACTAGATATTCCACATCCCTTGTCAACCATGGATCCTTCACCCTACCACCCTTTCCTTGCCTCAAAGAGACAAACTTCTCCAGAACCCCAAGCAAGCACTCTCTTAACAACTGACACATTTCCTTGAGTACATCTATTTCCACAACATTTCCTTGAGTACATCCACATATGCTCCCATGGGTACTGATCAAGGAAAAAGAATCTGCTCTACTTACCTGAGAAGAGAGATCTTTATATTGTATTTACTCACCTGGGCATTCCCTAATGCTGCAGAAATTCCCCCCCCCCCCCATCTCCTGATGAGCTGAGGACAGGAAAACACATTCAAAATATTTGCAAAATCTTGCTACAAATTTCATCACAGTGCTGTTTATACTGCGTTCTTGTAATCTATCTGCCCATTTTATCTGAAAAGAAGAATGAGTTCTGCAACTACACAAAACCATTATTATATAGATCATATTACTGAGACTATTTTTCATGTAAGTCTAAACTGGCATGCATTTCTGGCCCACATGCAAACTCCAAACAAAAAGGTAGATTAAACTAAATGAATAGAAATGTGAGTAACTTTTCCTCAGTATTTGTATCCATTACATGGCTTTATACAAATGGGAAGTCCAACATACTGTATTAATTTACATGATAGTTTAGTCTTGTGATAATTAAATTGTGCCTTGGAGATAGTTACACATAGTAACAGAATTTCATTTTGTTCGAATATACAAGGAGTGGAATCCAGTCAATATGCCGGAGGAAGATGATAAGTATACAGTAAATTATTGTAAAGGATTTTTTTTTATTGTTCAATCACAGATGTGATTTGCAGCCCATCCCTAATTGCCCCTGAATAGAGCAGGCAGTTAATAGTCAACCTCACTGATGGGTCAGAATGAGTAAGAGCTGCAGAATTCCTGAAGTGTGTGATGCACCATCAATAACTCACTCTGAGACGTGAAGGCGAGATATCGGCTTTTATTGACTGGAAGAAGGAACAAGCAGTGAGTGACCACCATACTACATCCTGGAGACTGAGAGGCCGGGCTCAGGCCTCAATCGCCTTTATACCGGGGTCTGTGGGAGGAGCCACAGGAGCAGTCAGCAGGGGGGCGTGTCCAGACAGGTATATGTAGTTCACCACCGTGTGTTTCCATGACAACGGGTAGTTTCAAAGTCAGTTCCCCAGGCTTGGCATTTAGAAAGAAATCTTATTTATACAGCTACTCTTAAGCTCCCCAGCTGCCATATCTCTAGATCTGTGATCCAGAACTCTAGCTGGCAGTGTAGTAACTTATACATAATGTTACTGTAATTAAAGGATTGTGAAGGTTAGATTTTTTAGGGCTTTTAACAAGGAAGTAGATACATTTTTTTGAAAGTTTAGGGAGCTGGCACAGAAGAGAGGAGCCCTGGGGCAGATTAATCACGGTCATACTGCTTTCTATTACTAATGACTGGCAGGACAGATCTGAGGTACCAAGAGTTTTACTCCTATGAAACCTCTTTCTTATAGGATTCAGTGAACAAGAGGGGAGGGATTGTTCGAGGACAGAAGGTATCCAGATTCCATATTGGGAAATCAGGATTCCAGGATGATGTCTGCACTTACTTGTGGAGAATCTGGCATCAGTCCTATCACTATCTTAATGAGACTTAGCACATGATTTAAAATCTACACTAATACCTTTTCCTGACTACTACCATTTTCCAGTAGCCTGTTGGATGGCAGAGTGCTGTGAAAACCTACAAGTTCCACTCTATAGCCATGGAAGCAGCCTGAATTTTTCTGGAGCTTTCAGACACTGGGTGACTGTTGCTGCTGGAATGAAAGCTACAAGATTGACCATCAGATACTACATAGTCATTGGTTCCTGATGTGCAAACAAAGCCGGCTGTAGCATCCATGTCCTGGGTTGTATATTCTGTCCCAGGGCTGCTCCACTCCCTGATATTGAACTCAAGATTTTGGTCAGACTTCCCAGTGCATCAAGCATTTTGTTGTAGATGATATTCTGTAGGTTGTCCTTCCAAATCTTTACCTCGCACCACAATTTCCCAGGCACTTCTGTTATGCGTCCAATAGAACACTTGTTTGTGATTCATCTGCAACTAAGTTTTTAATTACACCTATGCACTAATGTTCTTGTGCATAAGACAATACACTTGACTTTGACTTTGTTATCCAGCCATGGGAACCCAGTTCCCCATCTGTAATATTATCTGAATTGTCAAGAATTGATGTTCATGGCTGCTAGTCAATGTTCCCTCTAAGTTATGTGGGTGTGTGTGCACACATTATTTGCAATACACAGAAAGGAATTTAAACTGCGCACAAAAGGTCGTCACCCTCTACCTCATTTGGCGAATTTGCAAAAAGAAAGAAGTAAAGAGGTATTTGGAAACTTGACTTTTTAAATTGTCATTTAGCAAGCAAATCAAATATGGACAATGTGCAAAAGCTCTTAAGTTCTTATTGACAATGTTTTTCTCGCTGTTAAAATGAATACATTTATATATAAAATTCAGTGTGCACATGTTGCCACTGGGCAAAAAATTGCACAGAAAAGAAAAAGATTCAGTGGTAATGAGATGGTTAGTAGGTTTGTGTTTGGGGAGGAGAAATTAATAGAAGCATTTTATAAATCAGAAGAGAATCTAGAGAACAAGATGGATATGAACAAATCACTGCAGTTTTAGTCACGTTTTTGCCAATAGTACCCAACATGGTGTCCTTTGAGGGGATTAGGACATTCAGGCAAGCTTTGCCTCTGCTGCCTTTTGTTTTGCACCATCTTAACTTGTGACCAGGTGGATAATGTTTCAGAGTACCCAGCCATCTTGGTTGATATGTGCAAGAAGTGAGGTCAAACCAGTGCTAAGTCTGGTGATGCAATGCACATGTGCAGGGTAATAACACTAAATGACAGATTGAGGGTTAGTGAGCAACGTGGGGTGTTGGTGATTTTAGGCTCATTGCAGGGATTTGAGAGATATTCTTACCTCATCTGCTCATGTGAGCTTATTGACGTAAAGTGGAACAGTGTACAGGCTCTCTGAGCTTGAAATGAAATCATCAGGATCTTGAATAAAATTGAATAACTACATTGACTTGACCCATCATTGAAATGTTCCTACATCCAATGACCTCACTTTAATGACTCTATCTCATTATTTATTACTACTTGTTTATATTTGCACTCTGGTTGATCTTTCAGTGTTCCTGTTATAGTTACTATTCTATAGATTTGCAGAGTAGGCCCACAAGAAAATGAATCTCAGGGTTGTATTTGGTGACATATTTGTACTTAGATAATAAAAATTTACTCTGACATCGCCTTCCGCTGCTAACCTCTTCTATTATCTTCTGGTTGTTGCCTATAAGCCTCTTGTCCCTCTACAGATGTAAGACGTATACCCCCATTTCCATCTAGAAACACAGAATTATGTGACAGATAATCTTTTCCCATCAGCCCACTTTATCTATGCTGACTCTGATGCCTATATATGCTACTCCCATTTAACCACATCTTTTCATACCCAAGTGTCTCTCCAAATACTTTTTAAATGGTGTAATATTATTTGCATCCTCCTCTACCTCTAGCAGCCATTCCATCCTCTGCCTGGAAAGATTTACCCTGATGATCTCCATTAAACTTCAACTCTGTTCCATCTAGTTCTCTACCTGGGAGAGAAAAACGGCACCAATAGTGTGCTAGTGTCCGCTCTGTTCTATCTATGCAACTCTTAATTTTGTAAGCCTTTAGAATACCCATCATCCTGGTGAATCTGTTTGACCTTGTGCTGATGTGTCCAACCGAGTAAGGGTATCACTGCCTGGGTGCTGAAACTATTGGAAGGAGTTACTTTGTCACTTGTAAAGTGAACATGGGTTAGTTGTGTATTCTGATCATTAAATAGTTTAGAGGGATGTCTTAGTTCCCATTTGACTTGCAAAATGCTTAGAAAAATGCTGCAGAAAATCCTTATTGCATGTTTTATCAAGAAGAAATAAAGTAAACTTAATGCATTATTAAGGAAAACTCAGTTGTATTAGAGGCAGGAATGTCATAGGGCCTCACAATATTGACATGGTGTATGTCTATAACTTGAATTCCAATTTCAGAATTTGATGGCACCAGGTTAATATGGGCTGTTAGTTCCCAATTTCAGAAAGAGGGGACATAGACTTGAACCTGAGTCACCCAGCAGTGCACCACATTTATCAAAGAAATGCAATATTTTACATGCTTTCCATTCTCTCTGTACTGCATGGGTGGATTACCTTCTTGAAAAATGTGTCTTTTTCCTTCACAGTCCTGTATAATTAATGTATAAGTTGTATTCTGCATTGGCTGTACTGGTGCTGCTGCAATCATGTTTTCAATGTATTTGTACCTCACCATACTTGTGCACATGACAATTTATCGAGTGATCTACATTTGATGCTTACCCCTCTCCATTTCCAAACTGTGTGAGGGGTCACTGTGCAAGCCATGGTGGAATATGGACGATTCAGCTTGGTGAGGGTGGTATCTCTGCTCAACTGACAGCTGGGCTATTGTGTACAGCTCTGACTGCTTCACTCTCAGGCTTTATAAAGGCCAGAATCAAAATAGTTTTCAGCTGTCAGAGGAAAGACACGATTAACTGGAGCTTCACGTGCTCAATAGAAGGCACTTTGGAAGGAAGTAAATAGAAGAACCAAGTCATTAAAGGGACAGAAACTTTCAGAGGATTAAACATAAAATTTAGATGGCTGTGGCAAGCAGAGTTTCAGTGTACATAGTTGAAATTTGGGGCAGCTGAGAGCAATGTGGGGAATTGGAACTGAACTGAGAATTCAGGATAGATTTAAGAAAAAGGTTGACTAGGAGTGTAGGCATTCCAGTGTAGAAGGTGCACTTTAAGGGATAGCTTCCATTTTGATCTTGTGGAGGCTTTAGACTTGTATTTGAATCAGACGAAATGAATTTGAAGCACCCAGGTTCTGTAACCTAGCTAGAAGATCTGTACAGACTCTCAAACTCAGCAGCAGAAACAATGCAATATGAGAATCAGGTTTATTGTCACTGATGTTGATCATTAAATTTTGGTGTTTTGCTGCATAAGTATGAGACACAAAATATTATAACTTTAAAATAGTGAAAAGGAGGAATAATGTGATAGTATTCATGGGTTTGTGGACTGTTCAAAAATCTGATTGTAGAGGGTAAGAAATTGCTTCTGAATGTATTTCTTGTAAGGACCTCTCCATATTTCCAAGTCTCCATAGACTTGTTGCTGTAGACTAGAAAATAGTTTATCATTTGAATCTGTAGTTAAGGATTCCTAAAACATATAGGAAGTGTAGTTAAGGAATCCTAAAGCTCTTTTACAGCTGAAAATAAATACTACAGTAGCAGTAAATGATCAGATGTTTACAGCTGAACTCCACTTATGGTTTGTATATGTTTTTGACAGTTAAGTTGCAGTAAATCTTTGTTTTGATTTAGCCTGGCATACATGGTCCACCAGGAGGCATTGGAACAGCAGGCAGTCGAGGTGTACCTGGAGTACCTGGACCACCTGGATTCCCAGGGCCTGTAGGACAGACTGGTGTACCTGGACCAAGAGGGGAGCCGGGGCCTGTAGGAGCACATGTATGTTCAAAAGCGTGTCACACGAACTGTCAGAAAATGAATAACATTCTGCTTAATCTGTCTTCATCAAACGATAATGTTCAGGCTCTTCCAAGGTTTCCTGATTCCTTTATTTTAAAGTATAATATTATTCTTTAACAGTGTTTAGTTGAGGAAATCAGGCTGCATATACACACTGCCCTGATCAGTTGACTAGCCTATGCTCAATTTAACAAAAGTTCATTTTGGCTTATTTCAAGAAACTCTGCTGCACTTGTCAGATTCTATTTTACATGAAAAATTATTTTACATCTACTTTTTTAATGAGGAGTACACATTAACTACATATTAACTATTGCAGCATGGCCAGATTTAACTGATAGCTAAATCTTATTTGATGAACCAATCAGACTTTTTCCCATTCACTTGAAGTACAATCCAGTTGCAGTACAAGGTAATTTTTGTTCTGCTGGTAAAATAAATAAACTAAAATTTAAAAACTCTAAGAATTTAGTACATCAAATTGTTGCTCGTAAACTGTCTATTTTAATGTGGTTGTTTTTCTCCCTTTTGGCTATTCGTTACTGATTTTTCAACCTTTGATTTTAATCCAGAAAGCAAAGGAATCTCCCTCCAAAGTTGATCCTAGGATCAAGGTTGCCTGTGATAAATAAAAGTATTCTGGTACTGAGATGCTAAGTGACACCTTGCCAACAGTTGAGGTCAACAGTAAAGAAGATCATGATTTGAGTTTTATGTAATTGGAAAAAGATTAGATATTCTTACTTCAAAAGTTTTACTCATAAGTGTAAGTGCTTGGAAAATTAATGAGATGGAAATGTGAATTAAAGAATGCAGTGCTGGCTTAAGCTCACTGAAACAAAAACATGGGGTCAACATATCTTTAAAATTGACCAACTCACCCACAAAGAACTTCTCCCATTAAGCATTTATATGATGTAGTGCTTTGCACTTGAATGTATATACACACAAGTAAAAATACCTTATTCCTTAGTGTTCTCTGAAAAAAAATCTGCTGTTATCTGTGTAGAAATAGTAGTAGTTGCAACCCATTAATTTCAAAAAGGATGACACAAGAATGTAAGACATGGGTGGGTGGGGGAAAAGGGGACAACTACTCAAAAATGCATTGTATATTGATAGAGTTTCTTCAAAAATGATTGTATTTATTTTTCTAGTTTATGAGGAATTTGTATTTAGTCAGAAATCCATTAATTTCATTGTGATGCACTAATGAGGTTATTTTGTGATGAGTTAATTGAAAGAGAAAAAAATACATTCTTCTTTCGGCAGTACAGTTTAAGGTAAAATATTTTTAACGTACATCTCTGGTTATTGTAGCAGAAGTGCAATTGATTTGAAAACCGAAGAACCTGCCAGTTTTCAAAGCACAATATCTGTTTGTTTGTATTTACAGAATCCACTAACTGCCCAACCATCAAAAAATTATTTGTGTTTCTTCTAGGGTCCAGGAATACCTGACGACCAACTCTATGAATTGTGTGAAAGAGTAGTGAATGAACAAATAGCCATCTATGCACCTTTGATCCAACGGGTTTGTACAATGGCCTGCCCGACCAAAAATGCAACATTGATAGGACCCCCTGGTTCTCCTGGCTTGCCAGGCGAACGAGGACAGCAAGTGAGTTACTGCCTACTCACTATGGTTATGTTTGTGTTTCACATGTACAGTAAGATGCTGATACTTTGCTGTCTGATTATTTGGAAATCCCTGTGGCACTTGGCTCATCTGGTGCTATTCTGACACCCCATCCACTACCAGGGTCCTGCTTCCTATGCTCTGACTAACTGGCACTCTGGTTCCTGCATTCACTTTGACACACAAGGCGCAGTTTCCTGTGTTCCTTTACACACATAGGATTCTGGTTCCAATACATGGCTCCTTCCCATGCTCACTGCTTCCCATGTTCCCTTTAAAACCTACTGTGTTCACTGGAAAACTCATGACAAAACTTAACATCTAAACAAAAGTGAATTTAAAGTGTGATAGCACATAATAGAGTAACATCCATTAAACCAGGCAATCTGCAGTCTGGTGCCATTAAAGTCCTCAAGCAGTAATAGGGTTTTACAGTTCGGTGTGAATTATGCTCGTTCTAGCTTCATCTCCCACCTTTGGAGGTTCAAGGGATTTAGCAAGCTGACTTTGCCCATCCAGCAGACAAGGTGGTGGGAAAGGGCGAGTCCTACAAGTTTAAGTAGATTCCACCCCATGAGTAGTGCTCACAAATTCACCACTGTCTAAGACTCTGGAACAATTCTTGAATGTCTCTGACACTTCCAAACACCTTTGAAATTGCTTCAAGCAACTAAAATATAATAAATATTAAATAGGCAAAATATAATTTAAATACTTTAAGTTATAACACAATCCAAAGCTGTTAGTCAGCAGGATTCCTGCATTGTGTATTTTCTCTCTGAGTTTTGGAGCGTTGGTAGTGAATGGTCAGGCATTAATATTGGAGACAGGAAACTCTGCACCACGACTCAACACAGGCATAGGTAGTATGTCTATTGTCTCACAGCTCCTGTGATGCAGATTCAGTTCAGGTTGGTGTAGATGGTCATAATCTTTTGACATTTCTGTCCTGGTATAATACTCGAAAGCACAGGTGTAAGGTGAGAGGGGAAAAATTTTAATTATAATTAATAGAAGTCTTGTTTCAATAGGGTGATTCGGGTAGACCAGGACTGGTTGGTAAACCTGGACCAAGAGGCAGAACAGGATTACCTGGACCAATAGGTGCTCCAGGACAAAAAGGTAACCCTTGCTTTGAAGTTCAACATGAATGGTTTCCATAAAGATCCTTCTTGGGGTTCACTTTTGTGATTTAACCATAATTGTCCTCTGTTTTAGGAGATAAAGGTGAAAAAGGTCCAATTGGAGTGCAAGGGTGTGGACTTCCTGGAGCAGATGGAATACAAGGACCCAGAGGTTTATTTTCTTACACTTTGAAAAGCAAAACCTGATTCTGTCTAATTTTATTATTTTTCAAGTGCCTCTCCAAAATATGGTTTAAGTTGGGAATAAACATTTCTGGCCAGAATTTGTTTCTGATTGGTTGGACTCTGATGATAGGAAATCAAATCATATTCAAGCTAACACTATGGCAAACAAACACAGCTGTGGTGAGTTCAAAAGAAAAGCAGGAGCCAGTGATGAAGAACAAAGCAGTAGTAGCGCTTGAAATAGATGAGCATTCTTCAGGTACTGGAATCTGGAGCAACGGAGAAGGCACTGAAGGAACTTAGAGGCTCAGGCAGTCGGCGTTTCAGGTTGAGACTCTTTATCTGGACCTCCAGCGTCTTTTGTGTTGAGCATTCATGTGGACTGTTGTGGTTTGAATCTATGGCTGGATGAGAAGGGAGGTAAAACATGTTAGAAGTGTTTTTATCAAAATAATTAGAATCAGGTTTAATACCACTGACATACACCATGGGAGATGTTGTTTTGCAGCAGTAGTACTGTGCAATGCATAATGAAAAACAATAAATTACAATAAACATATTTTTAAAAATTAATTAATAAGTAGTGCAAAAGGAGAACAAAAGTAATATTGAGACGGTGTTCTTTATCCATCAGAAATCTGATGATGGAGGGAAAGAAGCTGTTCCAGTGTGTCATTGATATTGAATGTGTGTCTCCAGGCTCCCATACCACCTCCTTGATGGTAGCAATGAGAAGATGGCATGTACTGGGCAATAGGGGTTCTTAATGATGGTTGATGCTTTTTTGAGGCATCCCCTTTTGAAGATGGGGAGGCTACTGCTTATGATGGATCTGGCTGAATTTGCAGGTTATTCTGATCCTGTGCAATGGCCCCTCCATACCAGATGATGATGCAACAGCTGGAATGCTCTCCACAGTACATCTGTAGAAATTTCCGAGATCCTTTGGTGTCATGCCAAGTCTCCTCAAACTCCTAACAAAATGTAGCTGCCTTGTAATAGCATCATTATGTTGGGCCCAGGATAGATCTTCAGGAACTTCAAATTGCTCGCCATTTCTCCGGCTGATCCCTTGATGAAGACTGGGGTGTGTTTCCTTGACTTCCTGAAGTCCAGAATCAATTCCTTGATGTTGAGCGCGAGGTTGTTGTTATGACACCACTCAACCATGTGATCTATCTCACTCCTGTATGCCTCATCATCACCAGAATCATGTGTGTTGAATAGTTTTTGGTTAAATGGGACGTCTGATATTGATATGAGTCACAACATTTTTTGGTTGGAATTCTGAGTTTTCCGGGCTTATTCACTTTCAAATCAAGTAGGGTGTCATGGTACTACAGCTGTTAGCATGACAAAATTACAGTTCAGGGTGTGGCATTCAGAGTTCAATTCTGGCATCCTCTCTAAGCAAATTTCCTTCCCTTGTGTGTTGGTTTCTTTTGGGTGCTCCAATTTCCTCCTACAGTCGAAAGACGTACCGGTTAGTAGGTTAATTGGTCATTGTCCTGTGATTGGGGTTAAATTGAGTGATTGCTGGGCAGCATGGCTCAAAGGGCTGTTTCATGTTGTATCTCTGAATAAAATAAAGTTACCATACAGAACTTCACAAAGGTGACCTTTTCTGGAAATGTTACAGCTTGCCCATTGACATGAAAGTCATTGTCTCTCTCTTGTCATTTAGGATACCCTGGGCATCCGGGAACTGCTGAAGATGGAGAACCAGGCCCACAAGGACCAATTGGATACAGTGGGCCCTCAGGCCCACCAGGACTGCCTGGAATACCAGGAATTCCTGGAATATGTGAAGCTAGAAACTGTTGAATCTATATTGCTGCTGTTCAGGCTCAACATAGACATATGAAAGGTTCGAATTATTTGTGTTCAGCCGCAAACTAAAGCCAGCATCTAAAATAAAAGCATAACCAGAGACAAGAATTCATCATTACTCTGAGAAGTGATGATCAATATTACACTATATAGTTTTGTATCTCTTGGTAAAACTGACATTATGTCGTAAGGTGTTAATGCACAGGCGTTTTAAAGGATATAATTTTGTAGTTCGATGTCAAAGTTGCATGTAAGAATTATTCTTCAAATAATGTGCTTAGGTAAATAATTAAACAAAATATTCCTTTTTAATGTTATGGATTTTTCAATCCAATAGAGTATTTAACATTATATCCAACTGTTCATTTATAATTTTCAAATAATTTCAAACCTTTTAATTTAAAATAGCGAGTAAGGTAAAATTAAATCAACAAATACCCAGGTAAAAATCGACACAAGTTACTCAAAAATATGTTTGTTTTGAACAATGTTAAATTAAAAAAGCAAAACTTAGAAAAACAAATGTCAATCTGCTATTCTTTACACAGCTCACAACACCACTTCTATGAGACTTGACATCACACATTCACTTAAAATTCCTTGGTATCATTTCAGATTTAAAACCAGAATTGAAACAGGAGTGTATATTGTAGTGGTTCTACAAACTACTCACTGTCATAGAATAATAAAGCACAGAAACAGACCATTTGGTCCAATACATCCATGCTGACTGAGATTGCCACGTAAACCAGACTCGTTTCCCTCTCAGCTATTCCTATCCATGAATTGTTCAACTGTTTCAAAAATGTTATTACTGTATCTGCCTCAGCCATTTCCTCAGGCAGCTTGTTCAATATGCCCACTATCTGTGTGAAGAAATTGCCCCTCAGAACCTTTTTAAATCTTTCCCTTTCATGTTAAACCTATGTCCTCTAGTTTTTGTTTCTCTTTTGCAGAGGATTAAACAACTGTGTGCATTCACCTATCTATGCCCCTCATGATCTTATACATCCCTATAAGGTCACCCATCAGTTTTAATTTCTCTTCTGCCTGTCTGATCTCTTGTTCAGAAGTTCTAGTTTCAACAGCAACTTAACTGTACTAGCATGAGAAACCTCCAAATCGTTCTTGCCCTGCTCAGGTTTGGGAGGAAATCGATTTTTTTAACCTATTTCTCCCCCCAAAATCCCATACAATGGTCAAAGAAATCAGTAAAAACTAATGCTTCACTGGTCTTTTTGTCTAGGGAAAAAGCAAAAGAGTTTTTATCATGTTACCGATGTGATAAATCTGTAAATTGGTTCAAGGTTATGAGGTGAGCTCCCTTATTGGAGGAGTTTACAGGGAAGATGATGGATAGGATGTAAAAATGTTTAGAAAGTTTCTTTGAAAATGTGCTACTTCCCCACTAATTCCTGGGTACCTTTGGTTCTCAACTTTTCCAAGTAGAAAAGAACTATTTTGGATGGAATTGAGAAACTAGAGGGTGTGTGCTGAGAGCTAATAGATACCCTACAAAGGTGGTGGAGAAATCATCATCCCTCATGAACTACCACATTGTTACATCAGGCACACTTCATCTACCCAATCTGCAAAGAGTCTGCCATTGGCCACCTCAGAATCAGAAATCGTAACACAAACCAGCCTCGATTCTAGGGAATTGTCTAAGAAGGAGAAGGACATAGATTGATAATTCTGTTTAACAATAAGACTGATATTAATACTTCCTAATTGTATTGTTAAACTTGAGTTCTTCATCATCAACATGTGCCATACTCTGCCAGAGCCTTGGCGACCACTTTCTTCTACTGTGATCTGTCGACAGTCAAACCTCTTGCATCTCCGGCAGCGAGGCTGGTCCACTTCTTGATGTTGACAATCTAGGTCAGGGGTCAGCAACCTTTACCACTGAAAGAGCCACTTGGACCCGTTTCCCACAGAAAAGAAAACACTGGGAGCCGCAAAACCCGCTTGACATTTAAAATGAAATAACACTGCATACAACGTTTTGTTTTGCCTTTATGCTATGTATAAACAAACTATAATGTGTTGCATTTATGAAATTGATGAACTCCTGCAGAGAAAATGAAATTACATTTCTGCATGCAACAAAAACATTTTGAACTCCGAAAAAAAGACGTTGGGTTGAAGGTTACTTTTAAGTAAAATACTCAACGTCTATTTGAGTCCTTCTTGTATTTATGAAAAACGCCAAACTTAAATTTGCCGCCAGCAGCAAACCAAAAATAACGTCAGCCAGCTGTCAACCTGAAAAATAAAAGTACTATTTCACTGAACAATGAAAACATATGAATATACGTAAAATAATAGGCAATTAAAATATTTATCATACTTGTTCAGGTTGACTCACACCTGACAATGCAGTCGTATTTAGTAGGGATGGATCGATGCTTAGGGGAGTGACCGGGAAGGATAATGTGTTTTTTTCCTCTCTGAACTCACAGAAGCGTTTCCCAAACGATGTTTGCATTGCGATGATTGCAGAATGTAAATACTCCGAATTTATCATGTCGTGACCTTGTTTGAACTCTCTCAAATTGGGGAAGTGAGACAATGTGCCTTTCTGTAAATCTCTGGCAAGCAACGTCAACTTGCGCTCGAATGCCAAAACATCCTCCAACATGTGCAGGGCTGTACGTCCTTACCCCGTTGAAGAGCTGTGTTCAGCGTGTTCAGGTGCGCTGTCATGTCTACCATGAAGTGTAGCTTTTCCAGCCACTCTGGCTGTTCCAGCTCAGGAAAGTTGAGCCCTTTGCTGCCCAGGAAAGTTTTCACTTCTTCCAGACACGCGACAAAGCGTTTCAGCACCTCCCCTTTGGACAGCCACTGGACTTTGTTGTGCAGCAGGTGCCCCATCAGTAGCTACTGACACCAGATGGGTGGTCTTTATTCCTTTGGCTCTTAAACAATTCAAGACAGCCTCACAGATGTCCTCCCCCCGTGTTTGGTCTTTTAGAGGTATCAACTCAATCAGTTCTTCCTGTGGCCCGGCAGAGTTTACATACCGGCAGAACAACGCTATTTGTTCAATATCACCTTTGTCTTTAGACTCGTCACAGGCAATTGAGTAGGCCACAGCTGAATTGATGTCTTTAATTTGCTGTCTTGTCTTCTGCCATTTTTATGGTTCTGTCTTTGACAGTCTTTGCAGAGAGGGGCATATCCCTGATTTTCTGCACAATTTCACTCTTGTTTTTAAAGTCCGTGAATAGATGTTCTGAAATCTTAATGAAAGATTCTTTTATATATTCACCATCTGTAAACTGCTTCCCGTGCCTGACTATTTCCTGAGCGTCAATATAACTGGCGTATGTCGTTGATTTTCCAGACTTCATCCATTTCTGGAAATGATTTTTGCTCAGATCAACCTTCCGCATCAGTTCCGAAACGGCTTTTTTTCTCTCATCTCCATCCGGATATTTTTGAGCAAAGGCTGCGTGTTTATTCTGGAAATGCCTTGCGACATTTGACTTTTTGTTGTTTCCTAGTTTCTCATTGCATATTAAGCATACCGGTAAACCAGTCTCGTCAACAGTGAAAGCAAATGAATCTGTCCACGTATCATTAAACGTTCTGTTTTCTTCAGTCACTTTTCTTTTTTTAGAATTCTCCATAGTTGGCTTACCTTGGATCGAAAAATTAAAGAAATCGCGCACTGGCGGGTGTCAGGTATTGGCAGTGGTGACGTATATTAATAGCGATAAAAACACGTTGTAGCGGTGTGCTCACGCAGTCAGTAAACTGCAGTCGAATAACTTTATTCGAACTAAACAGCCTTGCTTTTAAGCCTCCCTCAACCCAGCCCCAATGGACGCAGATGCTGCAAAAGACGCGTACTCACAAACCCCCGTAGGCTATCTCCCTTAGCCGGAATGCTGGCTAATTGTGAGCCGTTTCGGATCTGCCAGGAAATGTGTCGCCACACTTAGATTGTACAAGATCACCATAATCTTCAAATTTAGAATTACATTTCAAAAGCTAACAAACTAACATAAAATACATTTTAATTAAATACTGACCAATTATTTCCCAAAGCCACAGGGAGCCGCAGCACAGAGGTGAAAGAGCCACAAATGGCTCGGGAGCCGCAGGTTGCCGACCCCCGATCTAGGTTGTCCTCTGTCTGCCTCGGGAGCAGCTTCCTTCTACTCTACCTTCAAGCACATTGCGTTCCAGTGTGTCATCAGTTCTTGAGATGTGACCTTTGGAAAACTTGAGTTAAGTATTAAAATTACTCAGTTGGGTATTTACAATGAAATAGTGTAAGGCAAGTTTATTTGTGTATCACTTTTCAAACACAAGGCAATTCAAAGTGGTTGATGTAAAACAAGATATAAAAAATCAAACATCAAATTTCAGACAATATAAAATCAGACATAAGACTAAAGAAACAGAGGTTACAGTGCAGGAGAATCTAATTAAAAGGTACAACAAAAAGAAAATTTTTAAGCCTTGATTTAAAAGAGCTTAAAGTTGGGGCAGACTTCAGATTCTCTGGAAGATTATTCCAGCTACTTGGAGCATAGTAACTAAAAGCTGCTTCACCATGTTTAGTTTTGACCCTGGAGACAGTAAGCAGACCCACCCCAGACAACCTGAGAGCTCCAGAAGGTTCACAATGCAGTAAGAGATCGGAGATGTGTTTTTGCCCTAGACCATTCAGTGTTTTGTAATATTTTAAAGTCAATCCTCTGATGGACAGGAAGCCATTGTTGTGATATGTTCTACTTTCTTGGTGTTAGTGAAGACTCTAGCAGCAGCATCTGAATGAGCTATAGCTGTCTGAGGGCTTTTTTACAGAGACCTGTGAAAACAGCATTACAATAGTCAAGCCTATTAAAATTAAATGCATTGCCAAGTTTTTCTAGATCTTGCTGAGATATAAGCCCTTTAAACTCTTGCTATATTTTTAAGATGGTAGTCGGCTGACTTTGTAATTGTCTTAATGTGGCAGTTAAAATTTAAGTCTGAGTCTATCACAACACCATGGTTTGGTTTGTGAACTGTAACGACAGGGATTCTAAATGAGCACTGATTGAATTGATGTCTAATTCCTAATCATACAATCAAGAAAAAAAACTTTTCGTACTAGTGATGGCCGGCATGCAAAGCAAAGTTTTTCACCATATCTTGTACACATGACAATAATAACAAGTTACCAAATTATTATCAACAGAATGAGATACATCATGTTCAAGGTTCCAAGTAAATTTTATTATCAAAGTACTTTTTTGTCACCATATACAACCCTGAGATTAATTTTCTTATGGGCATACTCAGCAATTCTATAGAATAGTAACTATAACAGAGTCAATGAATGACTGGCAAATTAGGGCTTTCAACCAGAATGCAAAAGACAACAATCTGTGCAAATACAAAAAGAAGAAACAATAATATAAATAAACAAATAACAAATTTCAAAAACATGAAATGAAAAGTCCTTGAAAGTAAGTCCATTGGTTGTGGGAACATTTCAATGATAGGACAAGTGAAATAGAGTGAAGTCATCCCCTTTGTTCAAGATCTTGACAGTTGAGGGATAATAACAGTTTTTAGACTTGGCGGTTCGAGTCCTAAATGTATTGTACCTTATTTCTGATGGTGGCAGTGAGAAGAGAGCATGTGCTGGCTGGTGGAGGTCTCTGATAATGGATGCTGAGCACAAGTTTGTCAGATGCTTTTGAAAGAATGCCGAGTAGCAAGAGTGTGAAGGTAGCCAACAAGCAATACTGATTTGTTAACAGCTCTATCATTCAGGAGCTCAAGCTTCAGCATTCCCCTTTCCTTAACCTCATTCAGCTAACAGACCACCAAATGCTCCTGAAGGTATATTAATGATAGTAGCTGATTGACTTCCACTAGCAGAGTACAAGGGCTAGAATGGGTGCTGGTATGCTGAAAGAGGGAGTGGGAAGACTGCGTATACCTTGATCAAGGTCAAAGTTGAGTTTACTCTCATATGGACAAGTGCACAGGTGCAATCTAACTTTTACTCACATCAGCATTACAGGCCCAAAGCATCACATAGCAGTATTAGCAAGAAAAACATAAATTATGCACCATTTTTACAATTAAAATTAAGTCCAATTTAGTGCAAAGTGATCAAAGTGGTCATAGTGTTGCTATATTGAGGTAGTGATTAGGATTGTGCAGTTTGTTTCAAGAACCAGTGGTTGGAGGGAAGGAGCTGTTCCTGAACCAGATGGTGTGGGACTTCAGACTTCTGTGCCTCCTATTTAGATAGATAGATAGATAGATACTTTATTCATCCCCAAGGGGAGATTCAACATTTTTCCAGTGTCCCATACACTTATTGTAGCAAAACTAATTACATATAGTATTTAACTCATATAAATATGATATGCATCTAAAATCACCCTCCCAAAAAGCATTAATAAATAGCTTTTAAAAAGTTCTTAAAAAGTTTACTAAAGTGCATTGAGTGGTAACTTAAGCTCAGTCCTAACCCCGGCACTTTAACATGTCTTGCCCCTGGTGGTTGAATTGTAGAGCCGAATGGCGTTGGGGAGTAATGATCTCTTCATCCTGTCTGAGGAGCATTGCATTGACAGCAACCTGCCGCTGAAGCTGCTTCTCTGTCTCTGGATGGTGCTGTGCAGAGGATGTTCAGGGTTTTCCATGATTGACCATAGCCTACTCAGCGCCCTCCGCTCTGCCACCGATGTCATACTCTCATACCGATGTCATATTTGATGGTGGCTGTGAGAAAATAACACGGTCCAGATGGTGAGGTATCTGATGGAGGGTGTTGCCTCTGTGAGGTGGTGGGGAAGAATGTACTCATGATGGAATGGAAAGAATCCATTGCTCCCTGCTTTAATGTTCCTGCGCATTTGAAATTGCTGAAACAGGCCATGATGCAACCCGTCAGGGTACTTACAACAGTATATTAGTAGAAGTTAGTTAGACTAACAGAGTTTAGGAAAGAGACCTGACTAGGTGCATTACATCTGGTTTGGATTGTATGGCACAGAATGAGCCCTTTTGCCCATCATATCTATATAGACCTTTCGGCTATCAATATTATTTCCTCTTGTTTGTATTAGGTTGGTATCCTTCTGTGCCTGTCTCCAGTTAAACTCAGGTGACTATAGTCAAGCCCAAACCTTGCAATCAGCATGGCAAATTCTGTTGTCCATGTGGTGTTTGCAAGACACCCATGTTGGTATCAGTATGGCCACTACATTTTCACACCAGAGCTGGGCAAACAATTATGGTTAACACTCAATGGGTACATGATGTATTTTCTTAAAACTGGCATTAAAGCATCTCCCAGTGTCCTTGTCAATGGCGTTCCATGAGCCAATTCCATCAAAGTCATTAGTTCAGTGAACAGTATTGGCCAGGATACTCTTCTCTGTCAAATTCTGTTTATTGAATGTGAGATCCTACTGTAAGGGAATTAGCAATTCAACAACCTTTTTTGTATTTAAAAGGTTTTGTTTGCTGTCTTAAATGCTCCACTTGTCCTTTCTGTTTCGAGATGCAATCAGGGAATACTTCATCAACGACTATTGTAGAAATCGCCAGTGGAACGGCGGGGTGATGGGATGAACCTGCTGATCATGACTAATGCCTGAATATTTTCCAGATTACTCTCGAGGCAAGCACCTGGTCATGCACTAACAGCAAAGACTTTGTTTAAACAGCGAAGACTTTTAGCGTAATTCTTTAAGCAAAAACTGAAAGTTGGTTTATGATTTTATAATCTTGACCCTAATATAATTATTCAATCATCATAAATTATGGCAAAATTTTGTTGTAGTTAAGTACTAAATTCCAGAACTGTTTGAATCAATTATAATCATTCCTATATAATTTCTTTTAGATTTTCTGATCTTATCTATTTAGGGTACCTAAGGATAACTATATTTAAATGATGAATGAAAATTTAATTAAAGTTACAGTCACAAAAGACTTTGTGTAATAATAGACCTACTCTCAATTTTCCACCATGTACTGAATGAACTGCTCTGGAGCTCACTCATGTTTACAACTTTTTAAATGGTAATTGTCACTTCAGTTTCATATAATAAATGCAACTTCATCAACTCAGTTTAAAAAATCAATTATATTCCCAAATGCTTTGACCTCTTCTTGGTACCTTATACACAACTTTACTTAAGTGATTATGAGAGCTTAACATATATTTCAGTTTCTATGTTAAGTGAATGTTTGAAACAGAATGAATATTTAAAAAAAAAGAATTTTTCAGCAACTTGGCCACCAGATGGAGATAAGTGTCAACAGGTGCACCAGCACAAGTATCAGGATTCAGTCTTTCTAAAACCAACATTAACAGGTGCACCAGCAATCCTAGGATAGGAATTTGAAATTAAATCCGAAATTTGAGTTACATTTGCAACAGAAACGTTTCCAGTGGATTTAATTCGATACCGTCAATCTGATCAGACCCCACTTGGAGTACTGTGCTCAGTTCTGTTCGCCTTGCTATAGGAAAGATGTGGAAACCATAGAAAGGGTGCAGAGGAGATCTACAAGGATGTTGCCTGGATTGGGGAGCATGCCTTATGAGAATAGGTTGAATGAACTTGGCCTTTATCTCCTTGGAGTGATGGAGGATGAGACGTGACCTGATAGAGGTGTATAAGATGATGAGAGGCATTGATCGTGTGGATAGTCAGAGGCTTTTTCCCAGGGCTGAAATGGCTAGCATGAGAGGGCACAGTTTTAAGGTGCTTAGAAGTAGGTACAGAGGAGATGTCAGGGGTAAGTTTTTTATGCAGAGAGTGGTGAGTGTGTGGAATGGGCTGCCGATGACGATGGTGGAGGCGGATGTGAAAGGGTCTTTTAAGAGACTTCTGGAAAGGTACATGGAGCTCAGAAAACTAGAGGGCTATGGGTAACCCTAGGTAATTTCTAAGTTAAGGACATGTTTGGCACAGCTTTGTGGGCCAAAGGGCCTGTATTGTGCTGTATGTTTTCTGTGTTTCTGCACTTTCTTTATTTTTACCACATCCTCCCATAGTCTGGTATCCAGAACTGTGCACAATACCTTAAGTGCAGCCTAACCATGATTTTCAATTGCAACATTGTGACCCAACTCTTAATTCCATGACTTCGAGAAGTAAGCATACCAAATGCATTTTTTCCTATCTTGTGTCACCTGTGTGGAGAACCTAGAAAAATAACTTCTCAGTAATACACACAAAATGCCATTGGGACTCATCAGGTCTGGTTATTCTGTGGAAAGGAATAAAGAGTCAATGTTTTGGGGTGAGACTGTTCATCAGGTCACATGATATGAAGGAGAATTTATCATATATACAGTCTGGAAACAAGCCCACTGATACACCGAGACAATAGTTACCATTAAATACTCAATAGCACTAATCCCACACTGGTCCTATTTTATTCTCTGAGCATAGAACCATAGAACATTGCAACACAGAAAGAGGCCTTTTGACCCTTCTTATCTGTGCAGAACCATTTTTCTGCCTAGTCTCACTGACCTGCACCTGGACCATATCCCTCCATACACTTCTCATCCATGTACCTGTCCAAGTTTTTCTTAAATGTTAAAAGTGAGCCTGCATTTACCACTTCATCTGGCAGCTCATTCTATGCTCCCACCACTCTCTGTGTGAAGAAGCCCCCCCCTTTCCCCCTTCACCGTTAACCCATGTCCTCTGGTTTTTTTTCTCCCCTAGCCTCAGTGGAAAAAGCCTGCTTGCATACACTCTATCTATACCCATCAGAAGAAAGACATTTACTCGTATTTAATTCTTCTTAAGACTTGAATTATGTAAAAATGTGGCAATGTAAATGACTTCTGGGATGTTGCGTGTTAATTGTGTTAACTCCTTCAGTGAAACCATTATTGGTGTGGAATGTTACACAAGGACACACGTAACAGGAGCTGTAAGAGGCCATTGGGCTCCACCAACATGTTCCACTATTCAATATGTTCATGGTTAATTTGACCTGTGCCCTGACTTCATTTTCCCATCTGATTCTTGAGTTTCTTGCAATACAAAAATCCATGTATATCAGCCATGAATATATATAATTTCTTTCTTTAACGTCTAATAAAAGTATTACTGTCTTGTATCAAACCTGCAGTTCGTTTCCTATGCTATTTCAATGAGTTGTTTTGGCCTCATTTTCAAGCATGTTAGCCTTATGTATTTCAGTGTTAAACCTAACCTCGCCTGAGACTTTTCATTGTATTCCACCTGTTGCAATGTTACTTTTCTGCTCACATCTTTATACCTTCTTCAGTTCAGACATGAGCTTACCTCTAAACAAAGTCAGTCAGTTATTTGTTCTGAATGAACTTCAGATTGTTTGACCCCTAATTAAACATTGCACGTGGCTTAAGATAGTTTTGCTTTCATTATAATTGGAATGGTCAAATACATTCATGTCATCTCATTCTGATAAAAAAGGGGTTAAAATCTTTCCATTTTGTTAATTTTTTACATTATATATGTAAAATATTCATAATATTGTTATGTAAGACGTTAGTTTGAGAAGCCCATGATTATAAATAAAGGGAAAGTTGACAGATGGAAGTAGAGGGTAGTTTCATTGTGCAAAAGAGCACAAATGTAGTTGGCATGCTCTTGAGAGTGGCAAGCTGGCTTTGAGAAACTAAAGATATGGCTATGATTTAAAAATACTATAATCAAGGACAATTTTGAAGAGAGCACCAACATAAGAAATGAGATCAGAAGCGGTTGCAGAATTGGAAACAGCAGAGGAACTAGGATTGCATTGATAGCAGATTAGGTCACTGGTGTAATAGATGACATGTGTAGGAGCAACTGAGTGTGTCAGGCAGCATCTAGGAGGGAAATGCACTCCATGTTGGGTTGAGACCCTTCATCTGAACTCACCTAGAAGCTATCTGTCCTGTTGATTTCCTCGAGCAATTTCTGGTTAGCCCTCTATTCCACCAGCCACAGCAACGTTTTGTGTTGCTCTATCATACGTAGCATAATCCAGATGTGGTTTCTGGCCATTGTATTAGGTGGGCTAAAATATTTTGGTTGCTTGCAATAATAACATTTTCCACTGATTTGCTTATTTAATAGTGAAGTTTGTTCAACAATGTATACATGGGAAATTTTTGGTTCAAATATTGTAAGTTAGTGGGTTAATAATTTTTGATGCTGCACAGAAACAGAAGAGTGGAGAGAAGGGGAGGAAGGTGGAAGGAAAACATTTGGTCATGTTCCCTTTGGCAGTGCTTCATGTTTAGGTCCATTGTTGCTTGATAGATTAAAGAATATTTTGTTTCAGACTGAAATGTTTTTGATAGTGTAGACAGAAGGTGGTGCTTCTTCTTGACAGGTGAAATGGTAATCTGACAATCCAAATTTAAGATAATTATTAACCAAGCTAAATAGTGATGAGGGGAAAGAAGAACAACAATGGTGAATTGTTCTGATCTGTAATGCACTGCCTGCATGGATGGTGGAAATTGTTTCAAAAGGGCTTTGGATGTAGACATGGAAAGGGATATGTTCCAGTGTGAAGAAATAGACAATAAAGTGAGACTTACTGGAAATCTCTTTCAAATAGTAGTGTGAAATGGGCCAAATGGCGTCTTTCCACAATGAAGCAAGTGGGCTTTAACCACTTGTTGTCCAGGAGACCAACACAGTCATCTGAAGAGACTTGCAGCACTATTGCTAAGTTATTCCATTCCAGTAACTGGAAAGTAAAAACAAGGTATCTGAAATATAAGCAGGGGGTGTTGGAAATACTCATTAGGTCACGCAGCATCTGTGGAGGGAGATGTAGAATCACAAAATCATTGAATGAGTACAGGAGGAGGCTATTCAGCTCATTAAATTCATACTGTTTCAATAATCCAGCTAATCCCTCTCCCCTGCATTCTCATCATGGACCCCTTTGTATTCTTTCCTTTTAGACATCTGTCCAACTCACTTTTGAATTCTCCAGTTTAGCATTTGCACTCTGCATTCCAAACCCTAAACATTCATGGCATAAAAATTATTTTTTATGATACTGTTGCAGTTTTGCCAATCACCTTCACTCTTTCTCCCCTATTTTGTGACCAGCCATCGGGAAATATGCATTTACCATCTACGTTGTTAAAGGTGATCTGAAACACATCCATCCAAGACACTTTCTGAAGGTCCCTTCAGAACCATCTCAGTGCTATTTTATCGCTTTCTCAACTTGCCATCTACTTTTAACAATCTATGCACAGGTTACCCAGATATGTCCTCCTCCTACTCTTTAGGGACTTCTTATTTCAGGTTTATTTTGACTCTTCACATTTCTCAGCATGAATTTTCACCTAACACACAAAGTGCAGGAGGAACTTAGTGGGTTAGGCAACATCAATGAAGGATAATGGGTAGTTGATGTTTCAGATTGAGACCCTTCATTGAGTCTGACCCAAAACATCAGTTGTCCATTTTTCTCTATAGATGCTGCCTGGCCTTCTGAATTCCTTCAATGCCTTTGTGTGTTGCTCCAGATTTCCAGCATCTGTAGTTTCTTTTGTGTTTCCAGTAATTTTCACCTGCCGTCCATCTGCCCATTTCAACAGCCCGAGTACCTTATCTCCTTTAGGTAAATTACTATCTGGTCTAATTGTGTCATCTACAAAACTGGAAACAGTACTCTCTACATCCAAGCCCAAGAAAAAATTATCAAAATACATTGAGAAAATTGGTGATATACTGACTCTTGGGATATCAGTTTTACACTTGCTTCAGTCTGTAAAATGGCCTTTCACTATTTCGTTCTGATTCCTGTTACCTAGCCAGTTTTTGAGTTGTGCTTCCAAGGTTTTGTTTGTTCCATAAATTTAATTTTGATGATAATCTTTATTAAAAACCATTCAGAAGTCTGCATAGACCATATCAACTTCATTTGCTGTTATTTCATCAAAAACCTCCAATTTAGTTGGACACAATTTGCCTTCAGCAATTACATGCTGGCTTTCTCTAAACCATCCACACTTGTCCAAGTTACAGCTGATGCTGTTTCTGGTATTACTTTTCTCAAGTTAAATTGGGTTGTACTTATTAGATTCAACCCGTACCTTTTCTTAAATAGGTGTAACTTTTGCTACCTTACTCTGTGGACGTATGTAAGATTATGACTTGACCTTCTGCAACCACCTTTCCTATTACCTCAGCAACCAGATGAACATTCCAGTGAGACCAGATTAATCATCCATTATTAGTACAATTAGATGTTCAAGACCCAATCTTTTTCTTTAGCTTTTGCAGAATATCTTCCTTTGCTGCTGAGACATCTAAAATGTCTAGAATTATTAATACTAAGAGATCCAGTGCAATGAAAGTAACTGGGGGCTTTGTTCACAACTGAGTACATTCGCACACTCACACACATCAATTTGGGTGCCCAGTTGGAAAGTTGCACTGAGTTTTACATCGTGGGTCCCAGGAAAAAAACACTGCAGAGCATGGCAACCTAACAAAACATAAAAATAGTGCAAACACTCAGCAAGTCTGGCAGAACCAGAGTTAATGCTTCAGGTTGGTGACCTTCCATCAGATTTATTTTCTTTCCCATATTTGACGCAAGATAAAGCAATAAAAAATGTGGTATGATTGGCTTACTGTTCCAAAAGCAAAAGCATTTAGAAATGTTTTTTTAGAAATGGTAGCATAACGGTTAGCATGATGCTATTACAGCTTGGGGTGTTCCAGAGTCTGGAGTTCAATTCTGGTGCTGTTAGTAAGGAGTTTGTACGTTCCACCCATGGCTGCGTGGGTTTTCTCCAGGTGCTTCGTTTCCTCCCACAATCCAAAGACATACTGGTTAGTAGGTTAATTGGTCATTGAAAACTGCTCGGTGATTAGGCTAGTGT
Source organism: Hypanus sabinus (assembly GCF_030144855.1). Taxonomy (NCBI): domain Eukaryota; kingdom Metazoa; phylum Chordata; class Chondrichthyes; order Myliobatiformes; family Dasyatidae; genus Hypanus; species Hypanus sabinus. The sequence goes on from NC_082706.1 coordinate 92,670,627, forward strand.
TAAAGGGATGGATTGCTGGGTGGTGAGGCTCATTGGGGTGGAAGGGCCTGTTTGGTGCTGTATCTCTAAATAAATTAATTAATTAAATGAGTGTGAAAGATTCACTCGTCTGAAAGGCATCACATCTGTTTGTCATATAGCAACAGAAAAAGGCCCATACAATGCATTAATAGTTTCACAATTGGATGCTAATTGCATCAAGATTTATTTAATTAAACACTGTCATAGTGTAGTTTGTATGTTTAAATGAAACTGCTAAACATCTTATCCCTCAGTACTTACATATTGCAGAACTTATTTAAAAAAATAAAAGATCTTTAGTCCTTTTATAGCTTTGCAAAGATATCAATTTGACTAAATCTGTATGTGTTTGTTCTACTAATCACCTCTTTTATTACAATATTTTATATATAGTTAGATAAGTGTAAAGAGGGTTTCTTCTTTTTTGTTAACTAGCAGGAATGCTAATTTACTGATAACGAGAATTGTATTCCTTTGTAAACCAAATGGGGATTAATGTTCTTTCTTCTGAGTCTGTAAGCTTTTGTTGACGGGGCTTTTGGGGAGATCGGCGCGAGGGGGTCGAGAGAGAGGACGCAATGCTCTAAGCTGGGCGAGGATCGGACCCCAAAGGGGAGTCCGAGGCCGGGAGATTCTCCGAGGGGGGGGGGGGATGAAGCTAGATGTGCTTGGTTGACCACTCGGAGGGTCCTGAGCTGTTTGGAGAGTCCGAGGAGTTCGGAGGGTCCTGAGCTGCGAGTCGAGGAGTTCGGAGGGGATCGAATGGTGGCCAGAAGACTTCAGAAATTGAGCTCCAACGGCTGTGCACGAAGTGGTTTGGACTTTGATAAGTTTGGCGCCTTTTCTTTAATTTTCTCTTCATATATACTGTATCGTTATTAATCACTTAGTTATAGTAACCTTTATAAATTGTACTCATTTAATCGCATATGGTGTCCTGTCTGTTTTTGGGCGAGGCGGGGACATCACACAGCATCCACACCAGCTGATTACCCAGTTTGGCGGGGCTGAAGGCTGCTCCCCCTAGACAAGAACGAGCTGAGCGAGCCTGAGGCGACCCAGGAGGTTACATATAGAATAATCTACAGCAGAAAAGGAATGGGACCTTGTTGGTTACGCAAGATCAGACAGTGATAAAAAAAATTAGAAACAATAAATAAAGCAGATACCATTCGATAAGATGCACAGTGTTTTCTACATCTTGCCCTCAGAGTGTAAAGTGTAAATAATATGTTCCTTTCATATAGTTTAAAATAAAAAAACTTATCTAATATGTCCAGCGTTGGTCCAAGATACCTGCATCAGATGCATGTGTAAACACAGATCATTTTCTTTCAATTGTTTTGGTTCTCTCCCAGATCCAAGAATTTATTTAATTTTTCTCCTGATAAAGGACCTTCCATGAAGTCTTTCTTCTGAAAAAGTCTTAATCTAATGTATGAATCTTTACACAAACTGTAATATTCACTAATATTTATTGCTTGCTTTTAGCAGATGACTGTAAGGGTCCATTTCCTTTTAATGGTTGTGTGAATTCCAATTGATTTGTTGAGGGATTGAGATGTTATAGGCAAAGGAGAGAATTGACTATTTTGGTCTTTCAGATGAAATGCTCCATTTGCTCTAAAGAAAGTTACACTATAAGGATATCTGGCAGATCAGTCAGCAGAACAAATCTACAGAATTTTTTCTTGATATGAATTAGTGGGTAAAGGAAGCAGTGAGTAATTTATGCACACTGCCCATAACCTTGTTTACACCTTTAAGCCTAAAACTCAACCTAACCATTGCCAATCTGAATTGGAAGTGGGTCCAACACTTATAGTCGGTTCCCTCTGAGCTCATGTTGGCTGGCCAGACAGTAAATAATGCACTGAGTCATATTTCTAAAGAGATCACTCAGTTTTAATCCACCACCCAAAGAATCGCCGTTTTATTTTTGATGGTTTGCTTCCATCCAGGTTGTTTTGGGTAGCCAACCTCAAAATACCTCAACACTAAATCTGCACTCCTCTCCCTCATTCTCAAGAAAGATGTCAGTGCAATACCCAAATGTGTTACACTTTTTAAGAAACTTATGGAGAGCTCTGCCTGTGACACCTCCGTTCCCCGAAACCTGAAGGATCCTCAGGTGATGGATCCAACTTCTGGCAAACTCAACACTCACTGTTGCCTTCTGTGGAGAGAATATTCATAGCAACACAGAACTGTCATATGTTGCAGTAGATCTTGGCTGATTTATCCCAGCACAATGACTCTTCACTATAACTGTTAGGGTTGAAATGAGTTGGATAAGGTCTTACCTTTGTCTATGGTAGGACCAGTGTTCCCTATTCTCTGTCAAGCATATGTGCAATGTAGGAAGTCCTTTATGTGCAAATAGCTGTGTTGGATGTGAAAAATGTTAAAACTCTTTGGATTTAAGTTGAGTTGTAAATTTAATATCCACTGAGATCCTTGTCTGAATGAAACTCCAGACAGGTCGTGGACCTACTGTCTCTATCTGCTGAAGGATACATTCAGACCAAAACTTGTATTAAAATAATCCACTAACTTGCAGCCATTGTCTAGTTAGGTTCTAGTATGGTCCTCCCAACTTCCACTAGAGTATTCCATTGTAAAGTGTGCACTGTTGGATTACATCCATGTGCACCTGAACCTGGATCATTGGGCTCTAAAATTCACCCAAACTCAATGTGCTACTGATTTTTTTATCTCACATCCCTCAGCACATAGCAACAGACAGGATGTGCAAAACATCTGGATCTTGCACTCACTCATCCATCAGACCCTCTCCGAATCATTGCACCCTCTCCTCACTACCTCCAACTCAGCACATAGTTTGAAGGAAACCTCTTCATATTGCTACCCACACCTTGACAATATCAGTGAGGACAGATGGATTAGATCCTGGGCAGCAAGCACTGATCCCCAAAATAGAAAACCCTTCAATATCCTCTGGTGAGACCTCTGATCTCACCTCTCTCATGTCCTATTCTTAATCAGATCCAAGGGGAAAAGGATGATGAGCCACTTAATATATCAGAGGGAAATCCAACTTCATTTATTGATCTGGATCAACAAACGTTGTCACATCTAGAAAATGGTTCAAATGCACTGGAGGCATCCCAGAGATTAACTTTTCTGAGAAGGTCATAAAGCAGCATGCTCAACTTGTAAATGTTGCTCAAGCCATCCCAAGGAAATAACAAGGGGGGGGGGGGTCGCTAATCGTATATATCAGTATTTACACAGCATTGGCATTGATGTATTATTGTCATATGTACCAAGATACAGTGAAAAGCTTGTCTTGCATACTGTTCAAATCAAACAAATTATAACACAATCTATTGAGGTAGAAGTAAGGAAAAACAACAACAATGCAGAATAAAGTGTAAAAGCTACCAAAAAACTGCAGTGAGGGCAAATGATAAAGTGTAAGATCATAATGAGATGGATTGTGAGGTCTTGAGTCTATCTCATTGTACACGAGATCCATTCGAGGGCCTGATAACAGTGGGATAGAAACTATCCTTCAGCCTGGTGGAAGTGCTTTCAGATCTGTGCATCTACTGCCCAGTGGGGGGAGGGGAAGTGACTATCTGAGGTAGGTGGGGTTTTTGATTAGGTGGCTGCTTCACTGAGGCAGTGAAAAGTATAAAAGAGGCAGGTTCCTGTGATGTGCCGAGCTGCATCCACAACTCCCTGTAGTTTCTTGTATTTTTTTTAATCAATGCACAACTACGATAGAGTAAGATTAACCAGAGTGTTAAAATTCATACAGTAATTTGATACTGCCTTGATTGTACTTGGAAATTATGGAGTGGTTTGTTCTATAAATACTCAAGAATGAATATCCCTCAATTAAGGCAATAACTACGTTAAGCTCTTCAATTATTTTCAATATTCAGCTCTCCTGTGAGCTTTCTACCATGGGTATTGGTCCAGATTTTCCCTGGTAGCCATCTGTGACTATGCAGATTTGGCAGGAATTACAGGCAGAGGCTTTTCATCACTTTTCCAATCACAATCAGGCAACACAGCCCGTGGAGCAGACAAAAGAATTGAAGGAGGGTAGAGGATACTTCAGGCACCAGCTTGACTTCATCTTCATTGTCCTTCCTTAGAGCTACAGCATGGTAACAGACCGTTCTGGTCCAGCTAGCACACACTGCCCAGTTACACCCACATGACCAATTAACCTACTAACATGTACATCTTTGGAATGTGGGAGGAAACCCACATGGTCACGGGGAAAATGTACCAGCTCCTTACAGACAGTGGCATCTCTCTTCCCCTGGTAAGGGGGGAATTGAGATATCGTAATCATGGCCATCAAGAAAGGACGTACCCAACTGTGGTTATTATAATCACTGACCCTCTGCTACAGGGAAATCACTGTCAGAACCCTCCTCAATTGCCTGCACCTGGTGGCTGAAGAGTTCCTCCATACGTCACAACAGGTTCATAGAGTTGTTCAGCACTGAAACAGGCCATCACACCTATGCTGATCCTTCTGTCCATCTACATTAACCCCATTTGCCTTGTTAGGTCCATATCCTCCACGGCTCAGTTGTATCTGATTCCACTGACTCCTCTGGCAACACATTCCATGTAGGTTCTGGCCTTCAACAGGTACAATGACTATGATCTTCATTATGGGATATCCAACAGAAATACAGTGAGCAGCAGAATTCACTCTGTCTGGCTCTCTTTGACTTCACAAAAGCCGTCGGTACCAGCAACCAAGATAGGATATTGGGAATCCTCCTCAAATCTGGTGCTACTTGGAAATTAGTTATCATCTTATATCTACTACACAAGATGATGCCAGCTGTGATCCTAACAAATGGGTGCATCATTCAGGTTTAGGAAAACTATGTCATCTCCCACTCAGTCTTTGTTGGTGCAATAATTTGGAAGAAGAGTTCATCACAGGACTAATGGGGAACTGTTCATTCTTCTTTCCACTCCAAAGCTGTTACAAATGCAGAGCACACTACTACAAAGGATTCTTGTGGATGAACTAATCCTAGATTTTCAGAAGATATATCGTGAGGTGCTGCATCAATGGTTAATAAAAAATAAAAAGCCATGGATTATTAAGTAATTTATTAGTGTGGATAGAAGAATGGCTGCTGACAGGACTGGACATAAATGTTTTTTTTTGTCTTTTTTGGTTAGCGGGATGTAATATACTCAAAGATTGAAAGCACACTTATTTGTCTTCCCAGACAGCCACAAAACAAAGAAACACCATGGAACTCATTCAAAGAAAACTTGAAACACCCAATGCGTAAAAAAAAGTATAGCACAAATGGCAAAGATCGAGGGAAAAAGACAGGATATAAAACATCAAACCACAGAGTCATTGAAACAATCTAGAAATATCCATTCATTTCAGTTCAATTTAGCTCTGTGCCATTCGTTGACAGCAGGCCACAGAGCCTATCTGCCCCCATCAAAATTCCACAAAATAGCAGTCAAGGAGTGACCAATAACACATCATGACATGAAGTCCAGTCCTCTAACCGTGTCGATTAAACCTTTCCCAGGACCCAAGACTCCGGTAGCAGCGAGCGAGAGACCCGTCAACCGCAAAGAGGATTGTATTGACACGTGGGATCCCGGGTGATGTTGACACAAGCAGCAATGGGAGCCTTGAACATCTAAGCCCCTGCGAGACTGCCGATTGCGGACAGGACCCTTCAAGCTCCTCAGAACAGACAGCTGGAGGGAAAGCAGGTCCATAACAGAAAGACACATGGGACCCCAACTTGCAGCAATTTTTCACCACTCATTTTTCTCCCAGACATCCTGTACCAATTTGGACTCGAAGTATGAGGCATGGAGGAGGTATTCCTCGATTCGTCGCATTGGCGGAGGACACATTTTGCTGAGAATTTATCTTGAGATGCTTGAATGTTTTCGCGCATTTATTTCCAAGATTAAAAAAAATAATTTAGAATGCTGTTTTACACTTTGCCTATGCTCACTATGAAGTGCTGAAAAAATACCATGAATCCTCCCCGACACATCCCAGAAGCAGGGCCATGAATCCGAAAGCTGCGGTGCGCGCGCAGAAGGTCGTGCAGCCGCCGGCTCCCGCGCGCCCGTCTGTCGCCCACACCTGACATCGGGAGCCCGTGCGCGTGCCCCGTCCCGGTGCGCGCCTCCCCGTTCCCGAGGCGTCTCGCTGCAAAGGTAGTGCAGGCACAGAGGTGCAAGTGTTGGTGCGGCTCTGAACAGGGAGCAGTGCAGAGGGATTATAATGCACTGAGCGCATCAGGGACCAGATGTCTTTAAGTCTTGCAGAGGTTAACCGGCGCAACACTGAGAGGAGAGGGGGGAGAGCAGGAGTGTTGGACGTATAGCCAAGCAGAGAGTGACCGTGATTCCAGTGACTGAGCTCTTTAAGTACCGATAACTCGGAAGTACCTATTAGTTCAGTGACAGCGAACAGCAACCAGAGCTTCTGTACCGTGTCCGCCGAGCCAGCATCCCACCAGCTCGGCTTTAACTGTGAGTGCGTAACTGTCTGCAAACAAGCTCTCCTTCCCTTTAAGACGGTCGTTTTCAGTCGCAACTAACAGCTTGGCTGTGAATCAAGTGTTTTTGTCTTCTTTCGGCAATGTTGTGCTATTAAAATAGTTGCCTTGGAGATCAGAATAAGATTTGTTCAACTTGTAATATATTATTTTACTGATAGTGATTCTGCTACAAGTCCTCTCAGTTATACGGTTGTAAGGTGTTAATCTGATGATGTTTGCTGGCATCAAATCCATGCTTACTAGATAATTACTAACTTGTTATAGGCTTAATATTTTTCAAGAGTTCTTGCTTAGGCTCCAGTAATTCAAGCCGGTGACAGTCTGTTAGTACAAGTTCTTGGAACATGATACCAAATGAATTCACTAACATGTTAGAGATTTATTTCTGTTGTCACCCATATACTTCTATGTGTTCACCTATGTAAAGCAACCAGTTTTATCTCTCAAAACAGGACCAAATGGAAATATTTTCCTTACAAGGCATTTCATAAAAGTACTGGAAGAGGACGTGTACCTGCATTTTAACAAAGTTAATTTGCTGTATGTTTCACACAAAATACTAAGTATTGTGGAGATTAGATCATTCATAATTTGCTTTAAATTCTCAAGATAAAGAACAACATATGTGAATAAAAGGAATGTGAAGGGTTTGTATCGGACTCCCAAAAAGCATTTGGGAAGGTTCCAGGGGAGAGACCTGTTGCAAAAAAAAATGTGCACTGCATTAAACTAATGGAGCTACATTGAGAGAAATCTGGGGGCAGACTTCAGAGGTGTAGTTCAGAAAGTGTAAATTTGCAGATTGACCTGCTAAGGATTTGAGGTGTTTTGTGTTCTTACCCATATTTCTAGCATCTCTCTTTTGGACTTATTTTTATGCAATTGCAACCTGTTGTCTCATTTTGATTATAACACAAATTCCATTTCCATTGTACATTTAGTAGTGTGAAAATATGGCAAGTGTTTCACAGGAATATTTGGAAGCAGATGTTGAAATAGAGCTATATTGAAGTACTTGGATAGTTTGAACATAGAAAAATACAGCATAGTACAGGCCCTTCAGGCCACAATGTTGTGCTGACCCTTAAACCCTGCCTCCCATATAACCCCCCACCTTAAATTCCTCATATACCTGAAAGTAGTCTCTTAAATTTCACTAGTGTGTCTGCCTCCACTACTGACTCAGGCAGTGCATTCCACGCACCAACCACTCTCTGAGTAAAAAAAACCTTCCTCTAATATCCCCCTTGAACTTTCCACCCCTTACCTTAAAGCCATGTCCTCTTGTATTGAGCAGTGGTGCCCTGGGAAAGAGGTGCTGGCTGTCCACTCTATCTATTCCTCTTAATATCTTGTATACCTCTATCATGTCTCTTCTCATCCTCCTCCTCTCCAAAGAGTAAAGCCCTAGCTCCCTTAATCTCTGATCATAATGCATACTCTCAAAACCAGGCAGCATCCTGGTAAATCTCCTCTGTACCCTTTCCAATGCTTCCACATCCTTCCTATAGTGAGGTGACCAGAACTGGACACAATACTCCAAGTGTGGCCTAACCAGAGCTGCATCATTACCCCGTGACTCTTAAACTCTATCCCTTGACTTATGAAAGCTAACACTCAGTAAGCTTTCTTAACTACCCTATCGACCTGTGAGGCAACTTTCAGGGATCTGTGGACATGTACCCCCAGATCCCTCTGCTCCTCCACACTCCCAATTATCTTGCCATTTACTTTGAACTCTGCCTTGGAGTTTGCCCTTCCAAAGTGTACCACCTCACACTTCTCTGGGTTGAACTCCATCTGCCACTTCTCAGCCCACTTCTGCATCCTATCAATGTCTCTCTGCAATCTTCGACAATCCTCAACACTATCCACAACACCACCAACCTTTGTGTCATCTGCAAACTTGCCAACCCACGCTTCTACCCCCACATTCAGGTCGTTAATAAAAATCATGAAAAGCTGAGGTCCCAGAACTGATCCTTGTGAGATACCACTAGTCACAACCCTCCAATCCGAATGTACTTCCTCCACCATGACCCTCAGCCTTCTGCAGGCAAGCCAATTCTGAAACCACCTGGCCAAACATCCCTGGATCCCATGCCTTCTGACTTTCTGAATAAGCCTACTGTGTGGAACCTTGTCAAATGCCTTACTAAAATGCATGTAGATCACATGCACTGCACTACCCTCATTTATATGCCTGGTCACCTCAAAGAACTCTGTCAGGCTTGTTAGACACGATCTTCCCATGTTAGACATGATTTGCTATAGGTTACTGTGGGATATAGACAGGTTGTAGAGCTGGGCAGAGGTGGTGTTCAGTCTGGGAAAGTATGAAGTGATATATTTAGGAAGATGAATCTTGAAGACAGATGCCACAGTAGTGTAGTGGTTAGAATGGTGCTAACACAACTCTGGAGTTTGCAGATCAATTCTAGTACTGCTTTAAAATGAGTCTCTGTACATCCTCCCTGTGGAACGTATGGTGAATGAAGTTATCCACACCAGTTCAAGAGCCTGATGATTGTGGGGTATTACCTGTTAATCAACCTGGTAATGTTGAAGCTAAGGCTTCTGTACCTCCCACCTGATGGTAGTAGTGAGGAGAGAGCATGGCCTGGACAGTGGGGGTCACTGATGATGGCTGTTGCTGTCTTGTGGCATGTGAATGTACTCAGGGAGGGCTTCTCCTGTGATGGACTGGGCTGTATCCACCTCTTTCTGCAGTGGTGGTTCTCTTCCTTGTTATACCCAAATGGTTATGGATGAAGTTCCAGCAGCAGAAGAGGTGGCCAACATAGGTTGGGTATTATTTTAGAGCTGGTTATGCTGTGTTCTTAACTTCAACTTGGGATCAAATGCTGCACCACAATGGCCAATAGCAGAAAACCAGCTGGAGCCGGGGAATGCCATTCTTGATGCTGGGTAGGTTTTTGGGGGCAAAGATGCTGATGCATGTTTTCCAAATGTGGTAGCTCCCCAGATTACAGAAGATCTAACTTACAGAAATTTGACATTACAAAATTCTCCCACAAGTTTTTAAATGATTTTTCTAGAAAGAATGACTCTTTACAGTTCATGTGCCTTTAATTTAATTATGGGCAGCTTTAGGATGAACGTAGAAGATATTCGCTGAAATGAAAGAATTTGTAGGATGTGCATGCAGAGCAGTATGGTATGAGTAGCAATGGAAAATGGATGACAGAGTAACACAATACAATAGTACTTTGGGAAGGGGAGGCTCAGCTGTTTCATATAATGGACTTTTATCTTGGTTTTGGAGAAAATTGTTCATTTGCGTTATACATTATGGAAGAATTAGTTTACAGTCAGTTCTCAGGAACAGAACCCTTATGTAATCTAGGGACTTCCCGTAATTGAAAGAACTCAGTCATTGCTGGTAAATGCCTCAGAGAGGTGGAGACGAAGCACACAAATGGAATCTCATGCCGTGCTCTCCATTGGTATTGCAGTGGAGCGCCATGCAGATGGGAATAATGTTGGTCAGTGGCAAATCCCTGCGGGACACCATGGTAACAATGCTGGCTGATTCCCTGGATAAATGCCAGAAAAACAAGGATGCTAGTAGGCAATGATGGTCCCAGCCCCAGGCAGCTGGAAAACACCAGAGACACTGGAGGTGCATTGAGTGATAAATGCTGCAGGGAAGGAGGGGCAGGTCACATTGGATGCAATCACAAAAGATTTCATTGTGATCAGTGCTTTTCCATTAGCGTAGCAGAGGGAATCCTTGAAATTGGGGCAGTTAAACAAGGTGGTCCAGATAAGGATGGGAACAATTAAGGATCTCTAGCATAGGAAGAGGGATATAAGAAGAGATGGGTTTTTCTTGGGAGGATCCTGGATAAGTGGACTGTTCATTGAAGTCCAGCCAGGTCTGATGATGAGCATCCAAATTAGCTTTTCAAATCTGAATTCTTTGGTCATGAGGGAGTGGAGATGAAGATTGTACTATTGAAATGACAGCTTGGTGATGCATTGGTTTTGAAAAGGCTCAGCTGAAGCATGTTGATAGCTGCAAGGAATATTGTAACAATGGTTAGATAGTTGAGCTTTTAAAACCTTTTTTAAAGCTCGGGCTGAATACAGATGGAAAGAGGTTTGAGACAAGGAAGATGGGTAGAGAGAGATATGAGGAAGTAATCAGAGGCCTATCTGTGATTGTGATAGAGGGAATAGCAAGGCTATGAGAGTTGGTGAGGTACTGTTTTCATGGAGAGAAAGGATAGGCATTTAGTCTATGGTAATCATGCAAGCTTATGTCTTACCAGTTTAGATATTTTGATTGATCTCTATAAAGGGCATTTTAACAGATGTGCACTCTCAGCAGGCTCATAGAAAATAAACACCCACATGAATTAAACTCCATCTCCACATTTTTATTAGTCATGATATTGGTGATGAGAGACTTATTTTTACTAGGCGATATTGAAGGGATAAAATCGAAATCCAAATTGAATAAATATCAGAAAGAATTCATAAAAATTGCATTGGTAGTAGCCAAAAAGGCTATTGCAGTTACTTGGAAATTGGATTCATACTTAAGTATAGATCGTTGGAAGAATGAAATTTTTAGCTGCATTCCACTTGAAAAAATTACTTATAATTTAAGAGATAAATATGAAATATTTCTGAAAATTTGGCACCCTTATTTACAAAAGATAGGATTAAGTATATAGGTGCTCTGAAGATAGAATTATTGGTTATCTGGGGAAAGAAATAAATATACATATTAAAGCTATTATGAACTCCATGGAACATGTGGGTATCTTCCGATATCCAGGCTTTCTTTCTTTTTTCTTCTCTTTTTTTTCTATAGGGATATGTTTGGGGGAGGGGGGAAGGGTTGACAATTTTTTTTTCTTTCTGTAACCTATTTGAAAATTCAATAAAAAAATTTAAAAAAAGATATTGGTGATGAGGAAAATTGTCTCAAAATCGAGTAGTAAGGGTTTGGATAAATGAAAATGGGGAGAGACAAAGGCTAACAATTACCTGCTTTAAAAATATAAGGAAAGAAAGAATTGCCATAAATCTCAACTGTAGCATTGGAGTCTCAAATCCAGTCAGGGGAAGAATATTTTGAGATACTGTCACATCTCTTTGCTGCATGTGAAATTGATGATGCAGACAGGTTGTATCCTTGTGAGTGCATCAAATGTCCCTACATAAAGATTATCGTGAAAACTGGAAACCCAATTGTTAAATGATTTGAAAACAGTTGTGAAAACCAAATTGTTAAATGAATTGAAGTGGAGGTGGACGGAAACTCAAAAAAAAGCCCATGTTCACCAGAAATTATTCACGTGATGCAAAACCCTTCTGTCCTGGTGGCACTCCATCTGATGAAAGTAGGTTCTGAAAATCCAGTAGGGGTTATCTCCAGAAACCCAACAGCAGAAAAGGGAAAATACATACTTAAGCCCATCACCCTTACTGGGCACAGGCCACCAACTGCAGCTTATCAGAGTCCTCTGTCCTGCACCAGTCTTTCAGGTTGTCCCCAGGTGTAGCCCATCTTCATGGTATCATTCCTCTCCCAGAGTTATCTTTGGAATTTCTTTTGGCCTTTCTGTAGCTCTGGGTTTGTTACAGGATGGGGTTGCTAGCCCCATGCCAAACACTCCTTCACAGCCAGGCTTGGTACTGTTCATGGTGGAGTTGAGAAGGAAAGTACTCAGCTGGATAAAGTTCTAGGCATGTTGAGAGTGAAGTGGTTTCCAGAAGTACATTTCTGGATGTCATTTCATCGTTTACACAGGCCATAAGCCCCTTTCAGGGAATGAAGCTAATGCATCAGCTAGTTCTCCGATGATTAAAAGACTGTCTTTGACCTATTCAGATATGGAAAATATCACGGAAACATACATGCAGTCAGTGATCTTCTGATGATGAAAGAATACATGACCAATAGCAATAATGAATCATCTGGACAATCCTGTAAGTACTGTGCAAACTGGAGAGCAGACAGCAAAATACCCTACACTGTCAAGTTCAGGAGTACATCATGGAAGGTGGCTTACAGAGAAAATACCACAGTTAATGTCCTACCACTCTTGGTACTTATAACTGAGTATTAGGAACAAATACATCAATGTGAGGAGCTAGAGTTTGAGTTCCCCTCAAGGATGGGCATTGCTTCCAAAGGAACTGTTCTCAGGAATTATATGAATATGTTCAGCTGGATGATGCAAGTGGACTCTGACAGTGAGCAGGAAGCACAGTCTTGCATGAAATGTAAAGAAAACATTTGGGAATGTTAGAGTGCATGCCAGGTTGATTATGTTGGACCATTCTAAGGGAAGATGTTCCTGCTGATAGTTGATGTTCAAAATGGATTGTTGGAGTTATGTTTTGTATCTCCAGAAATGAATCAAAAGAAAAACACAAAGGCCAGGAAACATGTCAACTTAGCTTTTACTTTACTTTAGTGAGGTGCTCCCATATGACGTGGTGGCATATGTGTGTTTTTAGTTGGATATCTACAGACCTCAATTCATTATCTTTGAAATGCTGTTCAAGCCCATTTTGTGGATTAACTGGAACTGCTGAGCCTGTGTCCAATTCATAGAAACATAGAACACCTACAGCACAATACAGGCCCTTCAGCCCACAAAGCTGTGCTGAACATGTCCTTACTGTAGAAATTACCTAGGGTTACCCATAGCCCTCTATTTTTCTAAGCTCCATGTACCTACCCAGGAGTCTCTTAAAAGACCCTATCGTATCCGCCTCCATCATCATTACTGGTAGCCCATTCCATGCACTCACCACTCTCTGCGTTTATAGAAAAAAAAACTCCTAGCACTGTTATGAATGTACCACAGCTCTGAGGGGCCGAAGGGTGCGGGGTAGCTCCCTCCTTTGTGAGAATCGCAAGATCACTATTGATTTGGATCAGGAGGCCCAGGAAATGAGAGAGAGACGTGCGGAATGTCTTGCCCCCCCCCCCCCCGGTGATATAAAGCTATGGGAAACGGCCATTGTCTCTTGGAGACGGACTTGTGTATTACAATACTGTGCTACATGGAAGCCCTCAGGCAGTGGGCTGGTTGAGGGAGAGATTGCCTCACCCCAACCTGATTGACATCTGAGACCTTGTGAGTCAGGATAAAAGAGGGTCTGTGGGAACACCCCTTCAGATGCACCAGAAGAAACGCTAGCGATCCCGTAATAGCAAAAGCCGGTGGGAAGGCCTCGTGCGTCCGTTTCCATTTGCCCTGGAATCGGTGGTCCTTTACCACAGAAGAAAGAACGGCTTTTAGCTAACAACGGGGAAACCAACTCCCAACGACTCTTGAAGGGTTGACATCATAAAAGGACTGGGCAAGTTTTAACCCGTCTTTCTCTCAAACCAAAACGCTGCAGCTCGAATGAACTAACGGTGACTTTTATATTTCCATCGGACAATACATTATCCCCTAGACAACGATAGAGCTATTCCTTATTGATTATTATTATACCCATGCTTTTAGATTTAGTATTGACGACGTATATTATCTGTATGTTTGCTTTGATATTCTTTTGTGTATTTTTATCAATAAATACTGTTAAAATAGTACCATCAGTCTTCAACGGACCTCTCTATCTTTGCTGGTAAGTGACCCAGTTACGGGGTTCGTAACAACTTGGGATTCTCGTCTCGGGATTTGATACCAAATTGGAGGGCCAGTGAATCGGGCTTGTAAGTCCAAACTTGGATCTGGTTACGCGGGTAGCCAGACGGGAAACCAGCAAAGATGGACATGGGTGAATTTATAGAAAACCTGACTCTGTAGGCGCTAGAGGCGGCCACCAAATCAGACTTGGTAAATTTGGCGAAGGGGTTAAACCTTGCAGAGGTAATGTTGTCAATGAAAAAGCGGGAGGTGCGAAGGGCAATAACTCAGTATTATATTGGGAAGAATGTGTTTGCAGCTGAGGTATTGGAAAATATTCCTGAAAAGGTACCAGCTGGGACGGCTCAGTTAGAGTTGGAGAAATTAAGGTTGGAACATGCAATTAAGGTAAAGCAGCTGGAAGCAGCTGAGAAGGAGAATGAAAGAGCCGAGAGAGAGAGGGAGCATGCGCTCCAGCTAAAAGAGTTCGAGGTGAAGTGGGAGCAGGAAAGAACTGAGAAACAAAGAGAGCACGAAATTCAGTTAAAACAGCTGGAAGCAGCTGAGAAAGAGAAAGAGAGAGAGTATGGGGAGGCAGAGAAACAAAGGAAACATGACTTGGAGATGGAGAAGTTAAATCAAGGGCGAAGAGATCAAGGGTCAGACCGAGAGGAGCGGTTTAATGTTAGTTGAGATTTGAGGTTAGTACCTCCGTTCGAGGAGATGGATGTTGATAGTTATTTCTTGCTTTTTGAAAAGGTGGCAGTGAATCAGAAGTGGCCCAGACATCAGTGGGTGGCACTGTTACAAAATGTGTTAAAAGGGAAGGCACAGCGGACATATACGGTGTTGGCATGGAGGAGGAAGAGGAGGAGAGTTATGACAAAGTAAAAGTGGCCATTCTCCGGAGTTATGAGCTAGTACCTGAAGCGTATAGACAAAAGTTCAGAACTTTAAAGAAAGGGTGGAATCAGACATATACCGAGTTTGCCTATGAGAAGGGTGTGCTCTTGGACCATTGGTGCACAGCAGAGATAGTGGAGGAGGATTATTGGCATCTCAGGGAGTTAATTCTGATTGAGGAATTTAAAGGTTGTGTTTCGGAGGATATCCGGACGTATTTGAATGAGAAGCCGAATAAGTCCATCTCAGAATTTGCTAGGTTCGCAGATGAATATGCCCTAACCCACAAGACAAAGTTTTCCTTGAATAAAAATTCCCAGAGAGACTGTGGGAACGATCGAGAAAGCCCGCCGGCTGAGGCAGAGGTCCTGCCGGGAGCTAGTGGTAAGGTTGAGGGAGAAAGGCCAGACGGCCAGAGATTTCCAGGCTTGACCTGTTTTAATTGTGGAAAGGGGGGGCATATTGCATCTAGATGCTTTGCTCCGAGGAAAGAGACAGGAAAAGGGAAAGCAGCAGTCCCTATCGGATGTGCCGTGGTAATCAGTAAATCGACAAGAGAGCCCCGGGTAGACAGAGTACGAGAAGGATCTGAGACTTGTCTGTCAAATGGAACCTTATCTGTGAGGGAGGGAGACACACCAGTTCCAGTACGGATCTGGAGAGATACGGGGGCTGAGCTATCGTTGATCAGCAGTAAGGTACTAGATTTTGGTCGCAAGACGGGAATGGTAGCTGTGAAAGGAATAAGCAAAGGGACAGAAATGGTGCCCTTACATAAGGTCATTATGGATTGTGAGCTGGGGTCTGGACCAGTTGAAATAGGGGTGTGATCCAAATTCCCGAGAATTGACGCGGATGTCCTTCTTGGTAACGATTTAGCAGGTGGTAAGGTTTGGGCAGCCATGATGCCGACACACCAGCTGGTGAGTGTTGTGGCCCCGCCCCTAGATTCCAAGATCTATCCCGCATGCGCGATCACTCGCAGCACGTCGAGAGAGGCAGCTGAGAAAGGGAGCAGTTTAAATCCGGCCAGTTTTGATTTGGCCGAGACGTTTTTACCGACCCTGTACCATGAGGGTTTAGAGGGTGGTAAAACGAAGAGTAGTAAAGTGAAAGAGGGTAAGGGAGAGGAGGTAGACCTGCCTTTAGCGAGGAGAAAAGTTCTAGAGGCAGAAGATAAAGATGAGAAACAGCTAGAGCTGTTAGAAGGTCCAGTGTTGGACCTGGATGATCTGTCTGGGTTGGCAGAACTGTTGGAAGAAGTTGAAAATGCTAGAGGTGTTCCCGATAATGAAATAAGGGCAGTCCTAGATGAAAAGGGTGCTCTTACCTTGAAGAGGTCTGCTGGGTTGGCAGATGAGGTTGTTTCAGCCCGCGGGGTTGAGTTTACTCCAAAAGGGAGTTGCCCAGAGTAGCTGGGAGAATCAGGGGAAATTAGAATTTGGACCGGGTAAGGGTATTGAAAGCCTGAAAGAGGCAAATGTCCCGTTTGAGTGTGTCCAAGATGTGGATGCATGTGGTACTGAACCTAGTACTGGAGCTCAGAAAAAGTCTGAGGTATTTGATTCTGTTGAAAGGGAAGGCCGTCCTTGTGGGTCAGATAGACGTGGTTCAGTGAAGAAAGGGTTAACCTTGGTAATAGTGGGAAGTGAGAGTTCCCAGGTGTTTGTGCTCGATGGTGTGTTAAAAGTTAATGCGGAGACCAAAAGTGGGGAGATAAATATTATTATTGAAGGAAAGGGGAAATATTTAGTTCCCAAATCGAATGAAGAAAATTTAAAGCCTGCGGATCGCTTACAGATTGAGTTGGAAGATTACGGGGGCCCCCCATGCTATTGTTATTCCAGAGTGTGGTGTGAAAAGGCAGAATTTGAAATGCTGCTTGAACAAAGAGTTCGAACTGAAAACTAATAGCCTGAAGGGTCCTGAAGAGAGGGCTAGCAACCTGTGTAAAATTAAAGAATTGGGTGGAAATTCAGAAGATGGTCTAAGTTTGGGACACGGTGTTGATAAAATAACTCCTATGAAAGAAGCGGGCGAGAGCCTATTTCGCCAGGGTACCCAAGCTCCCCACGTGGGGATTAACTGGAAAAGAGGCGACGGTTAATGGGGACGCCATTTTTAAATAGCAAAAGCCAGTTTTATGGGATTTCGACAAAGCATGTGAATAATAAAGACAACCCCATGGAAGCCTGCCTGTTAAGTTTGAAAGCAACAGAAAGATTAGTATTTGCATGAACTTTTGTAGATACACATAAGCCAAGATCACAACTCCTTAGTTTTTGTTTGCTGAAGGAAAGAAATAAAAATAGGTGGTTATTAAATTGAAGTCTGATGCTATAAGACTTTAGTAAGGTACAAGATGTTAAGATATTAAAGGAAGTGACACTGTAATCGTTAACTGTTTAGATGCTGAATTGAATGTATGACTGTATTATTCTGTAGTGAAAAGGAAAAGCTTTTGTATTGTGTTAGATTCTAAAATCCTGTAAGACTCTGTATTACTTCGTTTTCACCGCTGGTAAAAATGCTTTGAAGAAAGGGGGTGTTATGAATGTACCACAGCTCCGAGGGGCCAAAGGGTGCGGGGTAGCCCCCTCCTTTGTGAGAATCGCAAGATCACTATTGATTTGGGTCAGGAGACCCAGGAAATGAGAGAGAGACGTGCGGAATGTCTTGACCCCCCCCCCCCCCCCCGGCGATATAAAGCTACGGGAAACGGCCATTGTCTCTTGGAGACGGACTTGTGTATTACAATACTGTGCTACGTGGAAGCCCTCAGGCAAAGTGGGCTGGTTGAGGGAGAGATTGCATCACCCCCACCTGATTGACATCTGAGACCCTGTGAGTCAGGATAAAAGAGGGTCTGTGGGAACAGCCCCTCAGACGCACCAGAAGAAACGCTAGCGATCCCGTAATAGCGGAAGCCAATGGGAGGAGGCCACTTGCGTTCGGTTCCATTTGCCCCGGAACTGGTGGCTTTTACCACGGAAGAACGGCTTTTAGCTAACAACGGGGAAACTAACTCCCAATGACTCTTGAAGGGTTGACATCATAAAAGTACTGGGCAAGTTTTAACCCGTCTTTCTCTCAAACCAAAACGCTGCAGCTTGAACAAACTAACAGTGACTTTTATATTTCTATCGGACAATACATTATCCCCTTGACAACGATAGAGCTATTCTTTATTGATTATTATTATACCCGCGCTTTTAGATTTAGTATTGACGACGTATTTTATCTGTATGTTTGCATTGATATTCTTTTGTGTATTTTTATCAATAAATACTGTTAAAATAATACCATCAGACTTCAATGGACCTCTCTATCTTTGCTGGTAAGTGACCCAGTTATGGGGTTCGTAACAGCACTGACATCTCCTCTGTACCTACTTCCAAACACTTTAGAACTGTGCTCTCTCGTGCTAGCTATTTCAGCCCTGAGAAAAAGCCTCTGACTATCCACACGATCAATGCCTCTTATCATCTTATACACTTCTATCAGATTACCTCTCATCCTCCATCGCTCCGAGTTCACTCAACCTATTCTCATATGGCATGCTCCTCAATCCAGGCTACATCCTTGTAAATCTCCTCAGCATCCTTTCTATGGTTTCCAATTCCTTTTTGATTACTTTGCCATTCTCGTGTGGTGTAAGCTATATTGCTTGTCCCTTGTTAGTTTTCTCATTTTAAATCTCAAGGCTAACAAGTCTTGTGTTACTTTCATTATCATATTTTTCATCAACAGCTTGCAAATTGATGCTTTGTTTGAAACTGCAACTACACTTTTTAATTTTTTTCTTCTCCCTGTGCAGACACCATTTATTTTTGTCTGCCTGACATGCTCTTTGTATGTGTTCTACTTTGTCACATTTTCTTCAAGTTTCGCCGTTAATCTTGTATTGGTTTGGTGTATGTGAGCCCCTGCCACAACACTAACATGATTTGTTTGTCCAGGCAGGTTTCTATTGAGACATTCCAATTTTGTTCACTGCTCACTTTCATTCCTGGCTGCAACTCACTTGTACCTCTGGTTGCTGTTTTCATTGATACAGTTATTTCAACTGCTCTTTTAAATGTGTGTTGTGCTTCAGGTAGGAGCCATTTTTTAATGCTTTCTTGTAAGATTCCACAAACTAGACGATCTGTTGCTGCATCATTAAGCCCATCATTGAACTGACAATGCTTGGACAATTTCTTCAATTCAACCACATATGCTGGAATGAACTTCCGGTTCTTATTGATTCTACTTATGAAATCTAAGGTGTTCTGCTAACAACAATGGTTTCAGTTCTAAATGTTACTGCATTACGTTCATGATATCAGGAAAGCTTATTTCAGCTGGAACAGTGGAACCTCTAAGCAAACTGTATGTCTTTCCACCTTTGCATTCAGCAACACTGCTTTTATTTATTTATTATTACTATCACCTGGTTCTCACTGTTTAGGAACCCATGAATTTCATTTATGTATTTTCTACTTTTTTTTAAACTCTACCTTCTTTCTCCCTCTCTGAAGAGACATGTTGTGCTTTTTTAAAAACTCGAACATCTCTCTCCTCCTTTCAGTGAAAAACGAGCTGCCCTTTCTTAAAACTTGAATGCCTCGCGGAGCTTCACCAGGTAGGTTCGTTTAAAACTTCCTCATCGCCTCTATCATGTTTTGTAACTCCAGAAACAAATTGAAAGAAAAACATGGGAGCCAGGATATGCTTTGTCTCGCAAACACAAGGAAATCTGCAGATGCTGGAAATTCAAGCAACACACAAAATGCTGGTGGAACGCAGCAGGCCAGGCAGCATCTATGAGAAAAAGTACAGGCGACGTTTCGGGCCGAGACCCTTCGTTGCATATGCTTTCTCAACTTTTTTTTCCCTTCTTCTTACTCCTTTAGTGAGGCACTAGCATATGACGTAGTGGCGTAATGACAGGTGCCATTCACCTACTTCTTACATATAAGCCATAATGAATTATGTAAACAAAGAATGCTTAAACAATATATTTACAATATTACTCAAATATTAATGAAATATTAAATGCACTACACATGGTATCAGACAATAGAAATGAGTGTGAAGTTTGAAGATTCCATTGATACAAAATGGCATAAATGATCTTGCATCTGTCCATTGTTATCCTTTCTTTAATAGGAATACAGAGGAAGTTGTTCAGACTTCCAAAGAAGAATGAAGAAAACAGCAATGAAACCAGTCTGTTTGTTCCTATTTGGTCCCACTTTCACTGCAGTCCACAAATGGACAATCTCTTGTAGAATTACTCATGGTAAAGAAATTCAGGTCAACTTTACTTCTCATCAGTCTCAATCTAAACCAGTCATACAGGACAAACAAAGCTGAAACATACTCTGACAAAATGCAAAATTAAAGTGATAGCATGGGATAAAATATTTACACATAACTTCAGTTTTGGATTCTGGGGTTAAGATTACAGGGCAATTGTCACACCTGATTATTCCGGGAAATGCGAGCAAGGCGACTACACACAGCAAGCAAAGGTCATTGGGATAATGCAGGTAGCAAAGCATATGGTACATGAGGTGACTTTGGACAATTGTGCATCAGTACGTTGTTGTAATAGAATCTGGGGCCAAAATCTTTTGAAGCTGTAGATCAGTGGAGTAAGAAATAGCCTGTCCTATCTTAACTGGATGTCAGCTCCTCTTCGAGAGTGTGTGTGAGAGAGAGATTTTCAAACATTTTGAAAATTTATTTTTGGAACTGGCTTTGGTGATTGGTGTGTTTGTGGGATGAGGAATGTGCTAATGCATATCATTTGTTTAGTAACATGTAATTGGATGCATACTCTAGTTGATAATTCTTTTCTAAGCCAGCAAAAGTCATGGTGACTTTGGACGCTTGTCTTGTGGTTCTTTTTGAGCTTTAGCAGATACTGCTTTGGTTGACCCCTGGAAGGAGACAATAAGACGCAGGAATCGAATTAGGCCATTCAGCCTTCTGAGTCCACTCTGCTGTTCTACCATGGCTGATTTATTATTCCTTTCAAACCTAGTACAGGCCCAGAGCCATCAAATATACATTAACCTTTTCTTTCCTGGAATCATTCTCGTGAACCTCCTCTGGACCCTCGACAATGCCAGCACATCTTTTTTTTGATAATGGGCCCAGAACTGCATGCTATACTTCATGTGTGCTCTGACCAATGCCTTAAAAAGCCTCAGATTTACATCCTTGCTCTTGTATTCTAGTCCTCTCAAACTAAATACTAGCATTGCATTTGCCTCCCTTACCACTGACTCAACTTCAAAGTTATTATCACAGTATGTATACATTATACAACCTTGAGACTTGTCTCCTTACAGGCAGCCACAAAACAAAAAACCCAAAAGAACCCATTTAAAAAAAAAACAATAAACACCCAGTGTACAGAGAGAGAAAAAAACATGAAGCAAACAATAAAAGTAAGTGAATAGCATTTACAATGAAAAGTGAGTCCTCAGACACGAAGCCTGGAGTAGGCCCCGAGCCTCAGACTCAGTTCATCACATAGCGGAGTAAACGTCATGGAGCCCGGAGCAGCTGGATCGGGTCCACAGTCTCATTCTCAGTGCAGTGAAGATCAGAGTAAATATCGCGGGGAATCTCGCACTTGGGTGGCCAAACCGCGGTTCGCGAGCCACATGCGGCTCTTTGGCATTCAATGTGTGGCTCATGGAAATATGTTGGTTGAGCTTTTTACCACATGCTACCATTGCGTAGAAATTAATAGGAAAGCATTTTGGCAATAAATAGAACCACGGGAAATGCCTTGAGACTTAATTCCATCGCTCAAGAGTGGATGAGAATTGCTACGTGGCACTGAAGACGGCTTGAAGGCAGAAGCCTGAGTTACAAAATACACGAAGTAGATCTACATCATTGGGCGCTGAAGGCAAAAGTAGCACAGACATAGATCTATGTCGTTTGGCGCTCAAAGTGTTAGTGAGTCTAGGCCCGACCTCACTCATGTCATGTACATTAACGCAGTGTAACACAGGATGCTGAATTGTGCAGACCTAGTTGGTCCACTGTGGATACAAGTTTTGTTTACAAGTGTCTGTGAAAATTTTGTGAAGGAAGATGGTGTCATCAAATTGTAAGAAGTGAAAATATGAAGATGAAAACAGACATTTTAAGCCACAGTGGGTGGAAGATTTTGCATTCATTGTTAAAGGAGGTAAACCTTTGTGTCTTATCTGCAATGTGTCACTCAGTCATTACAAAGCCAGTAATTTGAAACGCCACTATGAAACAAATCACAAAAACTTTTCGGCTGATTATCCACATAAATCCGAATTATGGAAAAACAAATTAACTGTGTTAAAATCATTTCTAAATAGCCAGATGTTATCTAAGTATTATGATAAGATGTAATTTTGTAAGGTGGTATCTGATTAAAATATCTCTAATTTTATTGGTTTGTTTTTTTTTACATATTTTCCTCCAACATGTTTTGACCAGATATTTACTTAGACAAATAAATATCATTAAAATTATCTGAGTTTTTTTCCCTTTATTTTTATTTTTGGCAGTCTAATCTTATGTTACTGAAATGCAAATTCGCATATTTTTCTTAGATGTTCCGGTAGTTCATTACCGTATTAAATATGCTCAGTATAGTTAAAACAATCATCAGTCAAGATTTTGAAAACATTTGCTATATATGTACATTATGATTACTGAAACTAATACAGATTAACAGTTTAAAAGACTACATGCATGAATAAATATTATTGCATACATGTATTTCTTAATATTTATATAAAATTTTTGTAACAAAATGTGTATGTAACAATAAAAACATGTGTAAATTTTGTTCATGTCTTGCGACTCTCAAACATCTGAAGTTAATCGTATGTGGCTCTTACATTAAGTAAGTTTGGCTACCCCCTGATCTAGCAGAACTGGCCTGACCCTCGTCTCTTGTCCTGCCACCCTACTTTTTCGATCCATCTGGCTGGGCACTTAAATCGATCAAACATTGAGTTGTTCCTCTCTCTAAGGCCTGGGCCCTATTGCATTGATACGTGCAGGGCCTGGACCCCGCCACTATGTTTTGGCCCGTAACCGATCTGGCGCTTGGATTGATTGAACCTCAGTCTCGGCTTAGGTGGACGGGCCCTGAATCTGCCTCTCCTGTGCTCCGACTTCTCTCCACTCCTTCCTGAACGTGCCTCGACCTCGCTCTGACTCCTCTTGGAATATGCAAACTAGCCTCTAGGGAATCTTGCTCAAGGACTCCCAAGTTTCTTTGCACTTCTGATTTTTGAATTTTCTCTCTGTTTTGAAACTAGCTGACGCCTTTATTCCTTCTACCAAAGTGCATGACTATCTACTTACCTCAGCTATATTCCACCTGCCACTTCTTTGCCCATTCTCTCAATCTGTAGGTCCTTCTGCAGACTCCCTGCTTCCTCAACACTACCTGCCCCTCCACCTATCTTCGTAATGTCTGCAAAGTTGGCCACAAAGACATCAATCCTGTCATCCAAATCACTGGCATATAACATGAAAAGAAATGGTCCAAACATCGACTCCTGTGCAACACATATAGTCACCAGCAGCTAACCAGAGAAGACCCCATTTATTCCCATTCATTGCCTCCTACCAGTCAGCCAGTCTTCTATCCATGCTAGTTTCTTCCCTGTAATACCATGGGCTTGTAGCTCGTTAAGCAGCCTCATGTGTGACACTTTGTCAAAGGCCTCCTGAAAATCCAAGTACACAACATCCACTGACTCTTCTATTTTTTGTTATGTCTATCCTGCCCGTTGTTTCCTCAACAGATATGTCAGGCAAGATTTCCCCTTAAGGAAACTATGCTGTCTTTGGTCTATTTAATCATGTGCTTCCAAGTATCCCAAAAACTCATCCTTAGTAATGGACTGCAGCATCTCGCCAACTACTGAAGTCAGACTAACTGGCCTATAATTTCCTTTTTTCTGCATCCCTGCATACTTGAACACTGGAGTGAGTCTTGAAAGATCATTACTAATGCCTTCACAATCTCTTCAGCCACCTCTTTCGGAACTCTGGGGTGACTTATTGACCTTCAGATCTTTCGGCATCCCGAGTGCCTTCTTCGTAATAGCAACTCCACTCATTTCTGCCCCTTGACACTCTTGAATTTCTACTACTAGTACCTCCTAGACAGGCACAAAATACTTAGTAAGTTTGTCCATCATTTCTGTGTCCCCCATTACTACCTCTCCAGCATCATTTTCCAGCGGTCCAATATCTACAGTCACTTCTCTTTTACTCTTTATCTAATCTGAAAAACACTTGGTATCCTCTTTGATATTATTGGCTAGCTTACCTTTATATTTAATCTTTTATCTCCTTTTCGCTATTTTAGATGCCTTCTGTTGGATTTAAAAGCTTCCCAATTCTCTTAACTTCTCACGACTTTTTTTGTTGTATTATATACCTTCTCATTTCCTTTTATGCTGTTATTGACTTTCCTTGTCAGCTGTGGTTGCCTCATCCTTCTTTTAGAATCCTTTTTCATCTAACTTGTACCTACTGAATTGCTCCAGAAATTCTAGCCATTATTGTTCTGCTGTCATTCCTGCCTTCCAATCCCTTTTCAATTACCTCTTCTCTCGTGCATCTGTAATTCTCTTTACTCCACTGTAAGACTGATACATCTGATTCTAACTTCTCTGTCTGAAGCTGCTCATGAATTCAATCATATTATGATCACATTGCCTCCTAATGATTCCCTTACATACGCATCCAAATAAAATCCTGTTCATTACACAACACCCAATCTAGAATTGCCTTTCCCTCTTTTGGGATCCAGCACCAACCAGATTTTCCCAATCTACCTGCATATTGGAAATCCCCATGACTATTGTAACATTGACCTTTTTACATGCCTTTTCTATCTCCTGTTGTAACTTGTCACCCCACATCCTGGCTACTGTTCAGAGGCCTATATGTAACTCCAATCAGTGTGTCTTTACCCATGCAGTTTTCTAACGCTACCCACAAGAATCCTAGATCCTCCAATCCTATGTCATGTCTTTCTAAGGATTTGATTTCATTTTTTACCAGTAGAATCACACCACACTGTGTGCCTACCTGCCTGTCCTTTTGATACAGTGTGTGTCCTTGGATGTTAAGCTCCTAACTATGAACAACTTTCAGCAATGAACTCTGATGCCCACCAATGAATCTCTAACTTCATAACAAGATCATCTACTTTATTCTGTATACTGTATGCATTCAAATATAACACCTTCAGCAGTCAACCCCTTTTTGAGTTTTGCCCCAATGTTATGCTTCAACTTATCCTACAAGCTGCAATCTTGCCCTACCATCTGCCTGTCCTTCCTCATAGTCCCACTATACACTGCATCTACTTCTGTACCAAGTGCCCCATCCTCAGCCCTATCACTCTGGTTCCCATCTTCCTACCAAATTAGTTTAAATTAGTTTAATTAGTTCTCGAACAGGTTGAATGAAGCTACCTGGAGGATATTGGTTCCCTTGGGTTGAGGTATAACCTGGCCTTATTCTACAAGTCACAACTTCCCCAATAGAGGTCCCAATGATTCAGAGATCTGAAACCTGTTTCCCTTGCACTAATTTCTTAGCTACACAATCTGCCAAATCATTCTATTTTTACCCACACTGGTGCGTGGCGCTGGCAGAAACCAAAGGTTACTACCCTGGATGTCCTGTTTTTCAGCTTTCTACATAACTTCCTATATTCTTTGAGACATGGGCACTCAGCAGCTTTGAAGAAAATAAGTTGTTGTAAAGATAAAAGTCAGCCTCTGTCTTTCTCATAGAAAGGAGGCATTGAGCTCATGATGATGAATTGATAAGACATTTGTGATTTGAACACAAGTATGTGAAGAATGATATTAAAGCTTGTGATCAAACTGAACAATGAGGGAGTGAACAAGACAAGGTTCCAGGGCAACAAACTAGGCAGATAGGTGGCAATTTCAGTCTGAAAAGGCAAATTTTGGAAAGGCTTGATAACACTTAAAGAAATCATTAATGTTGAAAGTAGGTACCATATGAAGACAAGTAAGACTTTAGTTTTATAAAGGGGGCATTGAATGCTAAAACAACAGCGTAATGTTAAATTTATGCAATCCATTGGCAAAATCACAGCTGCAGTCTTGTGTGTACTTAAATAGACCTTGTTCAAAAAATTATCAGAGCCAAGGGTAGGTTATGAGATGGGAAGAGTGCCATGTAAAATTCAGACCATGTGTACTTAGGAGAAGACAAACAACATACAGTATCTGTTGGACATTTGTAAAATTACGGAAGGTTTTTTTTGAAAGAAATGTTTTAAATGATTTTCAATGATTCACATTTGAGCAAAGCATAGTTTGTTAGTGATCACCCAGAGAATGAATTGAAAGGGAAGAGTTTTTGGGGAGAAGGGTTATTGGAAGAAAAAAAATCCCTTGATACATGCAAAGAATGTCTCAATACGTAAGAGGAAATTGAAATGGAATATTTTCAAAAGGTAGAAAGGAAAATAGGGTGAAAGTCAATGAATTTAACATTATTTGTCTGGACATAGAGTTCATCTTGAGATTGAGCCTTGGGTCACACCACTGGACATGGTGTCAGCCTCATGTCAGCCAGAAGAACAAGGCTGTTAGCCACAGATTTCAGGTTTACTTCAGGAGATAGTCAGAGCAAGCGTAGAAAGAGTTGAATTTCCATCACTTCCCACATGTCAGCTCTCACCCTTGCTCCCTTCCCCCAAAAAGAACAGCACTAGAGTTCCTTTGGTCCTCAACTTTCACTTCAACTTCTGCATCTAGAAAATCATCTGACATTTCCACCAAGTCAAATGTGATCAAACCACCAGTCACATCCTCACCTCCTCCCCTTTTGTTTATTGATACAACCAACAATGTTACTTCTTGGCTCATCCATCCCAAGCCAGTGGTCCCCTATCTGCTACTCCTCATTTCCTCCCTCACCACCATCCGGAAACCTAAACAGCTCTTGTAGATAAGGCAGAGGTTCACTTGTACATCTTTCAACTTGGTCTCGTATGTTCAGTGCTCACAATGCGGTAAGATCAAGTGTTGACCAGGCAGCCGTTGCTGTATCTACAATGGCCATCTTGAGCTTCCAGTTGAATGTCATTTTAGCTCTACCTTCCACTCCCACATCAACCAATATGTCTTTGGCCTTCTCCATTGCTATGAAATAGCCAGACAGACACTGGCAGAACCTAATGATGCAGACACTGAATATTATAATTTCAGAAATCAGAATCAGGTTTGTAATCACTTATATATGTCATAAAATTTGTTGGTTTGTGGCAACAGCAAGACACAAATTATTATACAGGTAAGTTAAAAAATTAATTAGCGCTGAATAGGAATGGTATGTTATTGTTCATGTGTAGTTCAGAAATCTGATGGCTGAGGGGAAGAAATTGTTCCTAAAGTGTTGAGTATGTATCTCTTCCCTGAAGGTTAAATGACAAGATGGTGTGACCCAAATGATGCTGATCCTTGAGGATGAATGCCATCTTCTTCAGCTAGCACATTTTGAAGATGACCTCAGTGGTAGGGAGAGTTGAGTCAACAACGCTCTGCAGCTACTTTCGCTCCTGCACACTGCAGCCTCCATAACAGCTGGTGTTCCGACCAGTCAGAGTGCTCGTCATCATACAGCTACAGAAACCTGCCAGAAACCACAAGGCACAGGAGCAGAATTAGTTCAGTCCATCATGACTGATTTATTGTCCCTCTCAATCCTATTCTTTTGCCTTCTCCCTGTAACCTTTGGCCTTACCAATCAAGAAGCTATTAACCACTGTTTTAAATGTACTCAGACTTGACCTTCATTGCTGTCCATGGCAATGAATTCCACTGATTCACCACCCTTTGGCTAAAGAATTTCCTCCTTGTCTCAGTTCTAAAGGCATGTCATTTTATTTTGAGGTTGTGTCCTCTGGTTCTAGACTTCCCCACTATGGCAAACATCCTCTCCTTGTTCACTCTATATAGGTCTTTCATTATTAGATAGGTTTCATGAGATCCCTCATTCTTCCAAACTCCAGTGTGTACAGCCCCAGAGCCATCAGACACTCTTCATGTGTTAACCATTTCCTTCCTGGGATCATTCTCGTGAACCTCCTTTGGACCTCTCCAATTCCAGCACATCCTTTCTTAGATAGAGGCCCAAAACTGCTTACAGTATTCCAGCTGCGGTCTGACCAGTGTCCTATAAAGCCTCAGCTTTGTATCCTTGCTTTTATATTCCAGTCCTCTTGAAATAAATGCTAAGGTCTTTCTAACCACCAATTCAACATGCAAGTTTATCTTTGGGGAATCCTGCATGATGACTCCCAAATCCCTTTGCACCTCTCATTTCTGAATTTGCTCTCCACTTAGAAAATAGTTCACACCTTTATTCCTTCTTCCAAAGTGCATGACCATACACTTGCCTACATTGCATTCCATCTGACATTTCTTTGTCCATTCTCCCAATCTGTCCAAATCTGCAGGCTTCCTGCTTCCTTTACACTATCTGTTCCACCACCTACCTTTGCATCATTTGCAAATTTGATCACAAAGCCAGCAACTCCCTCATCCAAATCACTGATATATAATGTGAAAAGAACTGGTCCCAACACGAAGCCTTGCAGAACACCACTAGTCACCAGCAGCCAACCAGAAAAGGTGCACTTAATTTGCATTTTTGTCATCTGCCAATTTCCTGTCCATGCTAGAACTTATCCTGTAAGGCTGTGGGCTCTTATCTTGTTTAGCAGCCGCATGTACAGTACCTTGTCAAAAGCCTTCTGAAAATTGAAGTAAACACCTCTAACTCTTCTCACAGATTGTCAGTCAAGACTTCCCCTTATGGAAACCATGCTGACTTTGGCCTATTTTATCAACAGTCTCCAAGTACCCCAAAACCTCATTCTTAATAATGGACTCCAACATCTTTCCAACCATTGAAGTCAGGCTAACTAGTCTATAATTTCATGTCTTTTTCTTCCCTTCCTTCCTGAAGAGTGGAGAGACATTTGCAAATTTCCAGTCCTCTGAAACGATTGCAGAAACTAGTGATTCTTGAAAAATCACTGTTAATGCCTCCATAATCTGTTTATCTACCACTTTCAGAACCCTAGGGTGCAGTCCATCTTGTGGAGGTGGCTTCTCTACCTTGAGACTTCACATGTCGCAAGCAACTACATTCACTTCTGTCCCCTGGTGCTCTCAAATTTCTGGCAAAATGCTGGTGTCTTTCATTGTGAGACTGATGCAAAATACTTAATAAATTCATTCGCTATTCCTTGGTTCCCCATTACTACCTTTCCAGCAGTCTGCATCACTACCTGGTTTGGAAATTGCACCATCTCGGATCGCAAGATCCTGCAGTGGATAGTGAGGTCAGCTGAGAAGATCATCGGGGTCTCTCTTCCCACCATCACGGACATTTACACTACACACTGCATCCGCAAAGGAAACAGCATTATGAAGGACCCCATGCACCCCTCATACAATCTCTTCTTCCTCCTGCTGTCTGGGAAAAGGCTCAGAAGCATTCAGGCTCTCACGACCAGACTATGTAACAGTTTCTTCCCCCAAGCCATCGGACTCCTCAATACCCAAAGCCAGGACTGACACCTTGCCCTACTGTCCTGTTTATTATTTATTGTAATACCTGCACTGTTTTTGTGCACCTTATGCAATCCAGTGTACATCTGTAGTCTAGTACAGCTTTCTCTGTTTTTTTTATTACGTAGTTCAGCCTAGTTTTTTGTACTGTGTCATGTACATCATGGTCTTGAAAAAAATTCTCATTTTTACTATGCACTGTACCAGCAGTTATTGTTGAAATAACAATAAAAGTTGACTTGATATTCACCCTCACCTTAACCACAAGCTGCTCAGCAGCCATCTCACAGGTATTCTTCAAATTCTTTCTTTTTGGATCAAGTACTTCTCTGATTTTCCCATCTTACCTGCATATTAAAATCCCCCATAACTATTGTATCACTGCCCTTTTTATCTCCTGTCATAATTTGCACCACATCCTGGCTACTGTTTGAAGGCTTATGTATAACATGAGAAAGTTTTTGACAAGAACAGCCCATTCAGGCCAACAAAGCTTGCCAAACTCCTTTTCACATTGTGTGTTGAAATAACTATTGAGTTTAGATTTGAAAGTCTCTACAGTACTACTCTCAACTACACAACTAGGTAGTTTGTTCCATGTGTCCACAACTCACTGTGTGAAATGTTTCCTGATATTAGTCTGAAATCTCCCTTTAACTAGTTCTCCATCTATGACCTCATGTTCTTGATGATGGATTAATTTTGAAGTAGTGGCTGGTATCCACTTCACTTGTACTCTTTGGACACTTCCATTATGTCTCCTCTCATCCTACGTCTACTTAGACTAAAAAGATTTTTAATCCTTTCAATCTTTCTTCATAGCTAAAACCCTGCAGACGTGGAATGAGTCTAATCACCCTTCTCTGAGCTCTCTCCAATGCCTGCACATCCCTCACAAAATATGGAGATCAAAATTGTACCCAGTACTCAAGGTGTAGCCTCATAACACATTATACAGCTTAAGGAGAACATCTCTGGACTTGAGTTCTACTGAGTGCATTATATAGCCTAACAATCTATTAGCCTTCCTGATTGTTTCTGTGCATTGTCTAGATGTGATAGTGATAAGTCTACCAGGACACCCAAATCCTTCTCATACAGTGCACTTTCTAATTCAAGACCTCATTATATATTTATATCTGATATTTCTACTTGTATGTAATTCTTTACACTTATTAACATTAAATTTCATCTGCCCACATCTGGATTTTGTTTAGATCTAACTGTACTGATTCTGCTGCCTGAATGTTATCAGCCAGTTCCCCACTACGTTTGTCATCTGCAAGTTTGTCATAGCATTTGAATTATTTTTTATTTGCTGATCCAAATCATTAATGTAAATTAAAAACAGCAATGGCTCCAAAACTGATCCCTGTGGAACCCCACTTTTAACATCTAGGTGTGAAAATGATCCTCTCACCATTACTGGTTGTTTTCTGTTTTCAAGCCAATTCTGCATCCATTCACACACCTTACCCTGAATCCCTACCTTCTGTAATTTGATTATTAACCTCTTGTGGGGCACTTTGTCAAAAGCCTTCTGTAAGTCCAAGTAAATGATATCAGCCGCTCTATTGATATCATAAATTTTAGTTGCCTCTTTCAGCAGATTAGTAAAACGTGATTTCGCGTCTCCAAACCCATGCTGGTGTTCTTCTAACCTGCCTGTTCTTATCAATTGCTTTTCCATCTCCTTTGTTAATAATGTTTCCATTATTTTACCTACGATACACGTTAAGCTTACTGGTTTATAGTTACCAGGGTCAGTATGGTCACCCTTCTTGTATATCGGGACAACATTAGCCCATTTCCAGTCCTTAGGGATTTCACTAGCCCTCACTGACTTTTGAAAAATACATGTTAGCAGTTAACTCTCACAAAAGCATTTTACATCTTTAACTTCTGCACTGTCCTTCCCTTTTGCTTTGTTTCCACTTTACTAAACTGTTAAACTATTGAACCTACTGTTTAAAGGTACACTTAAGCCATCTCACTGACTGCAATTTTGCTCTTTTATTTGCCTGTCTTTCTTCACAGCCTCTTTGCACACTGTATCTACTTGTATACTAATTGCCCCATCCTCTGCCCTATTCCTCCAGTTCCTACTCCCCTGACAAATTGGAGCCTGGGTAACATACCAAGTCTTCTTATACACCTGATGAAGAACAGCTGCTGCTGTGGCTTTGTGGTTCCTCAATGTGGTGGGTCCAGGGCAGATACCTTGACGTGTTGATGCTCAGGAATTTGAAGCTGCTCACCTTTTCCTGACCCCTCAATCCTAAAACACTTCACCGCATGGCCTGGGGCAATATTCATTGAGGCAGCTCACCCTTGCTGCGTTATGAGGACTTTAGCGCAACAGATAGTTGGTTTCCTGGATGGGATGTGATGCCTATGTTTCCATTGGATCCAGGAAAGCACATGGCAACAAAGGTAGAGCTGATTCTGTAAGTGAAGTCTACAAAACTCCCGACTTCAAAAAAAATTTTGTACAGATGGTCCTGATGAAGGGTCTCGGCCCGAAACGTCGACAGTGCTTCTCCTTATAGATGCTGCCTGGCCTGCTGTGTTTCACCAGCATTTTGTGTGTGTTGTTTGAATTTCCAGCATCTGCAGATTTCCTGGTGTTCACCCTTGCTCTTTTTGGGTGCTAGTATGATTGGAGCAGGTGGGATCCTCTATCTGCAGTCCTGAGAGCTCGGAGATGTCCTTGAAAATTCCCGCCAGTTGGTCAACATAGGCTTTCGATACCCTGCCAGGTACATCAGGCTCTGCAAGGTTCATCTTCTAATGTTGGCCCCCAAGATGGGGATCACAGGGTTATCAGATGCTGTTGGGATTCATGAAGGCATAGTGTTATTCTCCCTTTCAAAGTGTGCATAGAAGGTACTAAGTTCATTGGGGAATGAGGCATCACTGCCATTTATTCTGTAGGTAACCCAAACCACCCCCCCCCCCATTTTCTTCTGCACACACTCACTTGTCTACTTAATTTTCTTCTCCCTTTGTTCACCTCTCCCTTCACTTGGTTATATCTGACCATCATCCACTCTGTAACTGTTTCCACCCATCACCTCCCAGCCCCTGAGCCATCTACCCCTCCATATAGCTACATATTGCTAATCATTCCTCATCCGTCTTGATCTTTGCAGCGTTTAAACCCGAACTGCTGACTTAGTCCTTTTGCCTACACAGATGCTGCTGGACCTGCTGGGTTCTTCCAGCATTCTCGTATTGGTTCCAGATTCCACCATCTGTAGTCCCTTTTCTCTGCCCAGAACTTGGACTGAGGCCAGGGTCCTTTGCACCTCCTGTATTGAGAATAATGTTTTCGATAATGAAAGTTGCCCGTAGCTGACATTGTGGGGTGGTGGGAGGACAGAACCTTGTCTGCCCTGACTACAGGGAAGAAATTTTGCAGAAGGCTCATTCCACATACCTCAGAGCCCTTTCTAAAGTTAAGGAAATGATGCCCATATCTGCTACACCTGAGCAGATTGGATACTCCTACCGTTATCTCTTTAGTTAATGTACTCTTGAAAAAGAATTGATAAAGCAGCTTTCACTGTCTGGAGGTTTAGCAGCCTGTTAAGTACACTTGCCATAGGGGGCAGATGTAACATGGAGCTACTATTCATAGTGACACCTTGTATTTACAGATGAGCTGCAACAATTGGGCTGGGCTAAGCAGAGCTAGGAGTGCTGACAAGACTAACTCGCTCACTGTCAGTGAAGTTGGCTGGTGGCTGCTCTTCCAGGGCCGGCATGTTCTCTTGTCACAGCAATCTTGTCATGGTGTTCCTGTCTCACACGCGATTTTTTTTTTGGTCCATTTCTGACTTATGAATGGTTTGGAATAGATCCCTGGCATAACCTGGGGTCTATCTGTACAATTAACCCGAGTCAGCATTGTGGCAATGACTAGATCTTACGCTTTAGTGATATTATCGAAAGGCTGGTTGGAATGATAATAAAAATTGACATGTCTTCCTGTTATTGCTTCAAATGACCCTTAGTGGGAGCTTCCTCTGCACAAATTGGTACCAGATGCAAAGCAGTTTGCGATTATACAAATCCAAGTATCCTGAATGGTTTAGTTACAAATATCTTACAAAAGCCTCTGGCTGGGGCAGAGAAATGCTGCAAACCCTTCTTTCTCAGTCCTCAACCTCTGATGCCACTGGACCAAACTTGAGTTACCAATAGCAATTTGGCTCATTTCTGCTGGTGGCAGTTCAGCTACTTGTTTCCAATGCCTTAAAGTGAAATATGAAGGCGGCAGCTGGCTTTCTGGAATGTAAAAACTGTAAGCAACCTGTAAACATTTTAAATTGCTATTTAATTGGTCTTTACAAGCTGCTGGTTTTTTTAAAAGGGAGGGAGAAAATGAGCTTCAAGACTTGTTTCTTGGCTGTTGGCAACTGCTCAGAACTAATGGGTGGAAATGATCACATAAAGTTTCCTGTAGTTTTCTCTCTCCATCACTTAATGGGGGTTTATGGTAAAAAAGCGATCCCAGAAGTTTGCAGTCTGCTTTGGGGGGTACAAATATACTGAATTATTTATTAAGGTGGATCTTGCATGGATCAAGGTCACTCACTGTATTGTTTAGATACAGTGGAGTAAATCAAACTGACAAGGAAACTGTTTTACCAGATTCATAAACCAACTGCTAAATGCCCCGTGACTTCTATTTTCTCCTGCAGGTACCTACTCTTTATAGTTATACTCTTTTGCTCACAGTTCCATACGGTGTAACTCAGAAGAGATTTGAATATGTCAAGTGTATTGCTCTTGTGAAGGTTTTGCAAGAATTGATGTGACAGTCTGCATTAAGCCTGACTCACCTTAAAGAATGAAAAGGGATTCTGATCCTACCCCTGTGGCAGTGCTCGATCTGCATGTCACTGCACCATTCCTACTTTTGAGTGTGTCTGTACATGAAATCATTAGATTGAGGTTTGCTTCATAATGCGTAACTCTGTGCACTTGAAAGGACTGCCCGAGCCTTCACTTTATTCTTCACCGATTTAAGATGGTTTCTGTCATTCCGCTTTATTTTCTAGGACAACTGAGAACAGGTGTTAGTTCTGTGTACATTTTAGCTCAGCCCTAGCCAAGAGCACGTCCAAGATACGAAAATAATTTTTAAAGTCATTACATTTCCTTGCTAATCAAGTACACAAATATTACCCAGTGTTGTTTGAGATGTCATTGAACTTGGCACTGATGCCAAGTTAATCAGTGAAAGGAAAGTGGTGATGGTATCAACGCCCCAGGAATTATATATTTTTTAAACTAGTGTGCAGCTGGAGTTGTTATGTTCTATTTTGTTCGGCAGGAATTTTGGGAAGAATGGTGATAGAGGGTGAAAAATGACAGATCAGTAAATATAATTGGAAATACAAACAAAGCTTCCTTATATGGAAGGGAAGTGAAAATGTGGAACTTGCTTTTACAAGGAGTTGTTGGACTAGTGTGGGCACATTTCAGGGGAGGCTGGAGAAGCAGATAAGGAAGACAGAAATGGAGGACTGCCATAATAGATTCAGACGTGGAAGGAGGAAGGAAGCCCAAATGGAGGATAACACCAAGATGGAATGATTGGTCTGAATGACCTGTTTCTGTGCACATCTCTGGTGTCATCCTATGCAATTTAATGATCAACTGAGATGTTTTAATCATTTATCAACGTCAAACGTAAACAATTACCTCAAAGGGAAGTAAATGCATATGCATCTCCATTTGGATTGGACGAATCCTGAAGAAAGGGCAGGCGCAAGAATGGAATAGAAATTATGTTGGAGCACTCAGGTGCTGCAGCTACCAAAGCTAACACCCAGATGACAACAGAAGATGGTCTCTGGGCCATATCTGGCTAATAGAGATGAGAATGCAGTACTGTTTGCACCTGAGCAGCCAGACAGGTCACACCATATGGGAAAACAATTTCAAACAGCCTGCCAAATCAGTAATGCACAAACCATTTTGAACAACAATGGATCAATAAAAAAGTATGAATAAAAAATTCTCACAGAAATCACATATGGAGGTGGATATCATTGAGACTTGACACATAGGAAGTGCAGAATAGGAAAGTGAGAAGATAAAGAAATGTGGTTTAGGTGTCAAAAAAACTGAGTGTGAGAGTTTTTTTCAGTTGTATTTGATACTTCTTGTGATAGCAATGGAATGAAAGCTATTGGATGAGGAAAGATTCTGATGTAAATGACACATACAATATTCTGACAAAGGCCATGTGATCAAATTTTATGCCACTGCACATAATCCAGATGGCAGAAATATAAATTTATTTGTGTATTTTCATCTGTTTTGATTATTGTATGTCAATTAGCTAATTTTCCAATGCTAGTAATTTAGTTATATGCATAATCACCTTACCCTGAATGGTTAAAAGACATACAAATTACATAGGAAATGTAGCACACCAAGAAGCCAAAGGAGACAAATCGAGCTGCTGAATCCTACTTGAGCAACACTTAGTGAAAGCTCTCCTTGAATAATTTAAACTGGAATAAAGCAAAAATGGAGGGTGGAACAGAAGCCGGTGAGGCAATATTTGGTTGAGAAACTAGCACCCGAAAGGGTGCATTAGTGAACTGAGGTTGACAAACTAAGAGAGCTGCATTAAGACAAGGAAGTGGTTGATATAAGCAGTTGCTAAATAAACTGGAATCAATCCTTCTTTTATGATTTCTCAGTGCCTAAATTAAGTAATTCCGTCCTAAGCAAAGAGAGAATGTCTAAATGAATGACTTCATTGAAAATAAGAAATATTCTTGATTAAAATGCAGTTCAAGGAGGAAGATTATGGATGAGTTTTATTATTGTTTGAAGTTTCTGTAAGTGAAAATACATAAATATCTCTGGTTTCAAAAGCCAATATGCATGTCTTATTTAGTGATTTGGAAAGAGAACATTTGGCTCATTGAATCTATGCTGGTTCTCAGAACAATGCCACCATTTCCATTTTTCGCACCTATTCTCACATGCCTATCAATGTCTTCCAATTCACTTCTACTCACCTACAATGGGGCAATTTACAGTGGCTAATTAACCAATTAGCACACCTTCAGGAAGAGTGAAGAAATGGGAGCACCCAAGGGAAACCCATGGTGTCTACAGAGTAGAGTCATGCAGAGTCTACAGAGGAAGCTGCTGATGTCTGGATTGAACCTGTCACTGGACTGACTGTGCCACAGCAGCATTATTTGTTGTACCATTTTCAAATGAGTTGTGTAGTTTAAGGAGAAACAAGTCTCTCAAGTATCTACTTTTTGGTGCCCTACATTGTTACTGGTTATTATGTTTCTTCGTGGCACGTTAAACTATTTGTCTGTAGTGTTTGTGCACTGATGTGTATAATATTGAAACCCTGTTAATTTGTGATGTAATTGCAAAATATAGAGTAGAAAAGGTTAAGGGGTTACAATAATGTTTTCTGATGCCATTTTAGTAGGATTTTGATTCCTTGAGCAGTGCTTTTTAAAAGATTAACAAAATCTGAATGTGTATATCAATAAAATACTTGTTTTTTTGTAGGTACAATGAATTTGTGCATAATACGGATTTTAGTGGTTTGTTTGCAGTCTAATTTATTTAGTGGGGCGGTGCTGGATGAAGACGCACGAGCAGGTAAGGACTTCTTGGTGTATCTCAGACCGACGTCAACCCAAAAGTATGAAATAACTCTTTGTGATTAGTTGTTATTAAATTGGTTATCTAATAGTTAACTGACTGAATATTCTTAAAGTACATGTGACTGTATCCTTGAATATCTGAAGCACACCAGACATGGGTTATTGAAAGTCTAAGATACATGGTGACCAACACAACAGAAGGAACCTTGCAAGTATCAAATGTTGTCCTAATCTGTTGTCCCTCAGGCACAGTCATATGGCTTTATACTCCATGGATACTGCCCAAGAAAATGAGGCCTTTGGTGTTATATTTAATCCTGTAAAATTATCTAATTTTAACATGCAGTTTTAAAAGAAATGTTGATAGGAGAATTCTTACACAAAATATTTAACTGTTTTATTGAACAATACCATCAATTTTTACACACATTTCTCCCTTTTCTCTCTCTCTCAAAAGGGTGTAGAACAGCAGTGAATGATTTAGTTTTCATCATGGATGGCTCCTGGAGTGTAGGATCGGATGATTTTGAAACAGCAAAGATGTGGCTAATTAATGTTACAAGTGGATTTAATATCGGACCTGAATATACACAAGTGGCTGTTATCCAGTACAGTGATACTCCACGTCTGGAAATTTCTTTTGACCAGTTCCAGTCAAGTAAACAGCTGATTGCTGGAATAGAAAGAATTGAATATCTTGGTGGAAATACTCAAACAGGCCGTGCTATTAAATTTGCAACTGAGTCTGTTTTTCCTTCTTCACAAAGGACCATGGTGGCCAAAAATAAAATTGCTATCGTTGTCACAGATGGAAAATCTCAGGACGATGTCATGGATGCCTCTGTTGAAGCACGTGTAAAGAAAGTAATTCTATTTGCCGTCGGAGTTGGGTCAGAAATAACAGAATCTGAACTTAAAACAATTGCCAACAAACCCTCTACAACCTACGTTATGTTTGCAGAAGATTATAGCACCATAGAGAGAATTAACGAGGCTATGAGGCAGAAGATTTGTGAAGGTGAACACTTAAAAAAATAATTTCAGTCTATCTTGTAGCTGTGTGATTGCACATGGCTCTGTGAATGTGTTGTGTGTTCAAGTTTATGGGTGTAGCTTTTTCCAGTTTTGAGCAGCTGCATAGTGCAGACTTGAAATGAAGCAGCTCAAAAGCAGGCAGGAGAGAACTGCCAGGGTGTAACTTTGTCTGTCTGAACTGAACTGTCTCAAAGCTGATAGTGCAATGACAGAGGTGATGCACTATCAATAACTCACTCTGAGACGTAAGGTGAGATATCGGCTTTTATTGACTGGAAGAAGGAACAAGCAGTGAGTGACCACCATACTACATCCTGGAGACTGAGAGGCTGGGCTCAGGACTTGATCGCCTTTATACAGGGGTTTGTGGGAGGAGCCACAGGAGCAGTCAGCAGGGGGTGTGTCCAGACAGGTATATGTAGTTCACCACAAGAGGCAAAGGTTAGGAATCCCATTGTTTAATAGTAGATGGAGACTGTACGTTAGGAAGTGCCCCTGTGTGATGAAAGAAAGTGTTAAATTCCAAAAATTCCAAAATGTGCTGCAGCACATTCCAATCTATCATTACAGGTGGGAGTAAATTAAAGAGGCTCTTCCTCATTGAAACCTTTGCTACTACCTCAGAACTTTCTTTGGTTCTCTTGATAACACACGTTGCTCCACATTACTTATTTGTACCATCAGCAAAAGTATGCTGCACTGTTGATAGATTTTCATGTAGTACAACTTTGGATCTGCAAGCTAAAGGACTGAAAATCCTCCAACTACTTTGAGAAAGTGGGATAATAAAGAGGAAAACTTTCTTTTGGATTCGTGTTTGGCTTTCTTATACATCTTCCTGTTGCTCTTGGTGTTAACCCATAAGACAGCATCAGGTTACTAGGTAGTCTAAGGAAGCTAGATGACTATTTTTTTTATTAGTTTTTTTTAATACATTTTACAAATTAAAAAAACCCAAATCAAAATGAGGAACATTAATACAGTGCAAAATTAAGCATACAATGACAATATGATACAAAGAAAGAGAATTTTTAAAAAAGCGCCTAAATTGAAGATAAGTAAACTTAGTATCCTCTCCAAGCCCCACAACACAAAAAAAAACTCCAGACCAACCACAACACAATATAGAGAATATAAATCAGGACAATCAAACTCCCAGACTGTGAATACACTCAGCAACAGAGGATAGTAATGCCTACTACCAGAAAAAAAAGGGAGCTGAAAGCAAGGGACCGAAAAGAAAAACCCTAGTCAAGAGGAAGGTTATGAAAGTACTCGATAAAAGGTCCCCAGACCTTATGAAACTTTAAATCCGAATTAAGAACTGAATAATGAATTTTTTCGAGGTTCAAGGAAGCTAGATGACTATTAACATATAATTGGCAGTTCAATCTATTGCCATAAACCTCTGCAGATGGAGGATTTTTGTGTTGAATCTTCAAAGGAAACCTTTCAAGTATCGTGCAAACCAAGTTATGGAGTACAAAACAACGATGTAGTTATGCTAAAAGAGCCACTCAGAAACAAACATAATGTGATTAGATGTGGACATGGAACCGCCACTCACCTATACACTGGGAGGAATTTTGCAGTAGCTAGTTAACCTATCAACCCGCATGTCTTTGGGAGCGGTGGAGCACCGAGAGGGAACACTGCATGGTCACAGGGAGAATAGGCATTCTCTTCGTAGACAGCATCTGAAGTAAGGATTGAAGCCAGGTCACTAGAGTGGTGAGGCAGTTGCTCTACTTGGTGAGCCACCATACAGTTCCGTGCTTCTCCCCACTTACATATCTTGGCTCTAAACTTACCAATAGAAGTGAAACAGAGAAATAGTTAACATTTCAAGTTTGATACCCTTCACTAGAGAACTAGACCTTGTCTGAGGCCAGAGCAAGTTTGAGACTCTTGTCTGAGCTCTGAAATCTTAACTGTTTCTTTTTCCATGGATGCTGCCTGACCAGCTGAGTGTTTCCAGCACTTTGTTTTTATTTCAGATTTCCAGCATGCTCAGTATTTTTTTGACTTCTAGAGTTGCTAAACTGATATTCTTCTTCTCCACTGAGTGTTATTAATTCATTTTTGAGAACGAAAGCATACTGAATCATTCCATCTATCAGCCAGTGCTCTCCTCTCTTTCACACTTTCGTCACACTGAAGTGCTAGGTGAAACGCCTTGAAGGAGATCCTCCAATGTATTTGTTACCTACTTGCTGACTAAAACCAGTGGTTTCGTCTTCTTGAGATTCGAAAACCTTTGACAGGCAGTTGACAGACCAGGAAGCAACTTTTGGGGTAGTTATTAGAACAAAGTTGGTTTTAAAAAGAAATTCACATTACAGGGAGAATTGTCACTTGGAACAGTAGGAATGGGGTACATTTGACTTTTGCTTTACGCATCCCTTACTTGACTATCCTTTATAATTCATGTATAATTTGTTCTGTGGGTTGTGTGAATTTAAGTGTGTGTGATTTTGCTGCACGCAAGCTTTTCATACGACCTATACCTCATTGCATTTGTGCTTATGGCAATAGGCTTGATTTGATTTGACAATTGGAACTAGTGGAGGATAAGGTGGGGGAGGGTGGGGAACAGTTGCTAAAATTACATTGGTGGGCTTTTTGCTTCTTCCTGGTTGAGTAAACTGTGCAACTGTTCTTATAGCAGTGGACCCTTGCATAAAATTCAACGACCTCCACCCATCCCAGCATCATGAGAATCCAGCTCTGCCATTGACGTGCAGCCAAGACGCAAGTATGGGTTTAGACTATATATCAGCTAGCAACTGGCTGAATGGCAGAAGAGGGCCGAGCCGTTCAATAGGTCCCTGCTACTTCTGTGTATCCACCTACAAATCCTTGTCTTTACAAATTTATGCTAAAAATCAAGTATGTTTGAGAACAAAAGGGTTTCTTCAATCTAATCTGGCAAGCAGATAAAATGCTTAAAATAAACTTGGCAGCATCTGTAAGAGCTCTTTTGTTGAGTAACTCTGGTTTCTTGATGTCAAAGATTTCAATTTTAATATGGAGTGGAGGAAGTCTCTGAAAGTCCATGGATACATTTCTTTCAATATTCAGTGGAGGTATATCCTGTGCAAGGAAATTGGTGCCAGACAGCATGGGAGGAAATAGTGATAATATTCTGGATCCACACAACTGCACACAGACACTGATATAAAACTACAACAATAAGAAAGATCCAGGAAAAATATTATTTCCACTTTGTTGAAACCTTATTCCTGCAGAAAGCAATGTATTTTCATCTGTGTTTGAAATGTATTTTGGTGAAACCTTATTGCGAATCCAAACAAAAACCTCCTTCATAATGTATGGAACATTGAACAATGCAGAACAGGAACAGGCCCTTTGTGCCACGTGTCTATGCTGGTTGCCATGCCAAATTAAAGTAATCTCTTCTCTCTGCATATGATTCATAGCCCTCTAATGCCCACATATTCATTTGCCTACTTAAAAGCCTGTTGAACACCCCTTCATACAGTACTGTGCAAAAGTCTTGAGCCTGCTAGATTTTTAAATGGTTTTAGATGGTTTGGCCTCCAGAGAGCCCTGATTTCAACATCATTGGGGCTGTCTGCGATTATCTGGAAAGACAGAAGCAAGTGAGACAGCCAAAGCCTGTGGAAGAACTATGGCAAGTTCTCCAAAATTCTTGGAACAACTGACCAAACGATTTTCTTTTAAAACTGTATGGTAGTGGCACCTAAGAGAATTGATGCAGTTTTAAAAGGGTGGTCACACCACATTTTGATTTGATTTAGTTTTTTTTTACTGCTTGTAACTTCTTTATAGTAAATTTTTTGAAATTTAGGAACATTTTATTAGTTTTGAAAGCATCTTCACTTTACATTATTTTTTTACATGTGCCTAAGACTTTTACACAGTTATCTGCTGCCACTATTGCCTGTGGCAGTGTAGTCCAGGAATTTGTGTAAACAAAAAAAAAATTGTTCTCCATATGCCCTTTCAGACATTTCTCTCCCTCCTGCTGTAATGCTATACCCTCTAGTATTTAACAATATTGCCTAGGAAAAATGATGCTGGCAGTCTGACCTATCTGTGCGTCTCAATGTTAGAAGCTCCTATCACGTCTCCCCTCAACACTTTAATAACAATTGCAAACTAACAAGCCTGTGAATACTTACTTCAACAACAACCATGTGTCAAAACTAGGAGCAACCTGCTTCTAGCATTTGTATGAAGTGGCTCTTTCAATCCTACCACAGCTCTGAGTCAAGTATCATTTCAGAAAGGTCTGATTGTTGTAGCCATTAACACATAAGCCTCCTTGAAACTTAATTTGGATGTTGACATAGTCATGACCTATACTGGCTTTTTCTATCACTGCTGGAAAATCCTTTGGCTGACGAAGCTTGAATGGCACAGAAATGTATTTTTTAGCCCATGGAATCCATGCCAACCAACAAAAAGCCATTGTACTAATCCCTTTGTATTTCCTTCCATTCCTATCAATACCACCCAGTCCCTTATGGGCAGCTCATCCAAAAGATCAAGATGCATAGGCTCAGTGATGAGTTGGCCATTTGGATTCAGATCTGGCTTGCCCATAGAAGACAGAGGGTGATGGTTGAAGGGACTTATTCTAGCTAGAGGTCTGTGATTAGTGATGTTCTGTGGGGATCTGTACAGGGACCTCTGCTGCTTGTGATGTATATAAATGACCACAAGTGTAAGTTCAGTTTATTGTCATTCAACTGTACACATGTATACTGCCAAATGAAGCCATGTTCCTCTGGACCAAGGTGCACAACACAGAACATATAACTCACGCATGTAACACAGAAAGTAAATACTAACACTAATAAATTAGCAAATAATAAAGATGCATTTATGACACAAGTTCAAAAAGTGAACAGTATAATGCTACTAGTGCTTCATGCGTGAAGACCTGGGTGGTGGCAGGGAGTTCAGTAGTCTCAAGTCCTGGGGGAAGAAGCTGTTACCCATCCCAACAGTTCTTGTCCTAATGGCACTGCCTGCCTGATGGTAGGGGACCAAAGAGATTGTTGGAAGGATGGGAGGGGTCTTTAACAATGCTAAAGGACTGCATATGCACAACTCATGATCAATATCTCTGTTGGGTGTAAGAGAGACCCTGATGATCCTCTCAGCAGTCCATGCAATCCTTTGTAGGGACTTGCAGTCAGATCCCTTGCAATTCCCATACCAGACAGTGATGCAGCTGGTTAGGACGCTCTCAATGGTGCTCTTGTAAAAGTTGGTTAGAGTGCTGAGGAGCGCGGGAGGAGGACTCTCCCTAGCCTCATTCTCCTCAGGAAGTAGAGATGCTAGTGTGC
The DNA here is from genome assembly GCF_030144855.1 of Hypanus sabinus. Classification (NCBI taxonomy): domain Eukaryota; kingdom Metazoa; phylum Chordata; class Chondrichthyes; order Myliobatiformes; family Dasyatidae; genus Hypanus; species Hypanus sabinus. The sequence goes on from NC_082706.1 coordinate 92,714,395, forward strand.
TGTGACCTGGATAAAAATGTAGGTGGTGGTAAATTTTTAGATGATTATGAAGATTGGTGGTGGTATGGATAGTGTAGATGCCTGACAAACTATATAGCAGGATATAGATCAGTTGCAAACATGGGTAAAGAAATGGCAGTTGGGGTTTAACCTGGCCAAATGTGAAGTGTTGCACCTTGATAGGTCAAATGGAAAGAGACAATGCACGGTTAAGGTTAATCCCTGAACAGTGTGGATAAGTAGAGGAATTTTGGGGTCCAGGTTTATGGCTCCCTGAAATTGGCTACAAAGGTTGATGGGGTGGTTAAGATGGCATGCTTGTCTTTATTAGTCAAGGCAATGAATTCAAAAGTCAGTAAATTTTATTGCAGCATTGTAAAACTCTAGTTAAGCCACATCTGGAGTATTGTATATGGAGTTCTGGTTGCCCCATTATTGGAAGGATATTGGGGCTTTGGAGCGAGTGCAGGTACTAGGATGATGCCTGGATTAGAGGACGTGCCTGTTCTCTGGAGTGGTGGAGGCTGAGGGGAGATCTAATAGCATTTTATAAGACTAGGAGGGGCATAGATAGAGTAGACAGGCAGTATATTTTGCCCAGGGTTGAAATGTCTGCACTTAAGGTGAAAGGATACTTTTAAAGGAGATATAAGAGAATGGTAGGTGCCTGGAATGAGCTGCCTGAAGTGGTTGGAAGATGCAAGAACTTCTAAGAGACATTTAGATAGACACATGAATGTGAGGAAAATGGGAGGATATGGATATTGTGTAGACATGAGGGATTGGTTTATTTGGCCATTTAATTAGTAATTTATTTGGTTCGGCATAACATTGTGGACCGAAGGGCCTCTTCCTGTACTGTATTCTTCTATATTCTATTTTCAATTGTACCACTTACCTACACACTAGGGACTGCTTAGTAATCCATTAAACTACCAACCTGCACATCTTTGGGATGTGTGAGGAAAGTGGAGGAAGTTCATATGGCTTCAGGAGAATGTACAATCTCTTTGCAGAAATCACTGGAGATCAGGGTTGTCCAGGAAACTATTCTGAACTGTAGTGTGAGAATACCTAATTCTCAGCACTTAACCTCCAGTCAACAATGTGGGATCCTGTCGGTTGTCTTGGATGCAAGTAAAAATATCTTATCATGAGTAGATAAGAACAATCATTCTTCTGAGTAACCCATCTACTGTTTATGTTTCAACCTCGTTTCTAAAACAGATTATTGAATCTTTATCACATTATTGCTCACAACTCAATATGAACTTCTACCTTAAGTCCTTCTCTTGAATGAGCTTTTTAAGGACTGTTGGCTTGACAACTTATTCCTGCACTGACATGTTTTACCCATAAGTTCCTGAATATTGCATGTGGCTGGTTCATTAGGATTTCCGTTATGTACTTCATAAGGGAAAGTTATACCTGGAAGAATTCGGGTAAGTTTAACTTCAAGACAGTGAAAGAGAGATGCCCTACAAAAGACCATAACTATTTCACGGATAAAACAAAATACTTAAGATCAAGTATGTGCTTAAAATGAGCATTTTCCTCATTTTACATATTTTTTTTTCCTTCAGAATCTGTGTGTCCCACTAGAATCCCAGTAGCTGCACGTGATGAGAAGGGCTTCGAACTAATGTTGGGCTTTAAAATACCTCAAAAAGCTCAGGAAGTGGTTGGATCATTGACAACCCGAGCGGGTTTCCTATTATCTCCTGAAATTGATGTGACTGAAAACACCAGGTATAACTTATCTTTAAAAAATGTAATTATCAATGGTACATCTCAGAATTGCCAGGTTTATGAAGTAATTGTAGGTTAGAAGAGCGTCAAAGCCTTGTAGTAATGTAGCAGGAAGATGGGCAATGTGACTGGAAATTGTTCAACAACTTGCTGTGCTGTAATTAATAGAGGTATCAGAACATTTTTGTATGCTAATCAGAGATTAACATGCAAGTAAAGTTAGTTAGCAACACTAGTGCTGTTGGAGACTAACTATGAGGAAATTTTGCAGTAATGACGATCTGGTCTCCCTGCCATGAAAGACTATACTTATTTCAAAGCGGTATAATAAAGGTTTGCTGGATTGATTGTGATTTAAGGATTGTCCTTGGATAAAAGTTCAATTATTGTAATAGTCTTTAAAAATTTTTAGACTGAGGTGTGAGCTCATGAATCATAGAGCACTAGAGCTTAGAAACAGGCCCTTCAGCCCATCCAGTCCATGCAGAGCTATTACACTGCCTAGTCCCATCGACCTGCACCCAGAAGCTTCAGAGAGCAGAGGGGATTTACCAGGATGCAGCTTGGATTAGAGAGCATGTCATTTGAGGGTAGGTTGAGTGAACTAGAGATTTTCTCTTTGGAGCGAAGGAGGATCAGAGGTGACATGATAGAGGTGTACAAGAAAAGAGGTATTGATAGAATGGACAGCCAGAGAATTTATCCTAAGTGTAAATGGCTAATGTAAGGGGGTATAACTTTAAGGTGATCGGTGTAAATTATGGGGCGGTGGATATGTCAGAGGTAGTTTCTTTACATAGAGTGGTCAGTGCTGCTGTTGGTGGTGGTAGCAGCATAAACATTAGAGACATTTAAGAGGCTTTTAGATAGCACTCCATTTTTCTTTCATCTGTATGCCTATATGGGGTGGAAGGGTTAGATTGTTCTAAGGGTAGGTTAAAAGGTTGGTCCAACATCGTGACTGTGCTGTGTTGTTCTATGTTATAGGTTAAATAGACATTTAATGCACAGATATGAAATTTATTCATCCAGTGAGTTATGAAACTGTGGAATTCCTTAACCTGGGGGACAGCTGATGTTCAGCCAATGTTTTTTTTTCAAGACTGAGGTCACAGGTCTTTTGGCCAGGGGACATGGGGAAAAGTTTTGTGGGAAGTGAAGATGAAGACATCATCATCCCCTATCTTGTTGAATAATGGTGCAATTTTAGGAACTGTGTGGCTAATCCTGTCCCTCTTCCTTATGCTTTTTACATTAGCAAAAATTGATTTTAAAGCTACAGTGTTTATTTCAGAATATACTGAGTTTTAATGGTACAAGATTGAGCCAATTTAAAAAAAAGTCTCTGGGGTCATAATCTGAAAATTATGGTACATAGATCATTATCAGAATATCTCCACAGGAAGTGCTTAGTATGATAATTAGAATTATAAATACTGGCTTGTCAGAAAATATTGTTTTTGGATTTGAAATCTGACTGAACCTAGATTAAAAAACAGTTGATCTGAAACCTCTGCAGTTGCCTTTTTAATACATAAATCTGAACTGACATGTTGTAAAGTACTTTACTAAAGCAACATGCACATTCTACAGCAAAGTGATTTCAGTGCTAAAATTGATGCCTTTGCAAGATTGTCCCTAAGTTAATTTATACCATTAGCTTTATGAATGTCTAAATCAGATTTGCGATTGCAGTGCTGTATTAATATATAACGGAATTCCTATTTTGTATTCCCTTCCCTTTCCAGGCATAATTTTCCTTTCCAGTTATGAAAATGATTGAACAATTGCCTGTAACTCTTGTTCTCGGAGTTATTTTTCTAAAATTCACTTTAAGACCTACATTTGTATTTCATGTGTTTGCTTTTACACTGCTGATGTTTGCAATGTATTATTTCCAACAAAACGCTCTCATGAGTGATTTGGCACAGTAGATACAAGCATATACTTGTTCTTGTAACACATTAAATTCCTATAAATTCTTGGAGTAATATACCCTGTTTACTTGATACCAGTTTTCTTTAAAAAAATCAGCTGGTTAAGCCATTTTTAAACTTAACCTAATATCTGCCCAGCTGTTGATGTATCATGCATGATATGGCTTAGGTGGTAAGATGTTGTGTCACTATTTAACAAACTTGAATGTTGTCCCCTCTCTGAGTTGATGTTTTTTGCAGGTGATGAGGTGCCTTTCACTATTGTTATTCCAGAAGGTGATCTAGATGTTGCTAGTTTCGGTGGTAAATACTGGAGATGGATTGTGCTCCTTCTTTCCCTCTGACCATCCCAATCCAGATAATGTCAGGCTTTAGATAATCAACCTTAATTGACAACTGTAGTCAAGTTTCAAGTTTTCTTAACTGAAACTTGTATCTGCAGAGAAGGTCCTGTCAAGAACTTGGATAATGATTTAGCATGACTGTTAAAATGTTAGCTTCTATTCACATGTACACCCGACAGTCATTGTCTTGATTATTCTTGGTGTTGCGGTGTGTCTTGGTTGTTAGAATTGTTTATACATTCTGCTGTTGAATAGTTAGGCTGAAGATTTTATGTTGGTCCTGGATTGACAGTAAATTGAGATTGGTGTGTTAGTGACTCTGTATTTTACAATGGCTCTCTTAACTGCTTGACGCTCCTCATGAGGGAAATTGTATCCTCTATGTCCTTGTGTAGATGTGGTCACAATGGTGAAAGTGAACCATCCTCGAGCAACGAATTGGATTCCTTTGTCATTCACCATTTTCTTAAGGACCCCTTCTTCTGTGACCAGGATTTGTGATGCTGTGGTATTGATTGAGGCTCTATAAAACATGGTGTAACCATTGGAGCTGCTACCCCATGACTGCGGTTAACTGGGTTCATTCTTAACTTCAGTACCGCCTGTTCTTTACTTCTCGCCTCTCTTAAGTCCACATATCGTCTATCGGCCCGTTTCCCACCACGCTCCTCATTTATACTGGCTACCTTCATTCTCTACCTTCAGACCTGATGCAGGATCTCAATCCTAAACTCCGTCACTTCTGCTGCTTGACTTGCTAAGTTCCTCCAGCAGATGTTTTATTGCTACAGGAAATTCAGTGGGCGAGGGATTCTTCTGTGAGCTAACATAGACTTGATGGAAAGAAATAGTTGTCTCCTCTGTTAAAAGAATGTATGGACAGTACTTGAAGTGTAAACAAAACTCACAGAAGCACATGTTCACCATTGTGATTTCAGATATATAAATGAATCAGCTCAAACAATGTGAATGATCCATCGTGTAATTCTCTAGCATCCATAGTACATCGAGTATATTCTCTCTGTACTTTATAGATGATACACAGCTAATCCAGTGGTCAGTTTGCAGGGTTTGTGACCTTCATATTTAAATTGGAATAATTTTCTTTGGATCTGTCTGGTTTGGAGGATTCAAGATCAAACCTGTAGGAAGCCACCTTCTAATGAGGCATCATCTCTGACCTTTTGTAGCTAGCTGTGTTTGTTTCACCATTTCAGACTGAACCTAAATTGGTTGCCCAGGATTTCACTCGGCTTTGCTGATTTCGTGTTTACTCTGTGCTGATTTTTCTCGTCTGCCATTTCAAGCTTCATTTGCAGTGACGGCTGAGAATACCAGAACTGGTTGCTCTGCTGGTTTGCATTTCAGAATTAACCACAACTCCAAAGCCCCAATGGTAATCTGTTCAGCCTTGTCGGCAGTCTATACAGGTTCTCTTAATAGATTTGCTGCAGTCTGTCACCACCTTCTGGAGCAAGTTTCCTTCTATGGAGATGGGTGTGGGATTTCCTGCATCCTTATTAGACTATTAATAACTCTCTATTTTGGCATGTCCTGTTTCTGTCAATGCAAGCATTTTATTTGCAGGTACTTGCTCTCAGAATCTGCACGGAAGCAACAAGTGATAGTTTTTTTTTACTGTAGTCCAACTGGTTTGTTCTGGTGAACATCACTTAAGTTTGTTAAAAGTTCTTTCTTGGGATTGTACCTTTCATCAGCAATCGGGTTTGGCATATGTTTTGATATGTGCAGAATAAATTATTCATGTCCTGAATTAGCCCTAGAAGCATTATCAGTTCCCTCTAGTCCTCTTGTATTTTTATTGCCAAGATGGCTGTGACTTCTTCTAGGCTTGCTTTAACTCTGACTGTTGCACATCAATTCTTAGGAACTGGCACCCCTTCAGTTCTCAACATTTAGCTTTTAGCCAGCATTTCAAATTCTTTCCAAGAGTTCTTGGAGATGATGACCATGGGCTTGCTCAACCACTCCATAGATGAGATGCCATCAGTTGTGCCAAATGGTTCATCAAAGTGTTGTCCACCTTATGTAAAAGTGCATACTGACTTACTTTGTTGTCAAGTGGTAGATGTTGGCGCGTGCATCAGCGTGTAATTTTATCAATGGAGAAAATTCCTCATCAGGCTTCACATTTGAACATGCTGTCTGGTATGGGGTGGAGGCTACTGCACAGATCAAAATAAACTGCAGAGTTGCAAACTTACTCAGCTTCATCATGACCACTAGTCTCTGTTGTATCCAGGACATGTTTAAGGAACGATGCCTCAAAAAGGCGGTGTCCATTATTAGTGACCCCCAACACCTAGGTCATGCCTTGTTGTCATTGCTACCATCAGGAAGGAAGTCCAGGAGCCTGAAGTCATAGTCAGAGATTCAGGAACAGCTTCTTCCCCTCTGCCATCTGATTTCTGAGTGGACATTGAACCCATGAACACTACCTCACTACTTTTTTTAATTTCTATTTTTTGCACTACTTATTTAATTTACTATTTTATATTTGTATATCAAATACTGTAATTCACAGTGTTTTCTGTATTATTATACATTGCATTGTACATGCTACTGCAAAGTCAACATATCTCACAACGTAATTCAAACAAGAGAAAGTCTACAGATGCTGGAAATCTGAGCAAACTGCTGGAGGAATTCAGCAGGCCAGGCAGCGTCTATGGAAAATAAGTACAGTCAATGTTTTGGGCCAAAATCCTTTGGCAGGACTGGAGAAAAAAAGCTGAGGAGTAGATTTGTAAGGTGAGGGAGAAATACCAGGTGATAGGTGAAACTTGGAGGGGGAGTGATGAAGCAAGTTGATTGGTGAAAGAGACAGAAGTCCACGGAAGAAAGAAGAAGTGGGGGGGGGGGGTTGGGGTGTAGAACAATACCTTGTATTCCGTTTAGGTAGTCTCCAACCTGATGGCTTGAAACATTGACTGTACTTTCTTCCGTGGATGCTGCCCGGCCTGCTGAGTCCCTCCAGCATTTTGTGTGTGCAGCTCACAACATACGCTGGTGGTATTGAAGCGGATTCTGATTCTGGCCTGTACAACATTGGAACAGGCCCTCAGGCCACCGTGTCTGCACTGACCATGATGCCAAATGAAGCTAATACCATCTCTTTGCAGAATCATTAGCTTTGTTATCATGGAACTATGATGTGAAATTTGTTGTGGGATGTAGCAGCAGTAGAGAGGGTGGCACAGTAGCATAGTGGTTATCACAACGCATTACAGTACAGGTGACCTGGGTTCAATTCCTGCCGCTGCCTGAGAGATACTTGTGTGTCCTCCCCGTGGCTGCATGGATTTTCTCCCGCATTCCAAAGCGCACCATTTGGTAGGTTAATTGATCATTGCAAATTGTCCCATGATTAGGCTAGAGTTAAATTGGGGGATTGCTGGATACCATGGCTCGAAGGGCTGGAAGAGCACATTCCTCACTGTATCTCCATTTTTTAAAAAAAGCTACTATAATTGCAAAATAAATAATACAAATATAAGGAATAACCAGGTAGTGTTCATAGACCAAAATAGCCAATTATTCTTTATCAGCTTACCAGTACACATTGTCCAGTATTGGTCTATTGAGCCTGTGTTGACTCACAGGAGAAACCCTTCAACTACCTTATAAGCACCTCCACCCTGTCACTACCCCAGCAGTGACCCCACCCCACAGCTTCTAACACTCATCTACAAAACTCTACATGCAATAGTAGCGTCCAGTGACCCTACCAATCTGCATGTCTTTAGGGTGCAGGAGGAAACTGGAGCATCTCGAGGAAACTCACAAAGGAACGGTGAGAACATGTGAGCTTCACATAGACAACGCCTGAGATTGGGGTTGAATCTAGGTTTCTGGAGCTTAGAGGCAGCAGCTCCACTATCTGTGCCACTGCACTGTGGAACAAGCAGTAATGTGTTTTGCATGTTGCTAAATCAAAAAGAAAATCTTACTTCAGTGATTGGCTGCTGTTTTATCATTTCAAGTTGCTTTTCAGTCTGGTGGCTCTTTGCTGTGTTAAAAGTGCTCCAATGAGTATTTAAAACAAAAAAAATGACATGTAATTCAATCCTCTTTCAACTTCTAATTCTTCTAATAACCATGCACCTGTGCCCTTAGTTATCTACCTTTATTGTGAAGGGAGCTAGGTGTTTCCTGAAAAATTTGTTTCACTTTATGGTGATACCAGCTCGTTCTCCAAGGCACATCTACCTCTGTCCAACCTCCTCAACAAAGCTAAAATGAGCAATTAAACATGTCATCTTTTAAGGATAAAGTCTATGTGGAAGCTTCTGAATTGTTGAAGGGCTTGTTTTTGTGGAAAACATAAGCACGTAATTGTGATTCAGAATTGCTTTATTGGTTGAAGTATATCAAAGATAAAAATACTGCTTGTGTGTTTTCAGAGAGATATTTCCAGAAGGTCTACCTCCGTCTTATGTATTTGTTGCCACACTGCGGTTAAAAAGTCCAACCAACAAGATGAAATTTGACTTGTGGAGAATCCTGTCCAAAGAAGGAATTATGCAAGCAGCTGTCACGCTTGATGGAGAACAACAGACTGTGTTTTTCACGACGACCAGTCTGATCGAGGAGATTCAGACCGTGGTGTTCAATGATAAAAGACTAAAGGTTGGTCCTCAAACTTCATGATGCACAAAGTTTTCATTTTTTTCAGTAAGTAAATCTTACTGAAAGGACTTATTAAACTATTCAAATCCATTTTGGGGTTTATGTATTTATAAACATAAATTAAGAGAATATGAACCCTGGGAAACAAAATCATAACAAATACAAAATTGTAAGGGAACATGGGCTGATTGTCCAGCCTTGTATTCATCTCTTTTGGTACTGAGTATCATATGGTTTTGATACATTCAGCATCAAAATTCTGTTTTAATATTTTAATACTAACTTTTTTTTGCTAACATTCATTATGAATTTCTGCTCAGTGAATATTTTCTTATGCAAGAGTTTGCTGAACTGATGATTTCTACTTGGTCACCACTAGCTGACCTGTTCGAGTACATTTGTTGAAAGTGTAGTATGTGGTACATGTAGACTCTCTGATCCGTCCAGCAGATGGTGTACAGTTCTGGTCACCCACCTACAGGAATGATATCAACAAGACTGCAGGAGTACAGAGAAAATCTAGGAGTGTGTTGCCAGGACTTGAGGACCTGAGTTATAAGGAAAGGTGGAGCATAGAAGAGAGAAAGGAGATTTGATAGAGGTTACAAAATTATGAGGGGTATCGATAGGGTGTAAAATGGTTGTGTGACTTGTCTAGTGTGGTAGTGTAGTGGGTAGTGTTTGTCACTCTCGCTTTCAGCTTCCAGCACTGGCTAGCAGTCTAGGGAAAAGGAGAGCAGAGTCTCTCTCTACCAGTACATAGCCTCTCCAACAGTGAGCTTCATGTCGTGCCTCCTCACAGGTGACACGTGGTAACTGAATTTCTTTCAGACACAGGCTGAACTACAGAGGATGGGGGGGAGGTCTGGCCCTGTCACACGTAGCACGCAGGCCCACCGCCACGTTGACATGCCCCTGTGCTCATGAACCAGACCCCCTGCTAAGGGTAACTAGCCCTATTGTCTTGTGGGCAGCCTCGGGAGAGACAAAGGCTATGGGAGTAAAGCCAGACAGAAAATCCAGAGCGGAGTCCCTCAGGCAGCTGGATGACACTGAACGTCCTTCTAGCAGCTCCTGCAGCCAAACACATTGCTTTGCTTTCCTTTGGTATACACAAGTAAGGCAAAGAGGGGGATCTTAATGACTGGCATCTCAGGATCTCCATACTTTCTGCCCAGGCTTGTGGTAATGATGATCAGCACCCATCGTTCTTTGAGACAAATGGATGCCATCATCATCATTGTCGATAGGATAAATGCAAACAGGATATTTCCACTGAGCAACACACACAAAACGCGAGGGGAACTCCGCAGGCCAGGCAGCATCTATGGAAAAGAGTACAGTCGACGTTTTGGGCCGAGACCCTTCGTCAGGACTGTGAAACCTGAGGGGGCACTTCTCCATTCGGAGGGTGGTGAGAGTGTGGAATGAGCTGCTAATGGAAGTGGTGGATGGAGTTTGATCGCAACTTCTTAAGAGGAGTTTCGATGAGTACCTAGATAGGAGGGATATTGAGGGTGTGGTCCAGGCCCTGGTCAATGGGAAAAGGCAGCACAGCAGCTTGGCATGGACTAGATACACCAATGGGCCTGTTTCTCTGCTGTAGTGCACGAGATGAGGCCCTCTGTTGGTCAGGATGTTGCTTCCCAGCTGTCAATGTGATACCAACCCAAGACAGCACGATATGGAGAGCAACCTGTTGCTCATGTTGCAGAGTCCTTCTCTTCATGCAGCTGATGAATCCAAATGAATAGCAGGGATGGGTACAGTTTGGCACCAGTGAGCGTTGAACTCACTGTGGGACTGCCCTATGGATTCCAGCTGTGGATTTTTCCACAGGATATATTCCTTCTTTTTCAATTAAAAAAAAATTATTATCATCCAAAATAACGAGTACATCGAAGTAGGTAACACTTAAAATGTCTCAAAGGGGGAGAAAAACCAGTGTTTTAAAGATTGAAAAATATGGTGACACAAAAAGAAAAGAAAAAAGACCCTACTAAAGCAAAGTGAGAAAAAAAAGAACCCATTAGGTGTTCAACCCCGGAGCCATGTGTCATACAAAAAGCTTCTAAAGATAAACGTCAAACCGGCAGCAAAAAAAAATTATACCAAAATTTACAATTAGATCATGCAGGAAATCTATCAATTAACTCAAATGGTAGTAATGAACAAGTGAACCCCATCTTTTCTCAAAACCAAACATAGGTTCGAAGGTTTGACTACTAATTTTCTCCAAACTAAGACATAACATCACTTGAGAGAACCATTGTGACAGAGTGGGAGCTGACGTATCCTTCCACTTCAACAGAATGGCCCTCCTAGCTATCAATGTAACAAACACAATAACATGTTGGTCAGACAAAGGAATACCACGGGTATTTTGGGGAATTATGCCAAAGAGCACAGTTAATTTGTTAGGTTGTAAATTAATTTTAAGTGCTTTAGAAATTGTAGAAAAAAACTGCCTTCCAAAACTGTTCCAGTATAGAACAAGACCAAAACGTGTCTCGGTTTTACATCTATCACAATAACAATCAACATTAGGAAAGATTTTAGACAATCTCTCCTTCGTCAAATAGTAATGATGTACAATTTTAAATTGAATCAGTGAATGACTAGCACTAATCGAAGAAGAGTTAACCAACTTCAAAATCCACATCCAGGATATATTCCTGATGTCTTCCCCAAGGCAGCAGATATTTGAGATCAGTTTTTCTCTTCCTAGATGAGCTGTGAGTGCCATCTGCCCAAAGTCAACTGGGATTAATGAACCAATGGCCCACCCTTGCCTCTTCTCCTGTCAGTAGAAACTGGTTCATCGGGCTTAGAAGCTAAGCCACACGTGAAGGCCAGGAGCTGGACTTGATTGTCAGAGGCTATTTAAGATGCACACCATTTGGAGCATTTGATAGGTAGTGGGAGCTTATCCCAATTACCATCCTGTCTGTAACAAACTGACATGCTCTATGAATTTGATATGAAAGATGAATAATGTTGGAGTTGTGATATCTGGATGTGCTTGACATGTGTATCTGCTCAACCATCAATACCCATATGATTGACTACTTCCAAATCTCAACGAGTATCCCTCCCACACTCCCTAATTTCCAACCACAGTTTGGCGTGCTTACTGGTTGGCCAGTCAGAGCCTTCTCTAGTTAATAATGTGGGGCAATCGATGAAGGCTAGCTTATCTAAGGTTGGCAAGCATTAAACATATTTTATACTGATTCTCCAATCAGTGCAGGAACTATAAACATTTAGACGTTGATTTAAATGAAACAGTGAATGAATCAGCTTAAGCCGTTTTGGGTTTAAGTGATGAAAATCATTCTCCTCAAAGTAAAGTTCCTCCATGTAGTGCATTTGGCATTGCTCTTAATTTGACAAATGATGACTGAACAGATGGGATATGTATATCATTTGACATTTTCTAAGCTCAAGATTTAAAATCGGTACATAATCTGATATTGTAGGAAGTGTTGACAATGCTGTAATGAAGTTGGGCATACTGTCCCTTATTTTTTAACTGATAGTGAGTTTTTTCTTTATATTTATCCTGTAATCCTGTCTTGGTGTGTTCAGTGCCAGTGGTGCAAAGTGGAAAAATATTCCATTCACCCACCACGCTATTACTCTAAATATGATTGGTAATGGACTCTTTCAGTTGCAAGGAAACATGTCAAGTTCCAATATATTGACCAAGTATAGACATACTATGTGGAAAATTCCAAAATGCAGACTTGTGTTCTTTGGCAATACAATAAAAAGATCCCTTACTTTAAAAATGGTGGTTGAAACCTTAGTTTTTTTGGCAATTATTATTTGTTGCTGAAATTAATTTGCCAAATAAACAGTTGTACTACATCTGTTTTTGATGATAAAGGATGTGAAGGGAGCTCATTGAATTGGGTTTATTATCATTGACCTAAGCTGTAAACTTAATTTTTTTTTGTGGCAGCAGTACAGTGAAGACATAGCAAATTACTATAAATAAATAAGTAGATACATAGTGCAAAAGGGGAAGAGCAAAGTAGTGTTCGTGGACTCTTCAAATATCTGATGGCAGAGGGGAAGAAACTGTTCCTGAAGCGTGGACAATCGAGTCGCAGTGGGCTTATGGAAGACCTGTGCCTGATGCCAAATTATCAGGGCTATCATATAACTAGATGACAAGTTATTGGAGCTCCACTAATTGAAGGACTAGATGTTCACTTAAAAAATCAAACATTTCCCACTACCTTTTTTCCCCTAATTTGGAGAAGTAATTAATTACTTGATGCATTGTTGCAAAAAATTTTTTATTGAGGGTATTTAGAGTTTTTACTCCGATCATAAAGTGGATAAAAAGAAATTATGGTGATCAATGGTAGCCTTCTAAAGGGCTTTCTGAAGTATAGTGTGGTAATGAAATAAAAATATGCTTTTGCTTCTTAACTCAGACACTATACTGGCTGTACAATTAGAGTAAGATTTCAGAGGGTTTCCAATTTTAATTCAGTTTATTTCTGCTATAATTGTAGGAATTGTTCGATGAAGAGTGGCATCAATTAAAGCTACTGATCCTAGAAATGAAGGTCACTTGTTTCTTAGATGGCATGGAAATTCAGAACCAAAATCTTGAGCAAGTTATTCCTATATACATAAATGGAAAGACCCAGGTGGCTAAACTTGTGAAAAGAGACACATCTGTGCCCGTAAGTAAAAGTGCTGCTCATATTATTTGCTTTGTAAGTAATCATTTCTATTTACTAAGATGATTAGGAAATGTATGTGTTTGGTATCTAATGGTGCATATATGCAAAAAATGCTGCAAGTGCTGGAAATATTGGAAATAGTAAGCAAGTCCGGTGGCATCTGTGGAGAGAAATTAGTTTAATGTCTCAGGTCATTCATCTTTTATCAGAATTGAAAAATTAGGAAAACAAGCATGTTTTGATATGCAGAAGGGGAAAGGGTTGTAAAGAACAGAGGGAATGACTGTGACAGGATGCAGACCAAGATTATCTGTGGGATATGCATGTTATTGATTCTGGTGGTGAACATTGTCATTGCGGCTGATATGTCCACAGAGGTGTGTTCTGAGGGAAATGAATGACAGCACCAGGTATAAAGTAAAGCAAAAACAATGCTGTAATTGTAATGCCAGAGCAGTGCCTTTCATGAAGATATGAAATAACAGTGTATTGGAAATACTCAACAGGTCAGGTAGCATCTATGGAGAGAGGAGAAGAAACATGACCTAATGTTACAAATAATGGCAGTAGCATAGTGGTTAGCATCATGTCGTTACAGCATTATTAAGCCAGCATTGCTTCTAGTGGGCTTGCTCCCTGGCATCTGGAACACGGGACACGAGACAGAAATGACTGGCACACCTTGGTTAAAGTCGCTCGCTGCAACTTAGAAGATAGGTATCACATGGACCTGGAGACCACCTGACAGAGGAGAAAAGCAGCAGCAACAGCTGTGCCTGTGGAATCAGGACAACTCCAAACTCCCTTGTCCTATCACAAACATCTATGGCATTCAAGAATTGGCTTTCACAGTCACCTCCGAACAACCATCAGATGAGCCACACAAACCTACAATTGTCATTGTTGAAATTGACAGATAACTAACATTCCAGTGATAGCTGTGAGATCAGGGTCAGTAAGGAATTTGTACATTCTCCCCATGGCCACATGGGTTCTTCCGAGTGCCCCAGTTTCTTCCCACTTTCCAAAGACGCATGGCCAGAGTTAGCAAGTTTTAGGCACGCGATGTTGGAGTCACAAGCATGGCAACACTTGCAGGCTGCTGATTTGATTTGATGCAAGCGATGCATTTCACTGAATGCTTTGACGTACATTACAATTAAAGCTAATCTTTAATCTTTAAATGCTTTTATCAACTTTGTCTCCCTACACCAAAATACTTCTGGCTCTATTCGGGCATCATTTATCAAAAGCTGCAGCGAGTTTTCCAGACCAATGGTGTTTTCTAGTTCCAAATTTTCCTGTTACCTCTGCTTTGTGCCAAACTTTCTTGCGCAGCATTTCCATCAAAGTGATTTAGATCAAGATGTGACCAAGCAATTTCATACTCAACTAGGCCAAAAGAACTTGAAATGATAAAACAGCAGCCAATCACTGAAGTAAGTTCTTTTTGATTTAGCAAAATGCAGAACACATTACTGCTTGTTCTGCAGTACAGTGGCACAGATAGTGGAGCTGCTGCTTCTAAGCTCCAGAAACCTAGATTCAACCCCGATCTCAGGCGTTGTCTATGTGAAGCTCACATGTTCTCACCATTCCTTTGTGGGTTTCCTCGAGATGCTTTAGTTTCCTCCTGCAGCCTAAAGATGTGCAGATTGGTAAGGTACCTTGACACTACTATTGCATGTAGTTTTGTAGATAGATGTTAGAAGCTGTGCAGTGGAGTCACTTCTGGGGTAGTGACAGGATGGAGATGTTTAGAAGGAAGGTTGAAGGGTTTGTCCTGTGAGTCAACACAGGCTCAATGAACCAAAATGGCCAATTGATATGTGGTTAGGTAATAGTAATGACAATATCTTTTTCATGCACTTAATTCTTTATCTCTGACAATGGATGGCTAGAGGGAGCAAACTGCCTTCAGATAGAGAGATAAACAGTGGGCAAGAAGGTGAAGCTATGCAGTTTGGTAGAAAGCAATGAAAAAGAGGATATATCAGTAGCTGTTTTCATATTGAGGGATCTTCCATTGATAGCTTATTGGTTGCAAAGATTAAACATGTTGGTTCAGAGATCAGTTTGACAGGCAAATGATATTTATGGCTCTATTACAAGAGAGTTGAATAGTTGCAGACCTTTGTTTGAGGTGTCACCTTACGAAGTCTCAACTGAATGTAAAGAAATATCTACTTGCTTAGAGAGAGGGAGATTGATCTGTGTCTACATGTGCTTATTAGCATTAGGAGAATGACAGGTGAGATCATTCAGATCTTCAAGTTCCTGTAGCAGAGGCATTCAGAACAAAACACTTAAGCAGCACGATCTCAGGGTGAGGGCTCTTCTATTTAGGACTGAGTTGCTGACAAATTTCTTAAGTCAAAGGGCCACTTTATTCTTAATTCCTCAGCGGAGGGCTGTGGATACTCATTTGTTGAGTGTGTTCAAGACTGAGAGGAGACTAAGGGAATTAAGAAATGGGATGGCCAAACAACTTTGAACTTGCGACGCAGTCAGCCATGGACTGGCAGAGTTAGCTTCAGGGACTAAATGATCTGCTGCTTTTCCTACTTTATCCCATTTGTGGTCTTGCAAACTTATGATGAATTGAAATTGGTCTCTTATTTTCAGTTTTGTTGAACTATTGCATTTTCAAAGCACATTGCCTATCTTTGTGATTTCTTTGAACTGTTAATGTGTCTTATAATATAAGACTAGCACAAAATGGGGGGAGGGGGAGAAATCACCATGTTCAATAAACACCAAACACTCAAGTGTGCAGCAGAGCATCAATAAAGACACAGACTTGCAGTATCCCAAAGACTGCTCGTTCACCCGGTAATTCGACATACCACAGGCTCTCTCTCTCCCTAATCAGGGAAAAAGAGGTGTCCCCATTTCACAGCGAGAGGGGAGACATAGCAAACAACTCGCTGATTTATGTTGTTAGAAGTCTGTTTTTCTGAGCTCTGCACCCGAAGAATTGGCCCTGAGACTCAGGTCTCTGGACACACGGGCAGCAGCTAACCCACAGCTCCCGATGTTTTGTTTTCTTCCGCAATGCCTCAATCAGGGCACCGGCCTTTAATCAGCATGTCTCCAGAACCACGAAAACCTGGCACCATGAAGGCATGCTGGTCTTCCAGGCCGTGTCCTTGGGGTATCAAAAAGAGGCCGGTCGTGAGGCTCTGAGAGCGGGTCCCATTCCCGCAAAGAACCAAAGTCCAGGTTGAGGTCTTCAAAAGAACCTTGAAAAGGGCTAAAAAAGAGATACTAAAGAAAGAAATAGAGCGGTTTTCTAAAATACAAGCAAAGGAGTCACCATTTAGTACCATCTTATCTGCAGAAAGGTCCACTTTCTATGGTTAGAAAGTATTGTATATTGTGCATTTGTTAGCAGACCTGAAGGTAACTCTCATTGGATGTGGATATGCCAGTGGGAATATGGGAAGGGGCTATTAAATTTGAAATTTGGCACTGTATTCTTTTCTCAGTAGTTACCAAAAGCATAAAGCAATCTGTGGGTCAAGAACTTTGCTGACAGGGACAGTGCTTGTTGGCCATCCCTGCACCACTCCCTTGAACCACTGCAATCCTTCTGGGCAAAAGTGTTCTCACAGTGCAGAGCAGGGTTGTAGACCTTGTCTATAATGACAATGTAGGAAAGGCAAGCATTTCCAGGTCAAGTTGATGTGTGACTTGGAGGAAGACCTGCTGGTGTTGCCTTGCACCTGCTGCCCTTGTCCTGGTGTCAATGGAGGTTGAGGATTTTGGACGAGCTGGGAATAAAGAAGCTGAATTAAACCACTTGAATGGGAGGAGTACTTTTCTCAATATCCTGACAACAAAGAAGGCAGTTAGTTCAATTCATCATGTTCATATTACTCTCAAAGGGATCCCACTCCCCACTAATCAACTCCTCATCAGGTTCCATCACCCTCCTGCACACAAAGGACAACTTACAGTGGCCAGTTAACTTCCCAATTGGCAAGCCTTTGGGACATGAGAGGAGTCTGGTGCACCTGGAGGAAAACTACATAGTCACAGGGAGGATGTCCAACTTCAGCACAGCACCAGAGGTTAGGATTGAACTTGGGACACTGAAGGTGTGAGATAGCAGCTAAGTACACCATTGTCCTGCCTTGTAAATGGGCTGGTTGATTGTACTCTACTGCCATTCAGGTGTTTACTTTGAGGTTTGTACCCTGGAACATTTGGACAGCAAAGATGCCTTCATCAGGGTGCTGTTTATCAACTACAGCTCAGCATTCAATACTAATCAATAAGCGACAAGACCTTGATCACAATACCTCGTTGTACAATTAGATTCTTGATTTCCTCACTTTCAGACCCCATTCAGTTCGGATTGGCAACAACATCTGCTCCACAATCTCCTTAGGCACACGTGCACCACGAGGCTGTGTGCTTATTCCCTACTCTACTTGCTTTACACTTGTGATTTTGTTCACTGATGACATCACTGTTGTTGGCTGAATCACAGGTGGTGATGAATCAGCATATAGGAGGGAGATTGAAAATCTGGCTGAGAGGTGCCACAAAACAACCTCTCACTCAATGTCAGCAAGACCAAGGAGCTGGTAGTTGATTTAAGGTGGATGAGACTGGAAGTTCGTGAACCAGTCTTCATCAGGGGATCAGAGGGCAGCAACTTTAAATTCCTCGGTGTTATAATCTCAGAGGATCTATTCAACTTCCTTAGGAGTTTGCAAAGATTCAGCATGACATTGAAAACTTTGACAATCTTCTATAGATTATGGTGGAGAGTTTATTGACTGGCTATATCATGGCCTAGCATGGAAACACCAATGCCCTTGAACAAAAAATCTTACAAAACGTAATGCATATGGCCTAGTCCATTACTGGTAAAACCTTCACTGTATCTACATGGGGGAAAGCAGTATCCGTCATCAAGGACCCCCACCACCCAGGCTATGCTCTCTTCTCACTGCCGCCATCAGGAAGAAGGTAGAGGAGCTTCAGGATCCATGCCATCAGGTTCAGGAACAGTTATTACCCCTCAGCCATCAGGCTCTAGAACCAGAGGGGATAACTGCATTTCCAACATCCTATAGACTAACTTTCAATTACTCTTCATCTCATGTTCTCAATATTTATTTATTTATTTATTTATTTATTATATATTGTTTTCTTTTGCACATTAGTTGGTTCTCTGCCCTGTTTGGATGCGTTCTTCCATTGATTCTAT
Organism: Hypanus sabinus; assembly: GCF_030144855.1. NCBI lineage: Eukaryota > Metazoa > Chordata > Chondrichthyes > Myliobatiformes > Dasyatidae > Hypanus > Hypanus sabinus. The sequence goes on from NC_082706.1 coordinate 92,732,996, forward strand.
TATGTTTCTTGGATTTCCTGAGTATGTCTGTGAGAAAATGAATCTCAGGGTTGTATATGGTGACATATGTACTTTGATAATAAAATTATTTTGTACTTTGTATGTCTGGCTGTCTTTAGAGCTCTGGGCATAATCCTGCCAATTGTTGCCCAGATCCCCAGGATCACAACATATATACAGTTTAAATTAATTGTCTCGCTTGTCCGTTATCTGACAGTGACTCTTGGAGCTGTCACAAGTACATAAACTGCAGACATAACCATAACCAGGACAACACAGTGGCTCAGCTAGACAAACACTTCCTCACAGATCCAGTGACCTGGCTTTAGAGTCATAGAGAAGTACAGCACAGAAACAGGCCCTTTGGCCCATCTAGTCCATGCCAAAATCATTTAAGCTGCCTACTCCCATTGACCTGAACTGGGACCATAGCCCTCCATACCTCTACTATCCATCTATACATCCAAACTTCTCTTAAATGTTGAAGTCAAGCTTGCATGCACCACTTGTGCCAGCAGATCACTCCACACCCTCATGACCCTCTGAGTGAAGAAGTTTCCCCTTAAACTTTTCACCTTTCACCCTTAACCCATGACCTCTGGTTGTAATTCCACCCAACCTCAGTGGAAAAAGCCTGCTTGCATTAACCTTATCTATACCCCTGATAATTTTGTATGCCTATATCAAATCTCCTTTCAGTCTTCTACATTCTCAGGAATATAGTCCTAACCTATTCAATCTTTCCCTATAACTCAGGTCCTCCAGACCCGACAACATCCTTGTAAATTTTCCCTGCATTCTTTCAACCTTGTTTACATTTTCCTTGTATGTAGGTGAAGAGAACTACACACAATACTCCAAATTAAACCTCGTCAATGTCTTCAACGTAACATCCCATCTCATCTACTCAATACAGGTTTCAAGTACATTATTATTAGAGAATGTATAAGTTATACAGCCTTGAGATTTGCTTGCTTACAGGTAGCCACAAAGCAATAAACCTGAAAGAACACAATTTAAAGAAAAATAAATAATAAAAATAAAAGACCAACACTTGATGTACAAGAGAAAGAAAAAGAAATACAAATCATGCAAATAGTTGAAGCCAAAACCAAAAATAAGTCTTCAGATCTGAACCCCGGAGTAGGCCCACAGCCTTGCTTATCATTTTGTCATATTAGCAGGCACAGAACACAGCAGCCGGTGCAGTCGTCACAGCCTCAGTACCATGGAGAACAAGAGAATTCTGCTGTCATCCCGGCTGACACCCTGTCTTTTTAGTCCACCTGAGCCGGCATTTAAATTGACCAAACAATGGAACAGCAAAAAGCTTCAGACCCTGGAGAGAGGAGTGAAGATCACGGAGAATGAGTGAAATCTGCTTTCGCCTCTGATCTGTGCGAACGTTTAAATTGTCTAAATAGTGGATCATACCCCTCTCTAGGACCTGGCTACTGCTAAAGGCTCAGACCTAGATCACACTGCCCAGCAACTTGATCCGAGCACAGATTCTGTCGCCCAGCGTGAAGCTGCTCTCAAGCTCTTCAAATCAGCTCGGTGCCCAGAGTGATCCAACCTCGCTCCTGGACCAGTTGTATAGGCACCAAATCTCTGCCTGGGCCCCAATATCTCATTTCAGTGCCCAGAGTGATACAGCTTTGCTCTCAGACCAGCTGTACTGGCATCAGAACTCCATCTGCAACGACTCTGCAACACGCCATCTTGGGTCATCCACTGAACTTACTCCACCATCGCTTATCCCTTTTGTTGTTGGTGGTGATAATTTGAAACCACTTACCTCAGGAAAAGTATTGTTAGTGATGCTTTTAGTCAGATTTCTTTGCTTTTTGACTACCAGGAAGCTGTCATACACGTCCGGTTGTGGTACTTAAACTGGAAGCCAGACCCATTGATTTATGAGGGCCAATCAGCCAAAAGCTTTCTTTATGGCCCTATCTACCTGTGATGCCACTTTCAATGAATTTATGGACCTGTATTCCCAGATCCCTTTGTCCTACCACACCCATCAGTTCTCTACCTTTTCCCGTGTAAGACCTACCAAAGGTCCACCAAACTGCAGAACCATGCACTTGTCTGCATTAAATTCCATTTGCCATTTTTCAGTCAACTTTTCCAGCTGTTGCAGATCCCCCTGCAAGCCATGATAGCCTTCCTCGCTATCCACTACACCCCAGTCTTGGTGTCGTCTGCAAATTTGCTGATTCAGTTAACCACATTGTCATTAAGATCATTGATATAGATGACAAACACAAGTATGTTGGTTCCTCTGGTTCTGTGGTTGATGTGTTGGTGGAAGTTTGTTGGGGACTTCATGCTGGCCTGATTGAAGTCATTTCCCTCCCACCTGTGATGATTGGAGAGACAAGAGGGTGTGTTGTCATACACCTGTTGATCGCGGTGCTCTGTGCTGATGTTTGATAGGGATGGAATGTATACCAGTGTTGCAGTGGAGAACTTTGTCAGGAAATCCAAGTCGAGGGAACGGGGGTTAGACAGAATTGCCACATCCATCCACCATGAGTTAATCATGAAGCAAATGCCACTGTCAGTGCCTTCATTTGATGTTGCCATCCAGTCTGTGTGGTGGATAGTGAAGCCCTCAGGCTGGAGTGCTGTGTCAGGGATGAGCCACGTCTCTGTGAAGCAGAGTATAAAGCAGTCCATGATTTTCCTCTGGTACTGCAGTCTTGTTCTGAAGTCTTCAATTTTATTTTCCAGAGACATCACATTAGCTAGGAGGATGATGGTGAGGGGGACCCTGCACTTTGGTTTTGGCTGGAGTTCTTCCTGGCAGCTATGATTTCTGAGGAAATAACGATGTCCCCTGAGCCTCCAGCAGCTGCATTCACTTCCTGGGTGCTCTAGAGTTCTGGGTCTTTTGATTCTGAAGATTTAGAAAAGTTGAAGCAGGGTGACTTAGTGTATTCTGTGTTGCTAAATACTTCTGCTGTAGTAGTTATAAATGGGAATACAGTGGATTCTGGTTAATTGGGTCATCCATTAATCAGGCCGTCACTTATTTGGAACAATTCTTAAAGAACAAAACTAATGACGAAAATTGTGGAGATTCCCTTTGTTTATTTGGGATACTATGCTGCTTAATTGGGGCAGGAAACTTGCTGAACAGGATCCAACTAAAGTCACTTGGTGTGGTCATTAGATGCTACGCCATGCTTGGAGTAAACAGTTTTTTAGTAGCGTCAGTTGCGTATGTTTGTGTCCATAAAACAGTGATTTTGTTCACTGATAGTTGGTGAGAAGTTAGCTTTCAGACAATATTGAACTGTTTCGCTTACCGAGGTTTCAAGCATTCGGGCTTGAAGATACCAGAATCAATCAGGAGTGAAAAATGAAACAATTTCGCTACTTCAAGAAGTTAGGAGCTATGAAAAATTTGAAGGTACGACAATCAACTTGAATATGAAAATGAAAATATGAAGGATACAGTCATCAGTAGCATGAAGGCAGTCTATTATCTGCACTGGGTGCCTGCACAGATTTTCTTCATTGTTTACACTGGATGAATTCCTCTGTTGATAACTATTAGGAAGTAGACATAGATTTATAGTACTGCTGCACCATTGGTAGTGTACTAATTTGTTCAGTATTTCAATTAAATACATAGTTTGTTACTCATTTTGTCTTTTCTTTATACCTTTTTAACTACTTCATTAGAACTTCAGCTAATTGGGCCAAAAAACATTGGTCCTGATTTATCCCAATTAACCCGAATCCATTGTACCTGATGATTCACCCAGGAGCTGCCCACAAAAACTCACCCCTCTCTGGTGCCATTTTTTTGTGAGAAAACCTCTTTATAAAGTGGTTTTCAGAAAGAGATCTAAGTTAAGAGTACAGGGTTCTGATTGTGGCAACAGTGATTTGAATGCACACTGATGATCTCCCCAATAATCGTCCATGGTGTGGAGCAGATTAGAATGTTACCTTGATTGAATCCAGACTAGAATATTGGGACCACTTGTCCTCTGGTGGATAATTATTAGGAGTTGAAGTGGGAGAGGCTGGGAATGCCATTCTCAGGGTGACATTTAAATTTATTGCTGGAAGGAGTAACACCCAAAGAATGATTGGGTACAGGCAAATAAAATCTCCTCAGACTTCCAGGCTAGTAAAAATATGAATTTCAACTGACATTTCGATGACAAACTCTGCCATCTTCATCAGGGATGATGTCTGGGCATGGCTAATCCATTGGTATTTATACCCTCATCGTCTGTCCCTCCTGATTGGTGAGTCCTCATCCAATCAGGTTTCTGCTGTCCCAGCTTATTTACAATCGAATTCTAGTTCTTACTTGGAGCGAGGCCTTGGTCTTTTGTTAAGATTTCCCTCCAAATTGCTCTGTGATTTGGAACTCTGTTGCTACTTCTTTGTTGTCATTGGGTTTAGATTCTGAAATTTCCTACCCCACAGCATGTGGAAGCATCACTATCAAGCCAGCAGTGGTTGAAGAAGGTGGTTCATCAATATCATCTGAAGGGCAATAAATGCCAGTAACCCCTATAATACCATGGTGAATAAACAGCAGTAACCACTATACCTGTGGGATAAATGAACAGTTACTCAGATTAATTTAGGACTGGGGAACGTTGGATAAAATGGCAGTGCATTCTATTTTCCCAAACCATAACATCCTTAAGCGAGTCTCTGGCATTTGAACTGCAGAAGCCATTTTCATTGGTGAGTGCTCTTCACTTGTTTGGTTCATGATGATGTTCTCTGTAACTTTTATTAACCAGATAGAAATACAGAAGCTTAGACTCTACTGTGACCCAGAGCAAAGTGATCGGGAGACAGCATGTGAGATCCCTTCTGTGGTGAGTAAACAGAGTGCCTAGGCCTTGGATACAAGCTGAAGCAGTCTGTCAAGCTGATTTTCCAATATTGAAAATTTTGTGACTAATAATTCTGCAGAAATTTTTTTTTGAAGGAGAGTTGCTTTAAAGTTACAATGAATTGATCCACTTGGTGTCCTGATTACAAGATGTTAGCTTGGGAACATGTTGGAGAGGTATATGTCATGTGATGACTGCAGGTGAACATCTAACCTTCCAGTTATCATACAGACTTTATTCTGTCTATTTTATGTTAAAATAACAGAGCAAGATTATTTTCAAAGCTATGACTTTGAAGACAAACTGAAATAAAGGCAATTTTTTTACTCTTAACCGTAGATGTGACTTAAATAATTTGATTTCAGTTTTTGTACATTAATCTGAAACATTTCACCTTTTCTTGCATTGATTATTTTCACCTCCTAGTGAAAATTTGGCCAATGTTATAACAGGATTTACTTGCTGTGACGAGTTAACATCTTGTTAACAGGTCTAAAAAGTTCGTCCGCAATTTGTGCCAAGGGGCCAGTCTGTAACCCAGATTGAAGCTATAGTGGACCGAAACTATATGACTGAAAGCCATATGTCTTTGCAGCTTCTGTAGGGGAATTAACATGTTCTGCTTTTTTCCCTTTCAATGATTTCCCTTTTACCTGATCTTCACCCTGTCTCTGAGTTGGTGAATAAAAAAGAGAAGGCAGGTGATACAGGACTTTAAGGAAAGTCTCAGTACTAGAGGATGTGCATTTAAGGACAAGTTTTGTTTATACAGGGAAATGCATGAAAGAATGACAGTTTAACTTGGTTAATTTCTTACAATGTTTGAACAGACCTCTAAGCATAAATTGTTTATAGATGATTGTTTATAGATGACTGTGGTTAAGCTTCCAAGGTATTTTTTAGTCTGTCAGACCCTCAATAGTTTTAGCCACAATAGAACATAGAACATAAAATAGTACAGCACATTACAGGCCCTTCGGCCCACAATGTTGTGTCGACCCTCAAACCCTGCCGCCCATATAACCCCCCACCTTAAACTCCTCCATATTCTTGTCTAGTAGTCTCTTAAATTTCACTAGTGTGTCTGCCTCCACCACTGACTCAGGCAGTGCATTCCATGCACCAACCACTCTCTGAGTGAAAAACCTTCCTCTAATATTCCCCTTGAACTTCCCTCCCCTTAACTTAAAGCCATGTCCTCTTGTACTGAGCAGTGGTGCCCTGGGGAAGAGGCGCTGGCTGTCCACTCTGTCTATTCCTCTTAATATCTTGTACACCTCTATCATGTCTCTTCTCATCCTCCTTCTCTCCAAAGAGTAAAGCCCTAGCTCCCTTAATCTCTGATCATAATGCATACTCTCTAAACAAGGCAGCATCCTGGTATATCTCCTCTGTACCCTTTCCAATGCTTCCACATCCTTCCTATACTGAGGTGACCAGAACTGGACACAGTACTCCAAGTGTGGCCTAACTAGAGTTTTATAGAGCTGTATCATTACTTTGCGTCTCTTAAACTCTATCCCTCGACTTATGAAAACTAACACCCCATAAGCTTTCTTAACTACCCTATCTACCTGATCTACAATCACTAAACAAAAATTATATCCTAGACAAAAGATCAAAAATTAAACAAATGACGTGAGAAAATTGTTTTCTTTTATCACTAAGTGTGAGCAGATGTGTTCATCATCAGTTCATCATTCATTTCAACAGACTGCATTATGCAAAAGATTAAAAAAAATAAGGGTGGCCAAATAACACAAATGTTGAGCATTCAGCAGCCAAGAGCAAATGTTCTTCCAGAAATTTAGTTATTTATTACAGTTGTGCAGTTGTTAAGTTAGCCTAATATCAAGGCTTAAGAATATTCAGAAGTTTCTGTCATCTCCTCCGAGGTACACAGGTGTTCAATTTAAGATGATCCTCATTTTGGTGGTAAGCATTTTGCAGGCAAACGTATAATTAAAACAAACTAACAGGTAAACTGTTAAAGGATCCTTTTATTTAATTTGGTCTTTGTCAATGCAATTGTGGTGCCATTTAACTGAAATATAATTGCACCAGTATTGTTCAAACAGAAAAAGCTGAAACCAGAATTACGAGTGATTGACCATCAAATGATCCATAACAGCTTTATGTTAACAGTATTTTGCACTTGTAACCAGAAAAGCACAATCCAGTTGTTTTTTTAAAGGGGCCAACTCATTGAATAAAGACCAAAGACTGTGTAGCATTTGATAATGGACCCCAGTTGAACTTGGATAACAATTAGAGGATGTTGCAATTGCGTTCTTTATCAGCCAATTAAAACATTTCACAAATGGCAGATCTTTACAATGCCACTTCCTGATTGTAGAGAAATTTCAGGTGAAATAAGGTGGTAAAGATAAAAATTCCCGGTTGACACAAGAATGAAAAATAAATCATGGGTAACAAGTAAACATCTTTTGAAAACTTAAAATTTGCTTTGCATTTTTCCATCTCTTCTTTTAACTTGTAGCTAGTATTTAGGTTCTATGACTAACCCAAAAAAAAATTTAACTGGGCTGGTGAGTCCAATCCTGGTGGGCTTTGGAGAGAGGCCAGAGGAGGCTCACGAGAATGATTCTTGGAATGAAGGGTTAACATGAGGAGAATTTGATGACTCTGGGCCTGTACTCATTGAAGTTTAGGAAAATGGGGGGGGGGGGGGGTGGGATCTTATTAAAACTTACCGACTATTGAAAGCTGTAGATAGAGTGGAGTGGAGCAGACCAGATGAGCCAAATGACTTAATTTTGTTCCTCTGTCTGATGTTCTTCAAATGGAAAAAAAAGCTAACAGTGTTTATTTTTAACATGGAAAAACATCCGAAGGTCTGTCAGTGAGTTGAGATGGAGTTGACACTGTCAAAAGAGAGATTCCACCAAAAACTTGAAGAAATGGCATAAAGGGAGCAGGTGTAGAGGCATCAAGTTTTAAGGAGGGAATTATGGACCATGCAACTTGGCAGCAGAAGACAGAGCAAGCAATGAGAGAAAGACAACACGTACAAACAAGCTGGATGTACTCAGTAGGTCGGGCAGCATCTGTTGAAAGGAGCAGTCAATGGATACTGCCCGACCTGCTGAGTTCATCCAGCTTGTTTGTATATCTTGATTTGACCACAGCATCTGCAGTGTACTTTGTGTTTAATGAGAGAAAGCCAGAGTTTATGAAGATTGTGGAAGAGAAACAGTGAATAAAATTAAATTCAAGGGCTGGAATTCTAAGTTTGAGAACATTAAAGGTCAGTGAAGGAAAGTTGGGAAGACAGTAAGCTGTGTGAAATAGGAATTGATTAATGAACATTGGATTCAGTGGGAGTTTAGGGACTGTCAGAGGCCTTTATGAATGGCATTGGAATAACTGTTGACAAGTGCATGGGCAGTTTGGATGGAGTGTGATAGTACCTATTGCAAAAGCTGGCCCATGATTTCTTAAAATGTTTTTATATATACCTACAATGTTACTTATTTTGATTGCCAGAAGCATCTTTGGAAATTCTACCTGATTTTCTTTGTAATTAAACTAAAATTTGCAGGAATGGGAGCGGTTAAACAAAATGGTTAGACTGAGAATCAGACTCGGGTTTAATATCACCGACGTATGTCGTGAAGTTTGAAAACTAGCTCATATTCATTGCTACTATTTCCAATTCCCAGAGGTTATGAGGAAATTAAAGTTGGTTCCAAATTAGTCCAATTTGCTGATGAAGTTTTGAATTAGATACGTTATGAGGTTTTGTAAGCACAGGAAACCTGAAAATGAAATTCATATCTGGTCAATTACTTGAAATGAATTATTAGAAAGCTAGGGTATTCAGCCAGAACAATTGAATGCAAGATCACAGAAATAATCTAAGTGAGAATATATGTCTACAATAGTTATGATCTTATTTGGAGAGAAAAACAAATACTCAAAGATATTGGATTATTCCTACATGTAAAAGAATAATGAAATTGATAGAAGAGCCTGCAGGATTAGAGGTGGCTTATTTCATGAGAATAGATAGGGGGATAAATTGCACCAATGATAAACCAAGTTGATTTGCTCATTGATGACCAAATTCTCATTTAAATCCTTCTGTAATTATTGTTGGAATGGTAACCAAAATTTATTGCTTCCATTAAGCCAAGGCAAAAGAGCCAGGTGACACCTGTCTATTAGAGAGGTAAATTTAGAATAAAAGTCATGGGAACATCTTCACTCAGTGTGATGTTTACAATAAAATTTATTTTACAATAAAAAATATTACCTTACCTTAAAGTCATTAAAGGGAAATAATGAAGCTTTGCAAATTACATTCAAATGTCACGACAGGAGAGATAATCTAAGCAACACATCCTCAAAGGGCTGCATGGTTTTTCCTCATAGCTGGTTACCCATTTCATCTCTCATCCAATTTCCTGTTAAAGCCCGCAGCAACAGATAGTCGTAAGATGTGACCCTCTTTATTCTCTTTGCTGGATATTATTCTGTCCTTATAAGATTCTCATAGCAAGCTCTGCTGTTGATAGTTAGTAATTAGTTTGTTACTGTGACGTGGACCGAGGTACAGTGAAAACTGTCTTCCATGCCATCCATACAGATCATTTCGCTGCATCAGTACATTGAAGTAGTGCAAGGAAAAAGTGATAACAATGCAGAATATAGTGTTGTAGAGAAAGCACAGTGAAGGCCAACAAGGTGGAACGCCACAATGAGGTAGATTGAGGTCATGTCATGATTTCATCATAAGGTACAAGAGGTGCAGTCTTATAACAGCACTATAGAAGCTGCCTGGTGGCACGTGCTTTTCAGGGTTTTGTAGCTTCTGCCCAATTAGGGGCAGGAGGTGGGGGTGGGGGAGAGAAAATGTTTTGCATAGAAGGGATTTCCAAGTTCCTCTCGGCATAAACATCACCAAGGACCTCACTCGGTCTGTACGTACTGGCTAAGTGGTAAAAAAAAAAGCACAACAGAGCCTCGTTCACCTCAGATGGTTGAAGAAATTCAGCATAGGTGCCCAAATCTTTTCTACAGGGGCACAACTGGGAGCATCTTGACTGGCTGTATCGCTGCTTGGTATGGGAACTGTACTTACCTCAATCACAGGGCTCTACAGAGACAGCCCAGCACATCTGTGGATGTGAACTTCCCACTATTCAGGACCTCAAATTCCTAACAAAAAAAATGCTTTCATGGTAAATAAATTATTTTTCAAAAATGGCTCCATAAAATTGATGATTTCAGGTTTTTCAGATCATCATTAGCATATAAATATTTTTGAGGAAATCTTGACTTCAGAATATCATGTAGCAATTGGATATTTTAGAGGTGTGGTTGTCACTATTATATCAGCTGCTTTAAATCTCTAACCACAGTACTAAATTTTCTTCTGTTTCCTTTTATTTAGGATGATGAGAGGGTGAGTACATTTTCAATGTGCTTTAGGAAGTATGAAAATTAAGTTTAAAACAATTTTAAATGGTAGTTTTCGTGCTTGCATAAGATGTGTTTAGGCTAAGAACTCTTTCTTTGAATTTTTGATTAGTGTCCACCTGAGAGAACGGCTCCCAAGACAGTTTGTGAGTGTCCAGCAGGTCCACCTGGTATTCCTGGTCAACAAGGACTGAAAGTAGGTTCACAGTTGTCACTTGCATCCACGTCTGATTACTCATTCCTTGTGTATTGAGATGTAAATTTGGCTGAATTTATGGTTTTATCAATGTGTTCTGTGGAAAATCTTGCCACACAAGGTAGTGCATGCTGGGAGAGAGCATTCTTATTTGTAATGGGAGTACAGACCATCTCCAGGTTTATAGAGGTTATCGTCATGTGCACAAGTACAGGTTTGTGCAGGTGCAATGGGAAAAAAATATTTGTAGCAGCTTCACAGACTCGTAATACAGAGTCATAGTCATTGAAAACTACAGCACAAAACAGACCCTTCAGCCCATCTAGACCCTGCCAAAACATTTAAACTGCCTAGTTCCATTGAGTTGCTCCTGGACTATAGCCCTGCATACCCATTCCTATCTATGTATCTATCCAAACTTCTCTTAAACATTGAAATCGAAGTCGCATCCACTGCTTGTGCTGGCAGCTCGTACCACACTCTCCCACCTTCTGAGTGAAGAAGTTTCACCTCATGTTCCCTTTAAATATTTAATTCTTTCACCCCGAACCTATGACCTCTAGCTGTAGTCTCACCCAACCTCAGTGGAAAAACCCTGCTTGCGTTTACCCTATCTATGCCCTTTATAATTTTTGTATACCTCTACCAAATCTCCCTTTAATCTTCTATGTTCCAGAGAATAAAGTTATAACCTATTCGGTCTTTCCTTACAACTCACATCCTCCAGTTCCGATAATATCCTTGTAAATTTTCTCTGTATTCTTTCAACCTTACTTGCAACTTTCCTGCAGAAAGGTGACCAGAACTGCACAATACTCCAAATTAGGCCTCACCAGTGTCTTGTATTACTTCAGCATTTCATCCCAACTCTTGTACTTAATACTTAGATATTCAAAGGCCAATGTGCCAAAAGTTTTTTTTACCTATTCACCTGTGGCACCACTTTCAATGAATTATGGACCTGTATTCCCAGATCCCTTTGTTCTACTGCACTCCTTATTGACCTACTGATCCCTGTGTAAGATCCACCCCAATTAATATCCGACAGAACAAATAAAAATCCATTTTAGTGCAAAGTGATCACAGTGTTGCTAAACTGTACTGATTATGGATTTGTTGGTTAGTTGAAAGGAAGAACCTGTTATTGAATCAGATGGTGTGGGACTTCTGATTTCTGTACCTCTTCCCCGATGGTAGCTGCAAAAATATGGCATTGCCTTGGTACTGGGGTCTTTGTGGCAGGATCTCCTGTAGATACTACCAATAGCAAGGAGGTGCCAATATGTATTAGGCAGAGACCACTGTTCTGTGCAGCTTCCTGCATCCTGTGCATTGGAAATGCTGTACCAGAGCGTGATGAAACTTTGAACCTTAACCCTCAAAGAAGTGTTAATTGGGCACATGAGAAAGGAGAGATGACAGGAACATGAGGAAATAGAATGAATGGATTACATTCAATGACCACACACTGTGTGATAAAGGAAGTATAGCCCTATTCTTCTGCCTGATTTAACCTTTCAGAAGGAGATCTTGTAGAACTGGCACAGATTGTAGTAGGTGGCAGGAAAGTCAGCATCAGATTTAGACTTCCAATAAAAACAACCAGACATTTTAATCTAAGGCAGGCAAGAAACTAAGTGGGAAATTCCTCAAAAGTTCTTTTATTTTTAGAGGCATGCATTCAAGGAAAATATAGCTTTGATTTTAACCCTCTGGCTTCTGATCCTGTACTACCTATATTGAGTAACAAGGATGAAGGAACGTTTTGGTAATAAGGTTTGATGTATTCAGGCCAATTGTTTGATCTGTTACTAGGGTGAAAAGGGAGAACGTGGCAAGCCAGGAAAATCAGGAACCAATGGTATGCCTGTAAGTACTTTTCCAAATCCTATATAATCTCTGCATGTTTAACATCAGATGATAAGTGGTGTTTTGTTAAATTTTACCCAGCACTAAAGCTCCAGAATATTGCTTTGGCAAACTTTTAAGCAAGGATACATTTTTGATCCTTTTCCACACTACATCTTGCTGTTGGTACTTTGTGGCTGCGTGGTTCCTCATGGGTACAAAGTTCCATATAACATCCCAAGAAGTGTCTGCAGAATTAGCATTCTACTGCTAATGCTGCACCAACATCTATGGTAGTTCATTAGAAGATTGATGCAGAATGGAGCATTTTGTGAATATATGTTTACACTGTGACTTCCTGCTATGAATAATGATATCACTGCATGTCTCTGCTGCTACAACCAAACCAACAAAATGTTGGCCATTTGGTTCAAGTAATAATTTTGCTGAGGGAATGGATGGATTCTTTGTTAACCAGGAAGGTTTTTGCTTGCTTGAGTAGGGATACAATGATTAAATCTATTTAAACTATAGTTGAAGTCTATTATGATGGTAAGTAATAATTATAAAATCCTCCGTAAGTGTGTAGGAAGGAAGAATATACAAAAATCCTTGAGCTTTACAAGTACTGTATCTCAATAGATGTAAGTGATTCTTCCTTGAAAGAATTAGATGCCATGAAGTTATTTCTTCTCAGTGGAGAGCCCAGAATTGAGAAATATTTTCTCAGAATACACCAGAGGCATAGGTTCAAAAGTATGGGAGGGAAGTTTAGGGGAGACATCAGGGGTAATTTTTTACACCTAGGGTTGTGAGTGCCTGGAGTGACTTGCCAGGGATGGTGGTGGAGGCTAAAACATTAGGGGTATTTAAGAGCCTCTTGGACAGGCACATGGATGAAAGAAAAATGGAGGGTTATGGGGTAGTGTGCATTTAGTACTTTTTTTAAGGGTTATATGGGTCGGCACAACATGGAGGGCTGAAGGGCCTGTACTGTGCCATAGTGTTCTATGGTTCTGTGGTTTAATAGGGATTGCCCACTTAAGCACGAGGAAAGGGAAAATTTCTTTAAGCAGAGGATTGTATATCATTAAGGTTCTGTGGATATTCAATGCCTGAATATTGATGAAGATAATGTGTTTTTTTTGGACTTACGAGCATCAGGGAATTGGGGAAAATGGGGTGAGGTACAAGAGGTCAGCCATGAAGGGGAGCATGGGAGACATCGCTGCTGTTTATTAGTATGTTTAGCGTTGATGACATGGGTGAACAGTTATGGAAATCAGTGATTCCAGAAGTCAAAGACCATTTGTCATGACCATGGATTCGGCAGCACAGCAGAATCGGAAATTGCGCTCATGAATTTGCACGTGTCAGTTAATTGTCATTTCATTGTGATAGTATTTAACTCCGCTCATTCCATTGTAGTACTTGTCGAGACTTGGACATGAACATAGCTACACTCTGTTATCTGCATTCCGCTTTGCCTGAGTAATTGGACTGTCGAGTCACCTACCTCTGAAGATTAGCGGTACTCATTTTATTTTTAGTTCTTTTCAGCCGCAGTTTAGGCTTCGTTTTCCATTTGAGTGTTTTAGTCAACGGCCCTGTTTGGCCTAGCATTTATTGTTTTCTTTCCCTTTAACACTGTTCGCATTAAAGTCTGTGAATTATCCACCCGCTTCAGTGTCTCTCACTCTGCAATTGGGCCACATCTATATCGGGTGACAGCAAGTCTCGATCATGCAAAGATGGACCGAGCGGAGAGAGAGCAGCTGATCTTGGCCATGAGATTCATTGGTCAGAGTGATTTGTCGCAGCAACAATGTTCTGTTGGAATTCCTATGTATGAACTCTTACTTCTGTCTCCAGCGTGACAGAAGGATCCTGCCAAGTAATGGACCCAGCGAAGTTTGAACAGTGACGTTTTGACATTGGTGGCTTGAGGAGATGGTGCCTTCTATTCTCAGTGTATGTGCTGATTCTACATTCCGAGAATCCCGAGTCTACATATCAAGCTTCTCTAGTCAACATTGAGTTTCTCTGGTATCCATTCCAAGGTTTTCCAGTCACAAATACCCAGGTTTTCAGCTTTGTGGTCCCATGACTCAGGTCTGTGGAACAAATGAGCACTTCCAACAAGCTTATCAATTGATTCAGCAAATCATCATTCAAGTCAATGGTGTAAATTCTGGAAGAGCCCTACTCCAAAAACTGATCTCTGGCTGGAGTGTGCTAAGGCACAAATAAAGTAACCCTATCAAGAATATTTTTAACCCCTTGAAGAAAGTCATGGTACAGACTGGGAAAATTGAACTTTCATGTAGCAAATTAAACAGATCTACAGAGAACCACCTAGTTTAGTGATGAAAGAAACCTGTCTGTGCTGTCTTGATTTGTAAAATTGAGAGTATATCTTAATTGTCTCTGGAAAAAAAATTGTGAAAGATAAAACACTGTGAACAAAATTTGAAAAGGTTCCTTCTCTAGGTTTCAAGGTTTCCCAAGGACTTTTCTCAATGTTCCCAGGGTTTTCTTTTTCTGATTGTTTCCAAGGTTTAATGCGTTTAGGGCTTTTCAATGTCCTCCCCATCTCGAGGACTCCCAAGCCTCTCGCAGCCCCACCCGAGTTTTCTTGATCTCAGTCTGTTGGGGTTCCCAGTCTCTCAGGATTGCCCGGTCTCTCAGTCTGTTGGGGTTCCGAGGTGTCTGGGGATTCCCCGGTCTCTCAGTCTCTCTGGATCCCCGAGTCTCCCTCCCTCTCAAGATCCCCAGGTCTCTGGAGTCATTCCTGGATCTGTCATTTTCAGGTCGTCCTGAGCCATCAAGTGCAAGCTATAAGGAGGGGGCTCTTGTAGTGACTTTTTCAGGCCTGCGCAGGGCATCAGGGAGCATTTGGGTTCCGAGGGTTTTGGAGCACCTGTACTAGTTAACTGTTGCTTAACAGTTGTTAATGATTCCTTGTATTTTTCTCAAACGACTTGCTGTTTGTAATGCAGTTTCCTAGTGCTTTCTGTTTAAGTTTAAATTTATTTTGATAAGTTCAGATTCTGTGTTAGTTTTATTCTTGATGCAGATGCGGGATTAGCTCCAATCAGAGGGTCCTCATTTTGAGGATGATTTATCACATGGTATCACTTGGTCGAGTTACCTCTGTATAAGCTCTTGTTTCTGTCTCTACTTGGAAGTCTTTGGCTCCGATATTGGCAGTGCACACCATGGCACTTATCTACCAGCATCACTGAAGGACATCTTGGACAAGTCCCTCATTTGTGGCGCATCAGGGGCTGTGCCTGGGGGGGGGGGGGGGGGGGTTCCTGTCACAACTACAGATTTGGCAATTGTGCTTGTGAATATGCACGTGTCAACTAATTATTATTTCATTTTGATAGTATTTAACTCCATTCATTCCATCGTAGTGTTTGTCGAGACTTGGACATAGCTACACTTTGTTATCTGCATTCCGCCTTGCCTGAGAAATTGGACTGTCCAGTCAACTGATTCAGACAAATAGTGGTGTTCGTTTTATTCTTAGTTGTTCTTTTCAGCCGCAGTGTAGGCTTCGTTTTCCATTTCAGGGTTTTAGTCAACGGCCCTGTTTGGCCTAGTGTTTATTGTTTTCTTTTCCCCTTTAATATTGTTTGCATTAAAATCTGTGAAATATCGACCGGCTTCAGCATCTCTCACTCCGCACTGGGGCCGAACCTCGGTGACACCATTGGTTGAACCTTCTGGTTGGTGAGTTCCAGGATCAGAGATGCACACGGATCGGTGACACTTCCCCCTCCCCCCCCCCCCCCCCAAACTGGCGAGTTCCAGGTCAGAGGTCTGTGCAAGTCCTGAATTTAAGGCACAGAGTTCAAAGTCCTATGGTTGGTGAGTCAGGTGGTCAATACCAGAGGTCGAAGGCCGAAAGTCAACGAAATTGAAGACCAGACTTGGAAGCTGAGACGGAATAGTCAAAGCCCTTGGGTTGAAGTCAGCCGCTTGATGCCTGCAACGCTGAGTCTGGGCCCAATGTCTGTGAGTCTAGGAGTCAGGGACTGTCCTGGGGTTGGAGGTGTGTGTGTGTGTGTGTGTGTGTGTGTGTGTGTGTGTGTGTGTGTGTGTGTGTGTGTGTGTGTGTGTGTGTGTGTGTGTGTGTGTGTGTGTGTGTGTGTGTGTGTGTGTGTGTGTGTGTGGAAAGGGCTTCTTTTGAATTTTTGTTTTGTTGCTGTTATGGTATTGTTCTGCTAAACATTTTGGACATGTTATATTGGCACAGGAATGTGTGGTCAGACTTGAAGGTTGCCCCCAGCACATCCTTGGCTGTGCTAGTTGTTAAGATAAATGAAACATCTCACAGTTTGCTTTGATGTAATGTACATGTGTTAAATGAATGAATCTGAAACAGGATCAGTTATGCAGGCTGAAGTTCCCCAGAGAAGAACGAAAGGCTTTGAACTAATGAATATTTGAGTAAACTTGCCATTGCTCTACACAGACGAAGCATATATGGTAAATAGAAGGTTATGAATAGTACAGAGGAGGCAGAGACACTTTTAATACAGTGTTTTTGTTTTCTAAAGTGCTGTTTTATTGTGAAAAATTAAGGTAGTGATATAGATCGAATGAAGTCATTTTGAAATGTCATGCCCTCTGCCTTTATCCTGCATATGTTCTTAGGAACAAATCTAGTACATGAGGCAAGTGGTAATTTTTCATCAAGAACTTAAAGTGAGGTTACGTCCCACTCTAACAGTTTTATATTCACAGTGATTCATTTCCTCAAACCAGGAAACAATGTCCCTACTAAATGCATTCTGCTGTTGATGAATTGTATTGCTGACTACTAAATCTTTAGTTGGTGCGTGTCCACAGCGCAGTAGGTAGAAAGAGGATTGTGTCCGTGCATCTAAATTAAGCAAGACTGAAATAGAAGTTTTTTATTTCACAATGAATGGCTTATTTTATTGCTTTATTTAAACATTTTTATAAAGTGACTCTGTAGTGAACACTGAAAGTCCAGTCATCCTGAAATAGTATGGCAGACACAAGAATGGGAATATATTGGTCCACTGATTAAGCACTTCAGCAGTGTTACATCTGTCGTGTTAGCTGCTCCTAAAACATGTTTATTGCTCATGAAATACTAACACAGAATTGGTACATGTGCTGCTTTGGATTTGTAACCAAGCCGAATCCACTGATCTACAGTGTAACAGAAAGAACAGTGGTCCTAACACAAGCCAGAGGAAATACGAGTGCGTGATGAAGAGCTTGAGCCTGAATGGAAACAGTGTGTGATTGGGAGCATGAGGTGAAGATCAGAAATCAGGAAATAAACTCTAAAGTGTTGATCTTCTGGGGATTGTTGCATTCAGCGAGGCGTGTATTTCTGAGGGTGGGATGTCTGCTATCACAGATGCTGCAGGAAACAAGAAAGGAGCAGAGTAATCTTGGACCAACTTCTGGGAAATAGGCTAGGGGAAGTGGAGTACCTGACTGAAATTGCTTGTAAACTGGGGTTTTGAATGAAATGTTAATTTATTCACATTTGATAAAATAATCATGCATGTTGCAATCCCATGCTCCCCCCCCCACCCCTGTCATGAACATCTGATGACATCTTGAGCTAGATCTTTTAAGATATTGGGGTTCTCTTCCGGAGTCCTCGCTTCTTCCAAGAGCCCAGGAAGCCAGCATGCCTGCTGTATTTTTAGTTATTTTCTTTAACTCCTTCAAACATAGAAGATTTATACGGGTCTTGAGGGGTGGATTTAGGAATGATATTCCTCCTGGTTGATTTATCTATAATCAGATTGGTGGGGTAGTTGTCCACAGTAGATGGTTTGTTAGCAGAATAATTGAGCCGATTTTTAAAACAAAAACAAATGGAAGTTGTGGTTCATCTACACACAGAATATTTTCTTGGGAAGATGTTCAATTTGGTCTGATTGCCAGAAAAAAAACAAAAGAACAACTGGTAGCTCAGAATAAACGTCATGATGGCTTTTTGAAAAAAGTAATATTCCATTAAGTACAGGAAGGATTGAAATATTTAATGGACAGATTGAATATTAACATTTGACTTTAATTTGAATCCCAGAATAAAAATAGAGTGTGTGGTTGGCTAATGGAACAGTTTGGACTAAAACGAATCCAAGGAGGAATCTTCATTTAGGGACAAAGGATGTGGCTAATTTATTATAAAATACTTTACAGTTTTTCGTCAGAAAGGAAGCAGATTTTGGCTTCCACTTTGAATTTAGCATTGTGTTGGCTAGGTTTTGGATCTGCGGGCAATTTCCAGGCTGTGATCTGCTGTTGGACAGAACATCCAAATGGCAAAGCAAAGTTTGCTGAGATTTACACGTTTCTAACCATAAGCTGCCTACCTTTCAAGGGAGGGAAATGGGATCCCAAGCAAAGTTGCATTATTTGTGTTTGCAGTGGTGTTTTTATTGTTTAACAATATTTTCAAGTTTTCAGATCTACCTTTACATTTTAAAACTTTATTATTAATATATTTTTAACATATTTAAATGATTTAATAGCTGGCAACTCTTAGGGGGTCAAAGCTGGGGGAGGATGCGAGGCTTTATTGTTTGTCAAAGGCTCAGTGGAATTTTGTGGGCGGGGTTTGTTTAAAACCAACAGCCTGACTTTAATACATCACTTGAGACTCTGTTGTCTCTTGAGGTGCACTTTTTGGCTTCATAAGTGCATACAAGAAAATGAATCTCTAGTATAACTGTAACATACATGTATTTTAATAATAAATTTACTTTGAATTTTGAACGAGAGCTATCTGAGCCAACATAATCAGCCTTTCAGATCCAGACAAGGATAATTGGGGTAGATAGAGTAAATCATAGGGGACTGCACATGGCAGATGCCGACTAGATAGACAGCTAGTAAAATAGCATACAGTAAGAGTCTTACACTAAAGTAGTAATAGAGAGAATGAATGTTGGATGAATAGATTTATAGAAAGTTGATAAGTCACTTGGTCCAAATAAAATGCATTCAAGACTTTTAGATAGGAGGAGAACTTGAAAAAGCAGTGGAATTGGCAATATCCTTCCATCTTCATTTCATATGAGAACAGTTTGGGGGTGTTGCTAAAGATTGAAGTGCTGAATCAGGAATGAGGGAGAGGAAAGAACAGGAAATGATAGGCCAGCTGGATGATGAAAGTTATTGAGGACCATAATCAAGGTGAACTAAATTTTCATTCCAAGTGATGTAGGGTGGTCAAGGAGAGCCCATATGATTTGTTGGGGGTAAATAAACTACACTCAGTGGCCACTTTATTAGGTACAGGAGTGGAACTTGGTGTGGTCTTCTGCTGCTGGAGCCCACCCGCTTCAAGATTCGAAGTGTGTGTATTCAGAGACACTCTACAGCACAGCACTGTTGTAATGCGTGGTTATTTGAGTCACTGTCACCTTCCTGTCAGCTTGAACCAGTCTGACATTTCTCCCCTGACCTCTCTCATTAACAAGGTGTTTTCTCCCACAGAACTGCACTCACTGAATGTTTTTGGTTTTTTGCACCATTCTCTATAAACTCTAGACACTGTTGTGCCTGAAAATCCAAGGAGATCAGTCGTTTCTGAGATACTCAAACCACCCCATCTGGCACCAACAATCATTTCACAGTCAAAGTCACTTAGATCTCATTTGCTGTCCATTCTAAAGTCTGACCTTGACCATATCTGCATGCCTTTATGCATTAAGTTGCTGCCACATGATTGACAGATTAGATATTTGCATTAACAAGCAGGTGTACCTAATAAAGTGGCTACTGACTGTATATCTAAGTGATTTGAGGATTTTATTTTTAGATATTCAGAAAAAGTTGATGAGGGTGGTGGGATTTTTTTGATGTATGCCAAATAAGTGCTATTGGAATCTTACTAAGACGTTTGAAGCCTGTGGGATTTTTTTTTCTAATTCTTCTTAAGGGAAAGATGGCAATGGCTATGTTAATTATCTATCCCTAAATTGCCTACAGACTGAGGAAACAATTGTGAGTCAGCCTGATGGATGAGTATGAAATCACATATGGGCCAGAAAGGCAAAGGTGATGGGTTTCTTTGGCCCACTATCAGTGAACCAGCTGGGGTTTTGTGATTATCCAGCAGCTTTATAATTACTGTTACTGAGAAGAGCATATTCTTTTTAAATTCCAGATTTATTTCATTACTTGAATTTAAATTACTCAGAAGTTAAATTCATTGGATTCACGCCAGTGGAAGCATAGACCAGTAGTGGCTGTCCAATAACTTAACTATTACAATACCATACCCCTGAATTGCAGGGAAGGAAGACAATGTCTTTTTCCTGGGATGGAAGTGTACCAGAGGATGCAGTTCTGAGGTGAGAGAGAAGAATTCTCCAGGAGGTTTTGGACAGGTGCTTGGAAAACACATTCCGGGTGGTTGGGGCAGCAGATATGATGGCAGTGTTTAACAAGTACATAGACAGACACGTGGACTTGCAGGGCATGGAACGATATGGATAGACCATGTGCAGGCAGGTATATAGTTTAAACTTTCATCATGGTCAGCATAGAAGTCACGGCTGAAGGCCCTTTCTGCGCTGTACTGGTTATTCTGTACAGTTGGCCCTCCTTATCCATGAGGGATTGGTTCCGGGACCTCCCATGGATACCAGAAAATGCTGCTGCTCAAGTCCCTTATATAAAATGGTATAGTATTTGTATATAACTTATGCACATCCTCCCGTATACTTTAAATCATCTCTAGATTACTTGTAATACCTAATACAATGTAAATGCTATGTGAATAGTTAGGGAATACTGACAAGAAAAAAAACTGTACATGTTCCTCTTGTTCACAACACAAGCTGCGAATGAACGAGATGTGAGGTGAACAATGATCAAACAACGAGTAAAACTTTTAATCATCTCTCGATTACAAGACTTATAACACCTAATACAATGGAAATGCTATGTAAATAGTTGTTACACTGTCTTATTTAGTGAATACTGACAAGAAAAAAAACTGTACATCTCCCTCTTGCTCACAACAGAAGCAGTGAATGAACGAGACGCCAATTCTCCCGTGATCTTTACATTCTTGAGGCTGTAGCGCTTTACATAGCCAGCCAGCCATCCCTTACTAGCCTTAAACTCTTCTCTCTCGCTGTCATCAACCCCGTCACAGTAGTGCTCATAGAGGCTAAGAGCTTTCTCACATATAATTCGGCCATCGGCAGGGATATGCTTCTGTGACATGTCCTTTAGCCACACACTTAATGCTTTCTCGGTCTGCATAAGCACTTTATCATGAACCAGAGAGGCCATTTTTGCCGTTGTAGGGGCAGCACTAACACTTCCATGAACTTCAGCTTCTTTCTGCTTTATTGTGTGACTGCTCGATTCGTTCTTACCGACCTTACGGCCCACATCAGAAAGCAACATGCCACTTTTCAAAAGATCTAATATTTCTACTTTCTCGGTGAGAGTTAGCTCTTTACGCTCCCTCTTAGCCTTTGAGGAATTGCTTTGACCATGTAATTGCTTTTTAAGAGCATTTTTTCATAGGAACAAAGTAGCGAATGAACGAGATGCAAGGTGAACAATGCTCGAACAACGAGTTCTGGAAGAGCACTTCCGGGTTTTCTCAATTCGCGGTTGGTTGAATTCACGCGTGTGGAACTCGCAGATAAGGAGGGCCGACTATGTTCCACAAAGCACAAAGTAGTGATGAATTTCTGCGGGGAAAGGTACTGAAGTGGTGGTCTGAAGGTTTTAATGCAATACTCTTTTTTAGAATATAAAAATAATAAAAAGCAACAAGAGCAAGAGTAGGCCATTCAGCTCCTTAAGTCTGAATGATGGTGAGGGAGAGTCTCAGCCCGAAACATTGATTGTTTATTCCCATCAGGAAATACTGCCCGGCCTGCAGTTCTGATATGCAGTTTGGTGCATGTTTCTCTGTACTTCCTGCATCTGTAGAATCTCTTGTCTACCTAGTTGCAGGGATCAGTATTGGGTCCACTACTTCTCATGTAACATGTTAATGATCTAGTTGGTGCAATGAATGATTTTGTGGCCAGGTTTATGGATGATACAAAGATAGGTGGAATGGCAGGTAGTGCTAAAGAAGAAGGGTGTCTGCAGAAGGACTTGAACGTTGAGAGTGGACAGGAGGCGGCAGATGGAATAGAGTGCAGGTAAGTATATGTTCATGTAGTTTGGTAGGAGGGATAATGATATATCCTATCTCTAAATGGTGAGTGAATCCCAAAATCAGAGGTGCAATGGGACTTCAGAGTCCTTGTGCAGAATTCCCTAAAGGTTAACTTGCAGGTTGAGTCAGTGGTAAGGAAAGCAAATAAAATGTTAGCAGTAATTTCAAAAGAACTAGAATGTAAAAGCAAGAATATAATGCTGAGGTTTCACAAGGCATTGGTCAGACTGCACTTGTGAGCAGTTTTGGCTAAGAAAGGATGTGCTGCATAGAAGAGGGTCCAGAGGAGGGTCATAAGAATGTTCCTGGAATAAAAGAGTTAATGTATGAGGAGCGTTTAATGGCTCTGGCTGAAACTCACTGACATTTTGAAGAATGAGGAGGGAATCTCATTGAAACCTTTTTGAATATTGAGTGGAGGTGGAGAGGATGTTTTCTATAGTGGGGGAGTCTAGGACCAGAGGGCACAACCTCAGAATACATATGATAACACTGCTGAGGAGAAAGTTACACATTTGGAAGGATCATCAAATTTCCTCAGTTATGAGGTTAACCAAATGGCCTAATTCTGCACCAATGTCTTATGGTCTAAGTGATGAAAACTTAGTGGGATGGTACCGAAGCATAATAGTTTGCACAACGCTTTACAGTGCCAGCAACCTGGGTTCAATTCCTGCTACTGCCCGCAAGAAGGAGTTTGTTTGCCACTTCCCCCTCTGCAGCCCACCCCTTGTTCCCCCATCCCGCAGACATGTTTGTTTGTACATTGAAAAGAACAAATTTCCATAAGGCCTTAAGACATAGGAGCAGAGCTAAGCCATTCAGCCCATCGTGTCTGCTCTGCCATTCATTCAGGGCTGATTTATTATCCTTCTGAACCCGATTCTCTTGCCTTCTCCCCATAACTTCTAATGCTCTTACTAATCAAGAACTTATCAACCTCCACTTTAAACATACCCAATGACTTGACCTCCACAGCCACCTGTGGCAATAAATTTCACAGATTCACAGATTCTGGCTGAAGAAATTTCTCCTCATCTCTGTTCTAAAGAGAT
The DNA here is from genome assembly GCF_030144855.1 of Hypanus sabinus. Lineage (NCBI taxonomy): Eukaryota > Metazoa > Chordata > Chondrichthyes > Myliobatiformes > Dasyatidae > Hypanus > Hypanus sabinus. The sequence continues at coordinate 92,756,615 of NC_082706.1, forward strand.
TTCCTTTTCATGATCAAGCGTCATCCATTGTATCTGCTGTGGGAGTTTTCAGCCATCATTTTGGTATACTTCCCACCTCAGGGCCGTGTCAGACAGGTGAACTGAGCAATGTAATCAACAGGCATGAGAAAGCACATCCCGATGCCTTTCCCATCATTTTGGGGGATTTTAACTAGGCCAGCTGGAAAAAGTCTCTAAATAGCTATTACCAATATATCACTTGTGGAACCAGAGGAACCAACTCACTGGACCACTGCTATAACACCAACAAGACTGCTCACCGTGCCATCCCATGCCCACCCTTTGGAAGGTCTGATCACCTGGCTGTACTTCTACTCTCCGAGTATAGGCAGAGACTAAAGACTGCAGCACCAGTAGAGAGGACAAGAAGGTATGGACAAAGGAGGCGTAGGAGTGCTTGAGTTGGTGGAATGGACTGTATTCAGGGATTCATCTTCGAGCTTGAATGAGGACTCCACAGTTGCTACTGACCATCATTAAAACCTGTGTGGGTAAGTGTGAGCCTACGAAAACTACTGTACATACCCAAATCAAAACCTGTGGATGAACTAGGAGATTCATAGACTGCTGAGTGCTAGAATTTGTGGCACACAATTCTCATGATCCAGCACGATACAACAAGGCCAGGTGCGACTTATGAAGGGCTATATCAAGGGCAGGGTTCGCAGACCATTACTTCCTACAAAGTGAAACCTAAGCTCGTGGCTGTGATGTTTCACTCCCAGATGAGCTCAATGCCTTTTATGCTCGCTATGAAAGGGAGAATAAAGCTCCAGCTATTAGGATCGCTGCAGAACATGGTGACCCTGTGATCTTTGTCTTGGAGGCTGACATCAGATTGTCTTTTAAAAGGGTGTACCCTTATAAGGCGACACATCCCGATGGGGTACCTGGAAAACCTGTGCCAACCAACTGGTGGGCGCGTGCAAAGATATTTTCAGTCTCTTATTGCTACAGTCAGAAGTTACCACCTGCTTCAAAAGGGCAACAATCATAACAGTTCCCAAGAAGAACAGGGTGATTTCCGTAATGACCATCATCCTGTACATCTACGATGATGAAGTGCTTTACTTATGGCTAGAATCAGCTCCTGTCTCAGCAAGAATCTGGACTTACTGCAATTTGCCTGTCAACAGTGGATGCGATCTCACTGGCTTTTCACACGTCCTTGGATCACTTGGACAATACAACTATCTGTGTCAGGCTGCTGTTTATTGACTACAGCTCAGAGTTTAACACAATCGTTCCTACAGTTCTGATCAAAAACCTCCAAAACCTGGCCCTCTGTACCTCACTCTGCAACTGGATCCTTGATTTCCTCAATGGAAGACCAAAATCTGTACGGATCTGAAGTAACATCTCCACCTCACTGATTATCAGCAGTGGTGCGTCTCAAGGATGTGTGTTTAGCCCACTGCTGTACACCTTCAACAGCCATAACTGTATGGCTAGATACAGCTCAAATGCCATTCATAAATTTGCTGACAACACATCTATTGTTGGTAGAATTTCAAATGATGATGAGAAGGTGTACAGGACCAAAATGTATCAGTTAGTTAAGTGATGTCACAACAGCAACCTTGAAGTTGACATCAATAAGACCAACGAATTGATTGTGGACTTAAAGGGTAAGACTAGTGAATACACATCAGTCCTCATAGAGCAGGGGTGTCAAACTCATTTTAGGTCACGGGCCGGATTGGGCAAAATGCAGCTTCATGCGGGCCGGATCAGTCGGGCGCCTGCGAACGCAGCTTTCATTGCCTCCGTTTTTTCAGCCTGTTCTCATGTGTCTCAGTCTCTGCTATAACTACAAAGTGTTTCACTTCACATATTCCGTTTCTTATGAAGAAGACTGCTGAGCAAGCATTATTTTTATGATTGGTATTAACTTACAATCATAGGCTTCATATCGCGGGGCCATTAATATTTAAAATAATAGATCTATCTAAAATGATCTCGCGGATATAATTGTACGCTGGGCTGGATATGGCCCGCGGGCCTTGAGTTTGACATCACTGTCATAGAGTGATCAGAAGTGGAAAGAGTGAGCAATTTAAATTTCTTGGGTGTCAACATCTCTGAGGATCTATCCTTCTCCCAGCATATTGATTCAGGTACAAAAAAAGCAGAACAACTGCAAGATTTCATAAGAGCTTGAGAAAACTCTCAAGACACCAAAGACTCTCCCAAATTTCTACAGATGTACTGTGGACAGCATTTTAACTGGCTTCGTTACTTTCCAGTATTTGGGGGGGTGGGGAACGGGCGCTGCACAGGATCAAAAGAAAGTTGTGAATTCGGTCAGCTCCATCATGGGCACTAGTCTCATAGCATCCAGGCTATCTTCAAGGAGTGATGCCTCAGAGAATGTGGCATCTACCTTTAAGGACCCCTATCACCCAGGGCATGGCCTCTTCTCATTGCTACCATCAGGGAGGAGGTACAGAAGCCTAAAGGCGCAAACTCGGTGATTCAGGAACAGCTTCTTTTCCTCTGCCATTAGATTCCTGAATGGAAATTTAACCGATGAACACTAACTTGCTACTTTTTTTGTATCTATTGAATTTAAAACACTCACACTCACACACGTTTTCCTCTCAGTCTCGTCTCCTCTACCAGAGGCCTGGGAGCTTGAGGGTTCAGCACAATATCCCTGCTGTACCTAGTAGTGCGCTGTTCTGCTCCGAGATCTCTGCTGTTGTTCCTGGGATTTGTTGGAGCCACTCTCCCAGTCCAGATGTCACAGCTCCAAGTGCTCCTATCACCACAGGGATTATTCTGGATTTAACCTTCCACATTCTTTCTATCTGCTCTTTCAAGCCCTGGTATTTCTCTAGCTTCTCATATTCGTTTTTCCTGATGTTACTGTCATTCGGGATTGACACATCAATTACCAATGCTTTCTTCTGTTCTATGTCCAGGCTATGTGTCTGGTTGGTTGGCCAGTACCTGCTTATCAGTCTGTATTTGAAAATCCCAACAGGATCTGTGCTCTTCCATTCTCCACTACCTTCATGGGTGTTTTCATTTGGACTTGGGAGAGTCCAATCCATACTCAACGCAGGTGTTTCTGTACACAATTCCTGCAACTTGGTTGTGCTGTTCAGTGTATGCTGTCCCTGCCTGCATCTTTCCCCCTACTGCTATGTGCTGGATGATTTCAGTGGAGTCCTTGCATGATCTGCATCTTGGGGCTTGTCTGGTGTGATAGATCCCTGCTTCTATTGCTCTTGTAGTCAGGGCCTGTTCTTGTGCAGCCATGAGCAGCACCTCTGTCCTGTGCCTCAGCCCCACCATTGTCAGCTACCTCTGATACCTGGTGATGGTACATCCCGTGCAATGGCTCTTCCTGCCGTGGCCTTTGCTCATGTCAGGCCCTGGTGATGTCCAGTTCTTCATGCTTGCTACCCATTGCTGGACATCTGCTGTGATGATGACCGGTTCTTCCTCTTGGAGATTGCAGAGGCTCATGTGTAGGCACTGGTGTTCTGTGATGCTTCTTTCTCCCATATACTCTTTCAGTACTCCTCAGTCGCTGTTTGGTTAGTTTAGGTATTGGCATGTTGTTACTCAAGAACAGTGTGAATACTTTTACTGGTTGTTTGCAGAAGAGTGTGTTTATTCGCTTGGCCTCAGCATCCTTTGTACCTCTGCAGTCTGGTAGCCAGAGCTGTTAACTGTTGCTTGGCAGTTTCCAGGGCTTCGGCTATGGACAAGCCTTGTACTTCCTTAGTAGCCAAGATAAGTCTTTTATCTTCATACCTTTCTGCAGTGTAGTAAGTCTGCTGACCTCTGCCTTGTAATTTTCATCTTGGCTTCCAGTCGTCATCTCCAGAGGGGGTTACGACAGCACTTGCCACTGTAGTTCATTTTGTAGCCCAGCATTTCTAGGATTGCTGCTGCTGATGCAGATATCAGGTTATTGGTCTCAGTTATGTTGGAGGTTGCAATTGTGAGTAGTGCTTCATTGGCTGCTTCTAGCATGCTGTCTGATGGTATTTTATCACTAAGTCTGAGAAGCCTCGATTGTTGATTGACGGTCAGTAGTTTAGCTATGATTTTCACTCTGATAGCAGCAGGCAGTGTTGATATGCCCGAGGTGAAGTTGAAACTTGCATTTCCCATGTACAAGGTGGTGCTATTACCTTTGTGCCATCTGTGAGTTGTGGAGGTGGGATTTGACTGGGAATAAAGGGAGTCCTTTCTGGCTGGCTGCCGGTGACTAGTGATATTCCATAGGGGTCTATGTTGGGACCGATTTGTTTTTTATGTTGGATGATGGAATTGATGGCTTTGTTGCAATGTTTGCAGACGATATTAAGATAGTTGGAGGGGCAGCTCGTTTCAAAGAAGTAGGGAGGCTACAGAAAGACTCAGGCAGATTAGGAGAATGGGTAAAGAGGTGGCGGTTGAAATACAATGTTGGGAAGTGTATGGTAATGCAGTTTGGTAGAAGAAGTGAAAGGGTTGTCGATTTTCTAAATGTTGCGAAAATACAAAAAACTGAGGTGCAAAGTGAGTCCTTGTGGAGGATTCCCTAAAGGTTAACTTGAGTTAACTTGAGCAGGTTGAGTCTGTGGCAAGGAAGGCAAATGTAATGTTTAAGAGGACTAGAATGTAGAAGCAAGGATGTAATATTGAGACTTTCTAAAGCACTGATGAGGCCTCACTTGGGGTATTGTGAGCAGTTTTGGGCCCCTTAGAAAGAATGTGCTGGAACTCGAGAGGGTTCAAAGGAGGTTCACATAAATGATTCCAGTTTTGAATGACTTGTCATATGAAGAGCATTTGATGGCTCTGGGCCTGTATTCACTGGAATTCAGAAGAATGAGGGGTGGCCTAATTGAAAATTTTCGAATGGTGTCAGGCCTTGATGGAATGGATATGGAGAGGATGTTTCCTATGGTGGGAAAGTCTAAGACCAGAGGACCCAGCCTCAGAATAGAGGAGCGTCCTTTTAGAATGGAAATGAGGAGGAATTTCTTCAGCCAGAAAGTGGTGTATCTGTGGAATTCTTTGCAACAGGCAGCAGTGGAGGCTAAGTCTGTATGTATACTTAAGGTAGAGGTTGATAGATTCTTGATTGGTCAGGACAGGAAGGGATAGGGGGAGAAGGCAGGAGATTGGAGCTGAGGGGAAAAATGGATCAGCCATGATGAAATGGTGGAGCAGACTCAATGGGGCCAAATGGCCTAATTTTGCTTCTGTCTTATGGTCTTCAAATGCATGAAACGCTTTCATTGGAAAGCAGCATCTATCATCAAAGATCCTCATCACCCGAGCCATGTTCAAGAATAGTAACTACCCCTCAACCATCAGGCTCTTGAACAAAAGAGGACAACTACACTCATCTATTGAGATGTTCTCAGAACCAAAGATCTCACTGTAAGGACTTTATCTTGTTACTTCATGTTCTTGTTGTTTTTTGCGATTTATTTATAGTTGTATTTCAACAGTCTGTTGTCTTCTATGCACTTGCTCTTTCACTGATCTTGTTTACAGTTACTATTCTGTAGATTTGCTGGGTATGCCCGCAGGAAAAAGAATCTCAGGGTTGTATGTGGTGACATGTATGTACTCTGATAATAAATTTTACTTTGAATGTTGAAAACTGCTTGCAACACTCCAAATGCAGTCTCACCAATGCCTTGTAATGCTTCAGCATTCCATCCCTGCTTTTACATTTTGGTCCTCTCAAAATGAATGTTGACATTACATTTGCCTTCCTTACCATCAACTGACTCAATCTGCAAATTAACCTCTAGAAAATCCTGCATGAGGACTTCCAAGTCCCTTTACAATTCTGATTTGTGAATTTTCTCACCTTGAGAAAATAGTTTATGCTCTTACTGCTTCTAACTGTTGCATGACAGTACACTACACTATATTCCACCTGCCGCTTCTGTGGCCATTTCCCCAATCTCTCTAAGTCCTTGCTTCTACAATACTACCTGCCCCTCCACCTATCTTTATATCATCCACAAACCTGGCCACAAAACCATCCATTCCATCATTCAAATTATCGACATATGGTATAACATGAAAAGAAGGGGTCCCAACACTGACCCCTGTGGAACAGCACTAGACACTGGCAGCCAACCAGAAAAGACACCCTTTATTTCCACTCTTTGCCTCCTGCCAGTCAGCCAATATTCTATCCATGCTGGTATCTTCCCTGTAATACTATGGACTCTTGTGTTGTTTAGAAGCCTCATGTACAGCACTCTTCTCGAAGGCCTTCTGAAAATCCAAGTGAGCAACATCTACTGATCCTCTTGTGTATTTCCTGCCTATTACTTCCACAAAGAATTCCTTCCTCCTTCCTTTCCAGTCCTGATGAAGAATCTTGGCCCGAAACATTGACAGTTTATTCCTTTCCATAGATGTTGCCTGAACCGATGAGTTCCTCCAACATTTTGTATGAGTTGCTGAACAATTCCAACAAGTTGTGATGCAAGATTTCTCCTTAAGGGAACCATCTGACTTTGGGCTATTTTATCACGGACCTCCAAGTACTCCAAAAGCTCATCCTTAATAATGGAGTTTGCAACCGTTGAAGTCAAGTCAAATGGTCTGCAATTTCCTTTCTTTTGCCTCTCTCCCTTCTAAAAGGGGAGCGACATTTGTAATTTTCCATTCCTCCAAAACTGTTCCAGAATCTCGTGATTCTTGACGGGTCACTACTAATGCCTCCACAATCTCTTTAGCTACCTCTTTCAGAACCCAGGCATGTTGTCTATCTGGTCCAGGTGACTTGTATAACTTCAGAACTTTCAGCTTCCAAGCATCATCTCCTTAGTAAGTACACACACTTCTGCCCTCTAACACTCTCAAATTTCTAGCATACTGCTACTGTCTTCCACATGAAGGCTGATGAAAAATACTTATCAAGTTCATCTACCATTTCTTTGTCTCCTGCTACTACCTCTCCAGTGTCATTTTCCAGTGGTCCAATATCCACTCTCACCTCTCTTTTAATCTTTATGCACTATATCTAATAAGAACTTTGGTATCCTTTTTTATATTATTGGCTAGTTTACTTACTTAATGCTTCATTGACCCTCCTGTGACCATTACTCATTGTTCCAACTTTGTCCTTTCATGCAAATGACCACAAACTAAGAGGATAAAAGTCAATACTGGAGGTGGGAAAAGATAGAGTGGAAGGATTTTTTTTTAAGAGTGTTGGATAAGTTAACATCACTTAGTCCAAATAGGCTACAATTTCAGTTTCTGCTATAAACCTGTTTTCCAGGTGCCAAGGGTTCTGTCCATAATCTTAAATTACTCACTACTGAGGTAGGGAAAGTGAGTCAATAGTGGATCGATAAAAACTATGATAGTTCTCAAGGTGAAAGTTTTGACTGTAATGGGATGTATGGATTATTGAGGAATATATCTAATGAAGGCAGATGGTGGCTGACTCCACTGGAATGGAGTCTTTGACTGGGCAGCAGTGAGCTGGATAGGTTGTGTGCATTGATCTTCAACACGGGCTTTAGTATGCAATGCAGCAAACTGATTCAAGAAGCCAAATATGGAAGGGATCACCGTGGTTGGGCGCTTAATTGTCCGTGGGATTGGATTGGCTTGTTATTGTCACATGTTCTTGGAAGTAGGGTCAAGAGGGATGTCAGTGGTAAGATTTTCCACACACACAGTGGTGGGTGCGTGGAATGCACTGCCAGCGACGGTGGTAGAGATGGATACAATAGGATCGTTTAAGGGACTCTTAGATAGGTACATGGAGCTTAGAAAAATAGAGGGCTATGCGGTAGGGAAATTCTAGGCGGTTTCTAGAGTAGGCTATCTGGTCAGCACAATATTGTGGGCTGAAGGGCCTGTAATGTGCTGTAGATTTCTATGTTCTGAGATACAATGAAAAACTTTTGTTTGTATGCTGTACAAACAGACCATTTCATTCATAATTACATGAAAGCCGTACAAATGGAAAGTAGTAACGGTGTGCAATAAAGTGTTACATTTAGAGTGCAATGCAGGCAGGCAGATAAGGTAGATTGAGAGATCAGGTTCATCTTTGTCATATAAGAGATCCACTGAAGATTCTTAACAATGGGTTAGTAGTTGTCCTGGAGTCTGGTTGTACATGTTATCAAGATTTTGCACCTTCTGTTCAGTAGGAAAGGAAAGAAAAGAAGATAGCCTGGGTGGAAGGAGTCTCTAATTATGTTGGCTGCTTTCTTGAGGCAGTGGGAAGTATAGACAGAATCAAAGGAGGGGAGGCTGGATTTTGTGATAGGCTAGGCTGCATTCACAGCACTCAACAATTTCTTGTGGAAGCAGAGAGTAAAATCAGATTGCTATTACCCAGCTGGAGAGGAGTACATAGTGAAGATTTTTGGGACCGGTATTAGGACTAGAAATAGGCTTTCACTTTAGAGACAATTAGCAATCTGCTCACAGATAATGTTCCAGGATTGTTTTACTTTTTCAACCACTCATTATTGAGCTTCAGCTTTGCCTTTTATCCCCAGTTGCTCATTTACTGTAGCCCAGGGGTGGCCAACCTTTTATATTCCATGCCTCCATTTTTTCACACACGGGTTCAGATGCGCCATACAACTCTTGTGCCTCCATTCAATTCTTGTAAAAATATGTTAGTATAGACATCTTTAGCATTTGTACATGATATATTGATTTAATATAAAAACAAGATAAACATTACTTACCTTAATGAGACTTTTAACAAATATGATTTTTTCCTTTTTCTTAATCACATATTCTTTCCGTAACTCAGACCCAAACACTAGCTTCAGTTTTCCTTCTATTTCAGTCTGATGCATTGTTTTATAGTGACTATTAAGATAATCTCTTCTATTATGTGAGAAAGTGTTTTTACAAACAATGCACAACGGTTTTCTTGACGGACCCGCTATAAATAAGAACTCATTTTCCCACTGTATAATGAATTCATGCTTACTATCACTTTCTGCTTTTCTTTTGCACTGTGACTGGTAACTGAGTGTAAAAACAAGGCTTAATTTTCGAAAAAGTACTAAACTGCAAATGTTCACAAAGGACGTACAAAGCACAACTCAGTAGCGCATGAGTGTCAATTGTAAACTGACTGGCAAAAACCTGTGATGCATCGCTGGTGCAGACGCCCAGCGCCTCAGGATCAAACAAGTATCAAACGTATATTGAACAGTTATGGAACAACTGCAGAACAAAAGTCCTTCTTTCCTAGTTTGACTCATTGAACATTTTTTAAAAAAATTGAAAACAGATTAATGTGAAAGAAGATAACATTCGCCAAAAGATGTGCATGAAATAATAAAATTGCTAAAAATAATTGCTAAGTTTTAGATTTATTCTCAGTAAAACCCATTTCTAGCTCTAAGCTACTTGAATTCCTGTTATAGATTTTTTTTCTACAAAGCGGTTTTTGCTTAATACTTTTTGCATGAGTAGGCTTACTTTTTTATTATTCTCACTGGGGTGCAATGCACCACTTCTAATCATCCAATGTGCCACTTCTGGCACATGTGCCATAGGTTTGCCATCCCTGCAGTAACCCTTGTTCCCAGAGTCATTCTTCTGGTGTTAGTGTGTGGAGCATTGGCTGCTGTATCTGCTGCAGTTTAGAAATGAGTCTGTGGCTATTCTTAAGGCAGAGATAAATAGATTCCTAATATGCAAAGGGGAGTAGGGGGGCGGGAAGCTTGCTGTGGATCAGTGGAAATGCAGAATTGCGGTTACAATAATTGGGCAGAACAGGTTTGAGGGGCTGGGCAGTTAGTGTTCAAAAGTCTGATGAGATCAGGTTGGCATGTGAGGTTAGATATTCATCATGGGTGTAAGGGAACAGAGTTGGGGGCAAAGCATGGTTTGGGTTAGAACTTGCTCCTGACATCTCTTGTCCTCTTTCCCCTCACTAAAAGTTTAAAGTAAATCCAGCTGATTCTTTTCTCCATTGTAGCCATGGGTCAAGGGTGAAAGGTGAAAAGTTTAATGGGAATTGGAGGGGAAACTTCTTCACTCAGAAGGCTGTTAAAGTGTGGAATGAGATGCCAGCACAAGTGGTGCACGTGAACTCAAGTTCAACATTGAAGAGAAGTTTGGATAGGTACATGGATGGTAGGGGTATGGAGAGCTATGCTATGGGTGCAGGTCAGTGGAACTAGGCAGTTTAAATGGTTCAGCATGGACTAGATAGACCAAAGGCCTGTTTCGGTGCAGAACTTCCTATGACTCTAATGATCTCAAATGTATGAGGGGAGGGTTGATGCTACTTCTCCATTCTGCAAAGTGACCTCATTAGTCTAAAGAACATTTGGTGTAAATCAATAACTGCTTGCATAATTTATGTTTTGTAGGGACTACTTGGCAAACAAGGTATTCCAGGCTTACCCGGACCCCCAGGCATACAGGTAATAAATATTATGTGGCTTCATTATTGCTGGCTATTAATCTTGAAACGCTATTAGATCATGTTGTTGTAATGGCTTATGTATCCCAATTTGATTCCTTACCTTTCTTAAATCATAAATACTAGAGTACACCAGACCCAAACTCTGGTATTTCTAACTAATCCTAAGGCAGTAATCTTCCAAACTCCTCACTTGTCACTCCACAAATCTTGCCCCAACCCATGAGTCCACAGTACCTACATCTCCAACTCCCACATCCAGACCTTTCTCACAAGACATTTAATTCAGACAGTAGACCATTTCTTCCCAACCTGCCACCAGGCTGTGATTAAATCAGCACCTGTCTTCAATGGTGAAGGAGAACTTCCATAATGGAAGATCTCTCCTTATTCTTGGGTGAAAACTCGAAGTTGTCTTTCTTATTTGTGGATTCACAGCTGAAGTCATTTCTCATAATTTGCCATCAAGGTTCACCAATTAGAGGACAGATGTTTAATTAACAATGTATGCATTACACTCAGTGGCAACTTTATTAGGTCTACCTGTACACCTGCTTGTTAATGCAAATTTCTCATCGGCCAATCAGTGTATAAAAGCACGCAGACATGGTCAAGAGAGTCAATTATGTGTTCGGACCAAACAACAGAATGGGAAAGAAATATGATCTAAGTGATTTGACCATGGATTGATTATTGGTGCTGGACAGGGCAGTTTGAGTATCCCCAAAACTGCTGATTTCCTGTGATTTTCACACAAAATAGTCTCTAGAGCAGAGGTGACAAAGACTCAAATAACCATGCATTACTGCACTGGTGTGCAGAAGAGGATCTCTGAAAGCACAATATGTCAAACCTTGAAATAATGGGTTACAGCAGTAGAACATCATGAACTTACACTCAGTGACCACTTTATTAGGTACAGCAAATAACTAATAAAGTGACCACTGAGTGTATACTAATGTGTGTGGAAAACATAATTGCAGCTAAAATGTTGTCACCATAAGGCTACCCATGGCCATTGACAGTTTCTGTTGGAGAGGACTACTCAATAAAATACTAATCCCTGCTTATTCCAAGCAGCATCCATTTACTTTTCTCTCTCCTCTCCATCATCCAATATCCTCCCAGTGGTGCAGTGTGTCTTTCGTGTTACCAACACATATACAGAATTTTTCTGAAAACTCTGCGAGCAACTGTATTTCTGCCTAATACTGATCGGAACAGCTACTTTAACTTTGCCAACACATGACTTGCCTTTAGTTAAACCTTTTCTGAGGAGGTTCAATGGCTATCTTTCCTAAATCATCTTCAGTATCCAAAAGTATATTTTGTTTTGGATCCCCTTCAATAACCCCACATCCTTTTTACAACATAGAAACTCCCTTGCTCACAAGACATTTAACTCCAGGCAACAGACCATTCCTTCCCATCCTGCCAGCAGGCTCTTTATCAAGGCAGCACCGGGCCTCAATGGTGAAAGAGAGAACTTTCATCCCATAATGGAAATAGTGCAGCACAGGTGACTCCCACACTATGGCCATTCATGTAATGAACATTCCCCCTTACAGAATTCAGAATGCGCTACCTAAAAATGTGAGATAAGGAATAAGATTCACTCGCACAGAATTTGAATTAAAGTAGTAAATAAATATTCTTTTTCAACTCGTGTTTCATGCCACAGCTTCGCATGACAAAATGTCATGAATGGCTTCCTTGGAATGCAGTTGGTAGTGGAAGGGTTGCCTGTAATCTACAGTAGGTGCAGCCTCAAATAAGCTATTTGATCTTATCAAGTTTTTAATAAGGGATAATTATATGCTTTTTAAAATAGAATCTGTTTGTGCCTCTTTTCCCGTGTAACCCATGCTTTTAATTTATCTCTAACTTGTACTTATCCTTCTTTTCAGGGTAAACCTGGTTTGCCTGGACCCCAAGGGGAACCTGGACCAAGAGGATACAAAGTAGGATATCTGTTTTCAATCTTTAAGTCACAAAATGAGGTTGTGACTGACTTTATTTCCTAAAAGTTTTGTGTGCCTCCAAAGAGGAGCAGTATGCTGTATGAGTGTATCAATCAACCACCCATCTCCACAAGCTTCAGTCACCCCTGAGAACCAGAGGCTCCAGTGCTGCTGGAGTTGTATATCAGCCTCTGCAAGATGAGGGGAGTTGCTTGAGGGCCGGGGCCTGTGTGGGTTGCTTATTCACTATTCTGGGACCTAATGCTGCTTTGGTCAAAGCCTGATGCCAGGGTAGGTAGGTATGGTCTACTGCCTGGAGTTAAAAGTCTTGTGAGCATGTACTGGATGTGGGAGTTGGCAATGTAGGTACTGTGGGGTCATGAGATGAGGTGAGAGTTGAAGGGTGTTAAGTGAGGAGGTTGGAGGATTAGAGCCTAGGGAAAGGTTAGAATTACAAATGACAGAGTTTGGGGCTAGGTTAATTAACAGTCAGGGTTAAGAATGATAAAGAATAGAGGTCAGAAGCTCTTTGGAGGCAAGGTGGGTGGTGGTGGTGGGGGGGAGTGGTGGTTGGTGTTTGGGGTTTGAAGAATCTGAGCCTAGACAATTTGTTAAGACATTGGGCAGAAGAGGTAGGGATCAGGAGTGATCAATAGGTTGGGGTCAGAGGTAATCAGATATGATATCGGTTGGCAGTAAATATTAATAGAGAAAGATATGGAAGGTAGGAAGCAGCCTATCACAGCGGGGACCCTCTCCAGAAATAGTTGTGAAATCATTGCCTGCTTCCACAACTGTATGAACCAATTTCATGTGCAACGTTACAGCAGGAACAGCATTATAAGATGGAATGTGATAAGGAAGTCATAACTAGTTCTAGAAGGTGAATAGTCAAACTTCTGGTGGAATACAAAAAGTGCCAGAAAAGGGCATCCTGGTGTTTTGCTCTGGGAGAAGAATGTTCTTAATCTTCAAGCATGTAATAAAAATTAATCCATTATCTATTGAACAGAATTCACCACTGATACTCCTTCAGGGGGAAAAACAATCTCTTGCAAATAAGATTAACTTAAACATCTTTCTTGATATCACATTGCACATTCTAAAACTTTTTGTTTTGGAAACAAATGCATCAAAAATGTATTGACTATCTTTATCCACTCAGTATGTTCTCTCTTATGTTGGAGTTCAAATTAATTAATTTATTCTATTAATGTAAGGTGAATAAAAGAACTTGAAGGTTAACCAGAAGGTTTCATGTCTGTTATCCCTCACAATTTCAACCCTAGATTTGAAAATACTGCAATTCTGAATTTTTCTACAAATAGTGTCTTAATTCCTGGAAGGTGCCTTTACTGTCTGATTTTGGATTAATTCATAGCTTTACTCAGTAGGTAAGCTTTTTTATTAATGCGCTTCTACTCCTTTCTCAAATCTTTCTCTTGACAAATGAAAGGATGGGTGTCAGTGCTTTAAGCCTAGGTTGTACTTATACTTGTAGTGATGTTTAGCTCTATAAGTAGATCGACTTGCAGTTTTAAAATAAACCTGTTATTTCACTCATTGTTGATTTCCCTCCCTGGAATCAAGAAGCAAAAAATGAACTCCTGCATCTTGCATTACTGTTCTAAATTAAACCTTGATAGTCTGTCATCCTTGATAGTGTGTAGGCAAGACACATTGGACCTCAGCCGATGTTTCCTTTCTTCTTTCTTATTGTCACTGCAGATCCATTCAAGGACTTGTTGATAAGGCTGGGACTCAAATTTCCTGAGGATCTGTTCTCCATATTAATTTTATTACAGGGCTGACAATATAGGGACAACTGTGAGAGATGGGCAGGCTTACAACTTTGCATTGTATTTTGGACTCTGCTTCAAATACTTGAATCTTAATCTGCATTGCTCATCTGTTTCAATCACAAAGCTTTGTTTATTAATCCCACATAAACTTTGCCCTAAGTAAACCTCCCAATAGAACTAATTTCCAAATCCTTTCTGGCAAAGATCTCACAATGGGAGCAGAGTGCTCCAGCCTGTTCACTTCAGGATCATGGCATCAACAATCATTCTTCACTAAAATGAAAATCGGGTGAGAAAGAGAGGAAAGATAGGAAAATAAAATTATTCAAAGCTGATGCTAGTTTAAAATGAGTGGAGCTGATAAAACACTAGCAGAATGAGTCCTCTGTGAAGAGAAACCCTGATGTTCCATTTTTTAATTGTACTGTTAGGGTGAAAAAGGACAACAGGGTGTACCAGGAGCACAAGGGCCTTCAGGCACAAAGGTATATCTTGAATGAAATATTTCAGTGATTCAAACCAACATTTTTATATTCAAATGCAAAATATTAATTTTGATTTACTTTACACCGCAATTGTTTTAGGGAGCTGAAGGAGCAATGGGAAAAGATGGATTACCAGGAATTCCTGGAGAAAAGGTAGGTACTTTCTGCTGTATTCCTAGTTTGGCCTTTATAATTGTGGGATTTTAATGATTTCCTAAGGTGTTTTATTGCTTAGAACAAAGTGATGGAAAGTTCAAGTGTTTGACAAAATACAATGTGGCCAAATGCATCAAGGAGGGTGAAGAATGTAAGCCATATCCCACAGGTGTATGGTCCACCTTCCCTGAACCTGTTTCGCCATTCAACCTGGCCACTGCTGATCTAATCTTGGCCTCATCCCCATTTTCCTTCATTTTCCCAGTGACTTTGACCATCCATTCATTAAAGTGCAATCTGCTGGTTACTTAGATAGGCTCTGGAATACAGAATGGGATCAACATTGGGGCAGATGGACGCATGATACATTCCAAATCTCTCAGTCTCAGTATTTGAAAATAATATTAAAAGTATCTTCTTGAAGTCTTTTGCAGGATCACAGAGCATGGGCCAGTGCCCGTCATATATTGTTTATGAAATGCTTTTGCCATTCCTCAATTCATGACTCCAGTTATGTCTTCACTTTGTTTTGAAATACGAACCGAAATAAAGAAACTCCTGACAGATCCAGGATATTGTACTATGGACAGCACAGTGCCATATCTGGTAACGCTGAGTTCAATCCTGACATCTGGTGCAGTCTGACTGGTGCTTCCAGGGTTCTTCCTGTGACCACATAGGTTTCCTCTGGATGCTGTGGTTTCCTCCCACATCCCAAAGACATGTATATGGGTT
Organism: Hypanus sabinus; assembly: GCF_030144855.1. NCBI lineage: Eukaryota > Metazoa > Chordata > Chondrichthyes > Myliobatiformes > Dasyatidae > Hypanus > Hypanus sabinus. The sequence goes on from NC_082706.1 coordinate 92,772,168, forward strand.
GGTAGGTTAATTTGCCGCTGTAAATCGACTCTAGTGAGTATTTGAGTGTTAAGAATCTGTGATGGGTGGTGATATAGGACTGTGGGGAGGATTAAAAGAAAAAGGAAGAATATAGGGTTTGTACAAATGGGTGGTTGATGATCAGTGTGACTTTGATCATCTGAATGAAGTTTCCTTACTGTACCTTTCTGTCGCTCTTAACGCACCTTCCTGTTTCAAAGCAAGACATTGGCTTTGTTATTTTAATCATTGAAGTGAGCTTCCCTTCTGCTCGCCATCCTATTCAAAATCACTGTTCTCAGTTATGATCCCCACTTCCAGCCCTCCCAGAGCTGAGGTCCACATTGGCCTCTTCTAGTCCCAATTCCCATACTTCTTGTGCTGGCCAGCCTTGTTTTGGAACGTTGACAGTCTGCACACACTCTTGGAGAGCAAGCCAACATTTCATATAGGGTTCTGCTTCTGGCACAGGCTTTGCCTGCAAACCCCCTACAGAGCAAACAGCTCCATGCTGTGTCCTTCTTGTGGTTAGGAACATCAAATAAACGCTATTCATTTGCCAAGTTGTGGCAATTGACATTCATCAGGTTGGAAGTAAAATTGGGTACTCACATCATATAAAATATTTCCCAGGCAGTGGTCAGCAGAGTGGTCTCCAGCTGGCTGGCCCATTAAATTCCAACTGAGAAGATGAATTTTATGATCTGTATTACAGATACATTGATGTATAACTTATGTCTCTTCTGTTCATCATTACTGCTCTCATTTTATAATTTATACTCCCAACCGTCACAATTCTGCAATGTTGTGGACTATCATAGTGTCATGTTGTTCCCAACCCACGGCAGGCATTCATTCCTTTGTACTGTGGCTGCACTGTCTCCTACTGCTGTGTGCAGCTCTAACAGCTCTCAGGAAGGGCATCATGCTTCAAAGCAGCCCACTGATTTAGTAACCCGCCCACCATCGTTGCCATTCAGCCCCCCTGTCACCATCGCACCATGGCTGCATGGTGTGCTGTCAACAAAAACATTGCTGTTTGTCACCTAGGCTACTTCAACAGAATTTCCCAACCCATGACCTTTACAAGGGCAGCGATTTAATAGGAAGATCACCAACTGCAATTCCCCTTCAAGTCCTGGAACTTCTGCTACTCAAAACATTATGGAAGGACTGTAACAATTTATGAAGACTACCACACTCTTCTCAATGGTTCAAAGGTTCATTTTAATGTCAAGGAATGCATGCACAATACAACCCTGATACTCATCTTCTCCAGATAGCCATGAAATGCAGAAAAACTGAAACTTCCACCATCTCTGGTGGGCTCCCACCACCAAGCACATCTTCCCTCCCCCCCCCCCACATCCCACTTCCAGCTTTCCGCAGGGATCACTCCCTACGCGACTCCCTTGTTCATTCATCCCTCCCCACAGATCTCCCTCCTGACACTTATCCTCGCAAGTGGAACAAGTGCTACACCTGCCCCTGTACCTCTTACCTCACTACCATTCAGGGCCCTCAACAGTCCTTCCAGGTGAGGTGATACTCCAGCTGTGAGTCTGTTGGGGTCATCTACTGTGTTTGGTGCTGCCGGTGTGGCCTCCTGTATATTGCTGAGACCCAACGTAGATTGGAAGACTGCTTCACCGAGCACCTACGCTCTGTCCACCAGAACAAATGGGATCTCCCAGTGGCCCCCATTTTAATTCCACTTCCCATTCCTGTTCTGATATGTCCTTCCATAGCCTCAACCACTTTTCTGATGAGGTCACACTTAAGGTGTAGGAACAACACCTTATATACCATTTGTGTAGCCTCCAACCTGATGGCATGAACATGGATTTCTCAGATTCTTGGTAATGCCCCCCACTCCCCCTCCTTCAACATTTCCCTCTCTCACCTTATATCATCACCTGTCCATCACCTCCCTCTGGTGCTCCTTCCCCCTTTTCTTTCCTACAAAGTGATCTGTCTCTTTCACCAATCAACTTCCCAACTCTTTACTTCATCCCTCTCCCTCCCAGTTTTACATATCACCTTGTGTTTTTCTCTTCCCTCCCTCCACCTTTTAAATCTACTCCTCAGCCTTTTTCTCTCCAATCCTGCTGAATGGTTTTGGCCCGAATCATCGACCATTTACTCTTTTCCATAGATGCTGCTGGCCTGTTGAGTTCCTCCAGCATTTTATGTGTGTGAACTAGAACATCAGACCCCAGTTCCCCAACCCCTGCCTCACACAAAAAGTAACATGTCACCTACCCACCAATTGGCAAGAAGAGCGAAACACACAAAATTGAAGGAAACCAATGTAAATTATAGTCCAATAATCACATAAATCTCAGAATTTTGAAACATCCACTCGTCAGCATTGAGGAGAGCAGCCGCACAAACTCAGTCTTTCTGTAATTACGACTTTGTAATAAATGCTGGCCTTAGATGGCCCAGGTTTGGTTTAAAGTGCAGTGATTAGAACAGGTCTTGACGAAAGGGACGTCATGAAGTACGATAGATTGCGGTAAAACTCTGGTATTCTGGACCACTTGAGTGGTGCTGGTTTGGTGTGTTAGTTAATGCACCAAAACACTTCTAATTAGCAAGTTTTAGGTTTTACTCATTAATTTAATATGTAACAATTCATTTCCCAGTGTCCTGTGGGGGCGTGTCTTATTTTGATTGCTGAAAGTTGCTTTCATTGTGATTGGTTAGTTTAGAAGCTGCAGCTGCATTTCCCATTGGACAGCTGCCTGATGTCCAGTTTCAAATGTCCTGGGTATATAAAATAGTATGTGAAAGGGGCTTGTTCCCTTCTTCCTTTGTTTAAGGCAAGACAATTGGGAAGGTTTGCTCTGCGTGCACCTTTAACCAAGTATGTTTGTTGAATATTCAGATTTGTAGTGTCTGTAACTTGGGGAACATGAATGTTTGCTCGCATTTTTACTGTTTGTAAATAAATGATTAATATACGTATTCCAAGTCGATGCATTTCCTGTCTCACTTTGCTGGACCTGTGAACCTGATACAACATTACATCCAGTAAGCTAGGTAAGATTAAAGGGAGCGTGGGAACTGGGGCTCCTGTTAGCGAGCACAACAGCTAAGTCCGAGTAAGTGGAAAGGGCACAGGAAGCATCGCCTGGTGAACTTGATGCAAAGCGTTACAATATCTGAATAGTCAGATAGTGAATTATTGGGGTTTTTGCTGTAGTTGGGTCTGTCATCAGTTCACAATGTCATCTGAGCTGCTGGATAAAAAATATGTCTAACAGCTGTGGGGCCTGTGAGATGTTACTGAACAAGGCCAGCAGCAGACTATCCCCTTAACTCACAGTATTTCAGGACTGGGACTGGATTAGAGGAAAAATGAGGAGGATAAACTGAGTCAAATCAGACACAAAAAGTGGTAATAGTGCATGGAGGGAGGGGAGAGGGGAAAGCAATGGAAGACTGTCAGACTGCTCTGCCTGCTTCGTGCTTCATGTCTGTGAGCTTTGCAGCCTTTTGCCCTGCGATGTGATGAACTGAGACCGAGGCTATGGGCCTACTCCAGCTGCTCTGGTTTCTTATCTATGGGCTCAATTTGGTTCAGAATACTGTTGCTTGCTTTTATTATTTGCATGATCTGAGTTTCTTTTCCCTCTTTCTTTGTACATTGATTGTTGGCCTTTTTTTTAGGTGGGTTCTTTCAGTTCTCTTTGTGTCTGCCTGTAAGCAGACTAATCTCAAGGGGGTATAATTTATAGACACTTGGATTATAAATCTACTTTGAATCCTTTGATTCAGTAAAAGAAAAAAATATAATTTTACATTTAGTAATGTTCATACAGTATATGAAAAAGATTATTTTGCATGCAAAATGAAGCTCAAAAGCATTAAGCAGTTCTTTTCCTGTGTCACTGAGTTTAATTAATTTAACATTAACAATTATACTGTTAAAAAGACACCAAGATAGATGCTGTTGTGGTTGGTAGAGTCATTGGCCTGCAGATTTTTAATGCGGGTTTTGGAAAAGAAAACAGCAAGATCAATCAGGTGTTTGCATTCCTGCAATCGTTGAGTGATTAGCTCTTGGGAAGGTTAGGTTTAAGTATAGTGGCCTTTGTTGGAGTGGGTCAGTGTTAGTGGCTTTGGCTCAAGAGGCTTAAGTGGGGAGAGGCAAAGGCTGAGGTAGGTTTCTGGTAAGTTTCCTTCATTCTCTGTCTTATCACTGACTGGTAGTGTAGTGAGAATGGGCTAGGGACAGTGGTGTGTCCTTCATGTAGGATTTGGGAGTTCTAGGAGACCTCCTGTCTCCCTGATAACTAGATCCAGCTGCAGCTAAGGAGCTGTAAGGAAGCACAATGAGGGACAGGGCGGGAAGCAAACTGTAACAGGGTTGTTGTCATGGGTGATTTCAGCTTCCCTAACATTGATAGGCACCTCCTTTGTGCAAAAGGTTTAGATGGAGTGGAATTTGTTTGGTGTGTCCAAGAAGCATTCCAGACACAATATATAGACAGGCAGGCCGACTGAAGGAAAGGCCATACTGGATCTGACGCTAAGCAAAGAACCATGTTGGGTGTCAGATCTCTGCGGATGAGCATTTCAGAGACAATGACCATAACTATCTGAACTTTACTTAACAGCCTTAGAACAAACTATATAGGAAAGTACTTAAGACAATAAGACATAGGAGCAGAATTAGGCCATTTGGCCCATTGACTGTGCTCCAGCATTCCATCATAGCTGATTTATTATCCCTCTCAATTCCATTCTCCTGGCTTCTCCCCATAACCTTTGATGCACTGACTAATCAAGAACCTATCAACCCCTGCTTTAAAGCCATTGACTTGGCTTCCATGGCTGTTTGTGGCAGTGAATTCCACAAATTCAGTACCATCTGGCTAAAGAAATTCCTCAACATCTCTGTTCTAAATGGACATCCCTCTATTTTGAGGCTGTGCCCTCGTTCCTAAACTTCTGCCACAAAAGGAAGCATCTTCTTAACATTCACTCTATTCAGACCTTTCAATACATGATAGATTTCACTGAGATCCCCTTCGCTCTTCTGAACAACGGTGAGTACAGGCCCAATTCCATCAAACACACCTCATACATTAACCCATTCATTCCTGAAATCATTCTTGTGTACCATCTCAGGTCCCTAACCAACGGCAACACATCTTTTCTTAGATGAGGGGCCCAAAACTCCATGTGGGGTCTGATCAATGCCTTATAAAGTCTCAGCATTACATTCTTGTTTTTATATTCTAGACCTCTTGAAATGAATTCTAACATTCCATTTGCCTTCCTCACCACCAACTCAACCTGCAAGTTAACCTTTAGGAAGATTTGTATGAGGATCCCCAAGTCTCTTTGCAACTCTTGAGTTTTGAATTTCTTCCCCATTTAGAAAGTAGACTCTGCTGGGTCTCAGTATACCACCCTCAGAAACTGGATACTGGACTCCCTAACAGTAAGGCCACAGTCAGCCCATGTGGGCGGCAGTGTCTCTCAGCCCACTACACCAAGCATTGGCACTCCCTATATCATGGGATCCAGCTCAAACCGTGTCATCAAGTTTGTGGATGACACGACAGTGATTGGCCTTATAGAGAATGATGACGAGATTAAGTACAGTACAGAGAGGAAGTGGAGCGGCTGGTGGATTGGTGTGAGAAGAGCAGCCTAACACTGAACATGGAGAAGACAAAGGAAATCATTGTGGGCTTCAGGAAGATGCAGTTGAGCCTTCCGCCTCTGTGTATACATGGCTCCTCTGTAGGGAGAGTTAAGCGCACCAAGTTCCTGGGAATTCACATCATGAATGATCTCACCTGGTCTCTTAGTATCACCTCCCTAAGTAAGAAGGCACAGCAGTGCCTCCACTTCCAAAGAAGATTGAGGCAAGCAAGGCATCTCCCCTGCCCCCCTGATCCTATCTTAACTGCATTTTATAGGAGCACCATTGAGAGCATTGATGCACCATCAATAACTCACTCTGAGACGTAAAGGCGAGATATCAGCTTTTATTGACTGGAAGAAGGAACCAGCAGTGAGTGACCACCATACTACATCCTGGAGACTGAGAGGCCGGGCTCAGGCTCTGATTGCCTTTATACAGGGGTCTGTGGGAGGAGCCACAGGAGCAGTCAGCAGGGGGCATGTCCTGACAGGCACACGTAGTTCACCACAAGCATCCTGACCAGTTGCATCTCCATCTGGTATGAGAGCAGTTGAACATCAGACCAGAAGCCCCTACAAAGGACTGTGAGAACATCTGAGGGGATCGTAGGGATTTTCCTACCACCCTTTGGGGACGTTTATCAGGAGCACTGCAAATGCAGGACCATAGAATTATTAAGGATACCATCCGTTCATGCGGCATCCTCTTTGACTCTCTACCATCAGGCAGGAGAACACGATGCATAAAAACAAGAATGGTCAGGATGAGAAAAAGTTTCTTCCCCCAGGCCATTAGGCTTCTGAACTCCCTGCTGTATCGTATTTGAAGTGTCACTGGTTAGTCTTGTTCTGTACCTTACAATATTTAATATTAATGCACTTTTGTTTGTTATTTATACACGATTCATCTGTAGATTTTATCCTTACTTTCACAAGTTATCATGTGCTCTATGGATTATGTGTACTTCTGTACTTTACATCCTGGTTCAGAGAAATGTTGTCTTGTTTCTATATATATTATATGCTTTTATATGTTATATACATGTATGTAGTTAAATGATAATAAACTTGACTGGACATTACTTGACCACTGATGTCAGACTAACCAGCCTATAATTTGCTTTCTTCTGCCTCCCTCCCTTCTTGAAGAGTGGAGTGATATTTGCAATTTCCAATCCTCCAGAACAATTCCAGAACCTAATGTTTCTTGAAAATCATTACTCTACCGCCACAATCTCTTCAGCTTCTTTCAGAACTCTGGGGTGTAGTCCATCTAGTCCAGGTGATTTATCTACCTTCAGACCTTTCATCTTCACAAGCATCTTCTCTCTAGTAATAGCAACAACACTCACTTCTGCCCCCGACACTTCCAAATTTCTGGCATACTGCTAGTGTCTTCCACATTAAAGCCTGATGCAAAATGCTTATTAAGTCTATCTTCCATTTCATAGTCCCTATTACTACCTCTCTGACGTCATGTTCCAATGGTACAATATCCACTTTCGCCTCTCTTCTGTTCTTTATATAAACAGAAAATACTTCTGATGTCCTCTTTTATATCATTGGCTAGCTTATCTTCATATCTTGTCTTTTCTCTCTTGTGGCTTTTTAGTTGCCTTCTGTTTCTCAAAACTTCCTAATCCTCTAACTTCCCACTAGTTTTTGCTATATTATATGACCTCTCTTTTGCTTTTGTGCTGTCTTTTGACTTCCCTTATCAGCCAAGGTTGCCTCATTCTTCCTTTAGAATACATCTTCATCTTTGGGATGTATCTAATCTGCACCTTCTAAATTGCCCTCAGAAAATCCAGCAATTGCTGTTCTGCCATCATCCCTGCTATTGTCCCCTTCTTTGGCCAGCTCCTCGCTCATGCCTCTGTAATTCCCTTTATTCCACAATAATACTGATAAATTTGACTTTATCTTCTCTCTCTCAAGTTGCAGGGTGAATAACAACATATTGTAAGGTTTCCTTTACCTTAAGTTCCCTAATCAAATCTGGTTCATTACACAACATGCAATCTAGAATTGCCATCTCATAGGTATTCTTCAAAGTCCCTCTCTTGGTATCCAGCACCAACCTGATTTTCCCAGTCTATCTGCATATTGAAATCCTCATGACTATCCTAGCATTGTTGTTTTTATATGCCTTTTCTATTTCCCCTTGTAATTTGTAGCCCATTTCTTGGCTACTGTTCAGGGGTCTGTACATACTCTAACTCCCATCTGTGTCTTTTCACCCTTGCAGTTTCTACCCACAAAGAGACTACCTCTTCCAATCCCATGTCACCTCTTTCCAAGAATTTGATTTCATTTTTTTTTTTGCCAACAGAGCCACTCTATTTCCTCTGCCTACCTCTCTGTCCTTTCAATATAATGTGTATCATTGGATGTTAAACTCCCCACTATAATCTTTCAGCCATGATTCAGTATTGCCCAAAATGTTGTACCTGCCAATCTCTAACAGAGCTATCGGATCGTATACCTTATTCTGTATACTGTTTGCATTCAAATATAACACCTTCACTCCTGTATTCATCAATTTTTGCCCCCATATTGCACTTTAACTGATCTCCTTCACTGCAGTGTTGCCCTATCAACTGCCTTCCTCACAGTCTGATTACACACTGCATATGTACGTATACCTTCTGCCCCATCCTCAGCCCTATCATTCCAGTTCCCATTCCCCTGCAAAATTAGTTTGAACCCTTGCCAATAGCTCCAACAAACCAGCCTGCAAAGAAAATTTCCACCGTGTGACCAATCCTTTTTATACCTTCAGTTCCTTAGGATTGATTTAGCCAAGGGATAGCAGTAGAGATACACACCCAACAGTATTCTTATGGTTGAGGGGAACGGTCACAGGGGTGCTCTGCACTGGCTACCTATTCCCTTTCCCTCTCCTCACAATCATTTAGTTACCTGTCTCCTGCAACTTAGGTTGACTATGCCCTGTTGTTCCTCTCTATTCTCATTCTTCCACATGAGACAAATGTCATTGAGCTGCACCTCCAGTTCCTAAAAATGGTCTCTAAGGAGCTAATTTAATTGTGGGAGGGGAATTATGATGCTATTAGGCAGGAACTTGGGAGCTTAATTCAGGAATGTTGTACTCAGGGAAATGCACAATGGAAATGTGGACATTGTTCAGGAAGCATTTGCATGGGGTTCTTTATAAGTGTCCTATTGAGACAGGGAAAGGTTAGTAGGGTACAAGAGGAAGAAGGAAGCTTAAATAAGGTTTAGAAAGCAAGAATCAGGCAGGGCTCTAGATAATAATAAGGTAGCCATTATTAAGGGAGTAGTTGAAGAATGGACTAGGGGAGAAGGCCTTGGCAAATACAATTAAGGAAAACTCCAAGGTGTTCTACACTTGTGTGAAGAAAAGGAGGATGACTAGAGTGACAGTAGGATTGATCGGGGATAGAAGAGGGAACATTCCTGAAGTCAGTGGAGATATGGGAGGTCCTTAAAGATTACTTTGCTCCAGTATTCACCAGTGAGAGGAGTATTGACGATTGTGAGGGTAGCACGAAGTCAACTGATAAATTGGAACATCCTGACATTAAGAAAGAAGACCAGCATGAACTTTTGAAAAACATTAGGCTAGGTGATTCCCCAGTGCTGATAGAATATACCCCAGGTTACTACAGCAAGCAGGGGAAGAGATTACTATGCCTTTGGCAATTATCTTTGCATCCCCACTGTCTTCAGAGATTTGCTCTGGAACCCCTGCACTTTGTGAGTTTTATAAATAACTTGGATGAGGAAATGGAAGAGTTGGTTAGTAAGTTTGCAAGTGATATGAAGGTTGGGAAAATTGTGAGTAGGGTAGAAAGTTGTCATAGGATACAGTGGGATATTGACGGGCTGTAGAGTGCGTCTGAGAGGTGGCAGATTGAGTTCAATCTGAAGAAATATGAAGTGATTCATTTTGAAAGATCAAATTTGAAGGCAGAATACACGGTTAATGACATGATTCTTGGAACAAATCTTGGGATCCATGTCTACAGATCTCTCAAAGTTGCCACACAAATTGATAGGGTGGTTAACAGGGCAAATGGTGTGTTGGCCTTCATTAGTCAGGGGATTGCATTCAAGACAGCAAAGTAATGTTGCAGCTCTATAAAACCCTGGTTAGACCACTCTTGGATTATTGTGTTCAATAGTCCAACGTAGATTAAGAGACCACTTCGCCGAGCATTTACGTTCCGTCCTCCAGAACAAGTGGGATCTGCCAGTGGCCAGCCATTTTAATTTCATTCTCATTCTGATATGTCCATTCACGGCCTCCTCCACTGTTGGGATAAGGCCATACTTAGGTTGGGTAGCCTCCAACCTGATGGCATGAACATCGATTTCTCAAGCTTCCAGTAATGCCTCCACCCCACACTTCTCCATTTCCTATCCCCTTGTTCCTCTTCATGTTATCTCCTTGCCCTCCCATCACCTCCCTCTGGTGTTTTCGCCCCTCCCTCTTCTTTCTTCCATGGCCTTCTGTCTCTTTCACCAATCAACTTCCTAGCTCTTTGCTTCATCCCTCCCCCTCCAAGTTTCACCTACCACCTGGTGTTTCTCACTCCTCTACCTCCAACTTTCAAACCTACTCCTCAGCTTTTTTTCTCCAGTCCAGCCGAAGGGTTTCAGCCTAAAACATTGACTGTACTCTTTTCCATAGATGCTGCCCGGCCTGCTGAATTCCTCTAGCATTTTGTGTGTGTTATTGTGCTCAGTTCTGCTTGCCTCATTATAGGAACGATTTAGAGGCTTTAGAGAGGGTGCAGATGAGATTTCCCAGGATGATACTCAGATTAGAGAACATGTCTTGTGAGGATCGGTTGACTGGGCTGAGGCTTTTCTCTTTGGAGTGGAAGAGGGCGAGTGGTGACTTAATAGAGGTATACAAGGTGAAAAGATCCACTGGATAGCCAGAGACTTTCCCAGGATGGAAATAGCAAATATGAGGAGGCATAATTTTTAGCTGATTGGTGGAAAGTATAGAGGGGATGTCAGAAGTAAGTTCTTTACACAGAGTGATGAGTGCATGAAACACCTTGCCAGGGATGGGGTAAAGGCAGATACATTAGAGACATTTAAGAAACTCTTAGAGAGACCCATGGATGATAGAAAATTGGAGGATTATGTAGGAATGAATGATTAGATTGATTTTAGAGTAGATTAAAAGGTTAGCACAATATCGTAGGCTGAAGGGTCCGTACTGTGCTGCAATATTCTATGTTCTAAAACCAGATTTCTGTGTGTTCCAAACAGAATTTAGATGCAATTATGGCAAATTCTACAAAACTCCAGGGAGGCTGAGGGTAAACGTCATTTGTGCCAGTTTTCATCTCCCTCTCCTTCCCTTGAGCTTGATTCCCAGTTTGCATATTAATAGAGAGCTACATGAAATTGGTGTTTTTGAGAGCAAGATTATGACATGGTTGATGTTACTGGCCACAAAGCCAATGCAATTGTACAATAATATTTGGACTTCACCAGTTTTACTTTGATTGCAAGGAAAAACTCAACCTTGCATGTTGACAGGGAACCAGTTAAATCTTGTATTATTTGCTGGCAGTACAGAATGTTTTTCTCCTGTGCTTTTAAGTGGTTGACTGTGGTTTTAATTCCCTGGACTTGAAGCAGTTACAAAGCATAAATCATCACAGTCTATTCAGGCAGGCAAAGTGCTTGCTTGATATTCCAGACTTTAACTTCTTTAAAATACTACAGATGCCTTAAATCTGAAGCTTAATCTGAAATCACTGGAAACTAAGCAGGTCAGGCAGCAACTGTGGAAAAGGGAACAGTCAGAACTGTCCTGTTTTGGTTTAATTAAAATTGTCCGTGAAATGTTTGTGCTTGTAAAACTAATCTCTTATGAGACCATAATGGCCAACATTCAGCAAGCAATATTCACGTGCACATATAGTCCCACATTACTTCACAGGAGCATTGTCAGACAAAATATGACAATGACCACATGCTAATTAGTCTGGATAGGTGAGTAACTGCTATGTCAGTCATGGTAAGTTTAATTTATTGCATTGATCTCTGTAGTTACCTTAAAATAAGTGTTTAATTGTGCATATCGACCACCCTTATTAAGATGGACTTGGGTAATAAATTGTTTAGGGATAGTCATTGCACAAGGGAAATCATGTCTCTCAAACAACACACACAAAATGCTGGTGGAACACAGCAGGCCAGGCAGCATCTATAGGGAGAAGCACTGTCGATGTTTTGGACCGAGACCCTTCATCAGGACTAACTGAAAGAGAAGATGGTAAGAGATTTGAGAGGGGCAGGGGGAAATCTGAAATGATAGGAGAAGACAGGAGAGGGTGGGGTGAAACACTGATTTCTCTAACTTCCGTTAATGTCCCTCCTCCCCCTTCTTACCCCATCCCTGATTTATTTATTTTCCCTCCCCTCTTTTTTTTCTCCTTCTGCCCATCACTCCTTGCCTGTTCTCCATCTCCCTCTGTGCTCCCCTCCCCTTTCTTTCTCCCTAGGCCTCCCGTCCCATGATCCTTTCCCTTCTCTAGCTCTGTATCCCTTTTGGCAATCACTTTTCCAGCTTTTAGCTTTACCCCACCCCCTCCTGTCTTCTCCTATCATTTCGGATTTCCCCCTCCCCCTCCTACCTTCAAATGTCTTACTACCTTTTCTTTCAGTTAGTCCTGATAAAGGGTCTCGGCCCGAAACGTCGACAGTGCTTTTTCCAATAGCTGCTGCCTGGCCTGCTGCGTTCCACCAGCATTTTGTGTGTGTGTTGCTTGAGTTTCCAGCGTCTGCAGATTTCCTTGTGTTCATGTCTCTCAAGTTGAGTTTTTTGAGGAGGTGACTAAGAGGATTGTCAAGGGCAGTACAGTATGTGTTATCTATGTGGACTTTAGCGAGCCATTTGACAAGCTTCCACATAGTATGCTCACACGGTATCCAGGGTGAGCTAACTAACTACAAACGTTTGTAAAAGCAAAATTGACTTCGTGATAGGAGTCGGAGGAATGGTAGTGAAGGGTTATTTTACAGCGTAGAAGCCTGTGTTGTGTCTGGGGTGCAGGAAGCTGATGGTGAGCTTATTAATATTTATAAAATCATGAGGGGCGTAGACATAATGAACGGTCAGAGCTCCCCCCCCCCGGGAGCCAAAAACCAGGAGAGAGCAGAACGATTTAAAGCACACCTGAGGGGTAACTTTTCTCTTATATAGAGGGTAGTTGTGTTTAGAGTGAGCTGCCAGAGGAAGCTATAGGGTGGATACAATCACAACGTTAAAAAGACATTTGGACTGGCACATAGGATAGGAAAGGTTTAGAAAAAGGTTGGCAAAACATGGGCAAATGCCACTATCCTAAATATTCATCTTGGTTGGCATGGATGAGCTGGATCAAAGGGGCCTTTTTCTATGCTGTATGACTTTGTAACTAAATTATGAATATATTTCATTTCAGGGTAGCAGTGGTGAAAAAGGAAATCCTGGTGCTCCTGGGCAACGTGGTCTTACAGTAAGTGTATTTAAGGTCACAAGAGTCTCTCAAGGAAATGATGGACTGCTTAGTTTGTCAAAATCTGGTGAAGTTATGGCATTTTTGCTGCAAATCAGTTTTTTAAATAATGGCACATATTGGAAAAATGCTAGTTTTACTTCCAGACAGGGTATTTTCACCGCCTATTCCTGAAATAGTGCAATTAGTATTATAATTTAGACCTCAGGATAGCTTTAGGTACATGAGTACAGTCCCTGTTTCCTGTTTTGTATTTTCACAATTTCATGACTTCTTTATGGTCAGCCATCAGTTGATTTGCACGTGTGGTATGCTTTTTAATGGAATAAATCATTTACGTTCACTACAGATTGTCTGCAGGTTACGGCAGGGATCTATCCCAATCAACTGTTGATAAGGTGAACAGTGTGGAAGTTAGAAATGTGGTCAGGAACCAATAGATGCCTCCAACACCCAGAATGTCCAACCCACATACTCCCAAAAGCTTGTTTGTATGTGCAGATTGTACATAACTTGGGAGGAGCTATACTTGAGGTAACATTGGAGAAAGAGTGCCACCCTTTTACCATATGATGGACGGAGAAGTTTGCCTAACAGTGATTTTTGAGGTTAATCACCTATGTCCAATAGTGGATTTTTTTTTCTTCTTTTCTATCAGTTCTATCCAAAGAAGGCTAAATAAATGGTCATGTCCCTGTCAACCTTTACCAATTCTTATTGATACGCCATAGACTGTAGATGCATAATGGGCTGGTATGTTGACTGCTCTGCATATGACTGCAGAAAACTTCAGTGAGTAGTGGACAAAGCTCAACACATCAGAGAAACCAGCCATCCCCTCTCTGCACTTTGGCTACACTTCTCGCTGCCTCGGTAAAGCAGCCAGTGTACTCAAAGACCCCACCCATCTCTTCTCCGCTCTTCCACTGGGAGAAGTTATAAAAGTGCATTTCACCAGGCTCAAGGACAGCATCTACCCCAGTGTTATAAGACTATTAATGGTTCTCTAGTATGATAAGTTTGACTCTTGGCCTCATAATCTACCTCATTATGATCGTGAACCTTATTGTTACCTGCACTGCACTTTCTCTGTAATTTTGCAGTTTGTATGCATTGTTATTTGCTTAACTTGTTCTACGTTAGTGTGTTTAATAATGATTTTATCTATAGGAATAGTATGAAAGACTAGTTTTTTACATGTTTGCACATGTGGCAACAATAAACCAATGCCAGTTACATTTCCTTTTAAGATCCCAGCAGTGTCATTTAGATCACTCACTCCTCAAATTTCTCTTCTTCCAAAAGTTCAAGGCTAGATAATGTAATTTCTCTTATCCTTGAGTTGTCGTCGTAGGTAGTCATGGTTGAGAAAGACCATTTCAACCATTTCAATTCATTCATCAAGGATAACTTTGACAGCTATCTCCCTAGTTCTTCCATGTATTAAAACATTTGTGGAGCTTCCTGATGCTTATTGCAATAAATTTGCAAGTTTAATGTTTGTACTGAGGTCACTGTTCTACAAATGGAAAAAATCCATTCCGTTTGCTAACCTTCAGGAAGTAACTCAACTCCTAACATTCCAAGGCTTTTCCAGCATCTACAGTACAAGGCACCAAAGCAGGAGCATAATTCAAAGATCAAAGTAAATTTATTATCAAAGTTAATATATGTCACCATATACAGTCCTGAGATTTGTATTCTTGTGTGCATACCCAGTAAATTCAAGAAACATAATAAAATCAATGAAAGACCACAGCCAACAGGATGGACAAACAACCAATGTGCAAAAGACAACAAATTGTGTAAGTGCAAAAGAATAAATAAGCAATAATATGGAGGACATGAGATGAAGAGTCCTTGAAAGAGAGTCCATAGATTGTCCATTGTTAAGTGAAGTCATCCCCACTCGTTCAGGAGCCTGATGGTTGAGGGCTAATAACTGTTCCTGAACCTGACGATGTGAGTCCTTAAGGCTCCTGTGCTGCCTTGCTGATGGCAGCATTGAGAAGAGAGCAGAACTTGGGCGGTGGAGGTTCCTAATGATAGATGCTGCTTCCCTGTGACAGCGTTCCTTGTTGACGTGTTCAGTGGTGGGGAGGTTGTTGCTACAGCACCACTCAGCAGGTTTCTGATCTCCCTCCTATATGCTGATTTTTCACCACCTTTGATTCGTCCTATGACAATGGTGTCATCAGCAAACTTGAATAGAGCATTGGAGCTGCTCTCAGCCACACACTCATAAGTGTAAAGTGAGTAGAGCAGGGTCTAAGCACACAGCCTTTTGGTGTACCTGTGCTGATGGAGATTGTCGAGATGTTGCCAATCAGGAATGACTAGAGTCTGCAAATCGAGCATCCAATTGCACAAGGAAGTATTGAGGCCTATTGAATAGGTTTGAGCAGATGACGGTATTGAATGCCAAGCTGTAGCCGATAAAGCTTATCCTGATGCATGCGCTTTGCTGTCCTTGCGTCCCATGGTTGAGTGACAGCCAATATGATGGTATCTGTGGTGGACCTATTGTGCAGGTAGGCAAATTGGAGCGGATCCAAGTCACTTCTCAATCAGGAGTTGATATGATACCAACTCTCAAAACACTTCATGTCAGTGGATGTAAATGCTACTGTATTATTGTCATCAAGGTAGGTTACCATGTCCTTAGGCAATGTTATAATTGAAGCTTGCTTGAAGCAGGCTTCAAGCACTTCATTCTGCTGAAGCAAGAGTTTAAGGATATCAGTGAACACTCTAGCCAGTTGATCAGCACAGGTCTTTAGTACTTGGCCAGTTACTCAAAGTCAGCTGGTTGCTTTCCACGTGTTCACCCTCTTGAAGAATACGTCAGTCTCAGAGACTGACATCAGAGGTTCCGGGGGTGGGGGGGGTGGTGGGAGGTTGTGAAGATTCGTCCATGTTTTGACAGTTAAAAGGAGCATAGAAAGCATTAGTTTTATCTGGGAGTGAAGCCCTGCTGTCAGCTATGTTGCTTGGTTTCACTTTGTAGGAGATAATAGCATTCAAGCCCAGTCACAGCTGTTAAGCATCCTTCAGAAATTCTTCTGACATGGCTTTCCAAAGATTGCGCCTGGACCTCGTCTTTCTCAGTTGCCTCTGATCTGGCCCTTAGCAGATTGTGGATCTCATAATTCATCCAGGGCTTCTGTTTGGGGAGGACAGAATGATTTTGTGGGGACACACTCATCTGACTGTTTTTATAAAGCCTGTGACAATTGTGATGTATTCATTCAGTTCTTCTCATGAGTCCTTAAACACAACCCAGTCCACCGACTCAAAGCAGTCACATAGCTACTTCTCTGTCTCCCACAACCACTTCTCTTTTGTCCTCATCTCAGGCGCTTTGCTCTTTAGCCTCTGCCTGTATGCAGATAGGAGGACAGCCAAGTTGTCTCATTTCCCGTATTGGGGTCTGGGCATGGAACAGTAGACATTTCTTAACTTAGTATAGCAATGGTCCAGTTTTTGGGACCCCTGGTGCTGCAGTGAGAGTAATTCAAAAGAGGTATACTTAGAAGTTTTGTTAACAGCCCACAGTATGCTGCCGTGGTTCACTGGAGCCGTCGTGATGATATACTCTGTGGTTCCCTGAATAAGTGCACTTCCAATGACTTTTAATAAGGTCCACCTCAAAAAGGTGGGTTCACCCCTGCCCACACCCACTCTGCTCTCACTCTGGATAGCATAATTAACATGACAGTAAATGCATTAAACAAATCCAGCAAATGATGATTAATACATCATAGTACAATAAATAAATATTCCAGAAGCAAGAGAAAAACATTTCTAGCTTTTTTTGCCAGAGTCAACTATTGTGTGTGAGGTTAATGCTTTTTTGTACTCAACTCCGTATTTCATTCTATTAAATTTGTGTAATTCAATAGATGGAAATGAGAACTGGCTTGTGCACACTTTTAGTGGTAGCAACCACAAAAGAAATCCTTTGTCTTATTGGACAGATCTTCAGCTTAGTACCCAGTCCTGCTCATTACTCTCCTATACCCACCAATCACCCCCACACCAACTTGCCCTTTCGTGACCATTCGTGTTGCGGAATTATCCAGTCAGTCACTTGGCCTCAGGTGGTGTATCCTGAGGCCCTGTCACCCCAACAATCCTTCTGAGAGCAGACGTACTATTTTTACATGTACTATTTTTACAGTTGCCAAAAGAAAGGAATGGTTGAAGAACTAGAAATTAATTAAAACATAAAGAAAAAGTCCCATTTGTATTTACCATTTCACTCAGAAACAATGGCTACATGCGTTTTTTTTTGTGTATTACTCCAGCATCCCTGGTGTAAGCTCCTCATCCCTGTATATCCACACTCCACCCTTGGTCTCTCTACTGAGTCCAGCAGATCAGAAGTGCTGATGCTTTCCCCCATCATCCAGTTCCATTACAACTTCACCATTTCAATGCCCAGGTGTGGAAGTTGGAGATATGCAGAGGAGTGAGTGGTGGAGAGCTGGCATCCTGAGTTGAACAGCCTCAGTCATTGTACTGTGTGTAGTATATTTAATATTTCAGTAATGTTTGAGTATTGTAAATGTATTATTTGATAAAGCATTCTTTGTTTACATAATTCATGATGTATTATATGTAAGAAGTACATGAATGGCAAACATTACTACGCACGTCACTAATAAAGAAGAAAAACTAAGTACACAAATATCCAGGCTCCTGCATTTTTCTTTAAGTTAGTTTCTGGAGTTACAAAACGTAAGTGGTGATGAAGAAATTTTAAAATGAACTGAAGACAACCACCTACTGTACCTGTTGAAATACAGCATGTTTTTCCTTGGAAAGAAGAGAGAGTTCAGAGTCTTTTTTTAAAAAAGGCTGAAAACAGACTAATTAACAAGCACAATCAGGGGTTCATGATCAGTAAGTACTGGGGAGATAATAATTTTTTTTTAAAAAGGAGAAATGGTACATCAAAAAGATAGACATGTTTGATTGCACAACAGATAACTGGATGATGTATACCAAAGAAATTGAGTAGTATTTTGAAACAAATGAAATAGCCAATGGAAAAACTAGTGTCATTGTTGCTGACTGCAATAAGTGGAAAAGCATACAGTTTGCTTAGAAGTTTAAAGTGTTAACTCCAACCAAACTAGCCGATATAAGCTTTGCTGATATTATGATTGCAATGTTGATTGCATAATGCTTTAAGTTTCATAAGCAGAATCAAAAGGAAGGGGAGTCCATTTCGGCTTACATGGTTGAATTGAAGAAATTCTCTGAACATTGTCAGTTCACTGATGGGCTTAATGATGTACCAAGACATCATTTAGTTTGAGGAATCTTGCAAGAAAGCATTCAAAATTGGCTCCTAACTAAAGCACAACTCATATTTAAAAGAACAGTTGAAATTGCTGTATCAATGGAAACAGCGGCCAGAGATGCAATTGAGTTGCAGTCAGGAATGAAAGTGAGCATGAACAAAACTGCAAAGTCTAAACAGAAACCTGCCTGGGCAAACGAATTATGTTATTGTTGTGGCAGGGGCTCACATGCACCAGACCAATGAAAGTTTAATGGCTATCAGTACAGGAAATCAAAAAAAGTAGGACAGATACAAAGAGCATGTCAGGCAGAAATAATAAGTGGACTGCATAGGGAAGAGAAAAAGATAAGTCAAGTTGCAGTTTCAAAAAGAGCAGTAAACTGCATTCCATTGATTAAAAATCCAATAATGATGAGAATGGCATAGGACTAGGTAGCCTTGAGATTTACAATGTGAAATTTAACAAGAGACAAGTAATATGGCTTATATCAGAATTGAGTGGCAAATTAATTAAAATGGAATTGGACATGGGCTCGGCTGTTTCAGTCATTCCACAAAATGAGTTTCAGTGGCATTTTAGCAGAACTCTGCAAATATACAACCAAGGACTAATACTGGAGAAAGATAACTCCTGTGGGAATGACATTCATAGCAGTGAAATACAGCAACCAACAAGCCACATTGGGCTTGTATGCGGTAAAAACAGAAGGGCCAGCATTGTGGAGCTGTGATTGAGTGACAACTACAAAGTGATTGGAGATCCATCCACTATTTGCATGCTACATCCCCTGCAAAAGAGTCAACTGAAAGCAAATTAAGAAAGATGATGGATGGTGCCACTGTATTGTTCAAGGATGGCATTGGAAAACTCAAATATAACAAAGGTAAAATAGTGTTTAATGAAAATGCTACACTTGAGTTTTATAAAGCCCAACCGGTTCCTTATACTATCCAGTGAGCTATATCACATGGAGGCTGAAGAAATTCTTTCCAAGATTGAATGGATTCCATGGGCAATGCCACATGTTCCTTATTTTTGGAGTTGCATCTACCCCTGAACTCTGGCAGACAGCTATAGACCATGTACTGCAAGGCTGCCCAAGCACTTAGTGTTTACGTGAATGACAAGGAATATCTCCAAAATCTCAAGACAATGTTTGAAAAGATCAGAAGATTGTGCGCTCAGACCGTGATGCAATAAATGTGTATTCTTTCAACGAACATCACTTACTGTGGTCACACCATTGACACACAAGATTTACACAAGTGTGCTGAGAAAATTCAAGCAGTGGTGGATGCCCCATGACCAAAGGAAGTGTCACAGTTGCAGTCCTATTTAGGATTTGTAAGTTACTATAACAGGTTCCTGCTAAACTGGCTACTGTGTTCCAGCTCTTGAAGTCATTACTACAGATTGGGAAGAAATGGCAATGGACAAAGCCTTATGACGTGGCTTTTCAAAAGGCAAAGGAAATTGTGATGTTAGACACTGTACTCACACATAATGATCCACATTGTCCAGTGAAGTTTGCCTTTGACGTCTTGCCTTATATAGTATAGATGCAGTCATGTCATACGTTGTGAGTGATGAAAGTGAACACGCCATAGCTTTTGCATCATGTTCCATTACTGCTTCAGAGAAAAATTAGACACAGATTGACAGAAAGGCCTTGAGTTTGGTTTGGGTATAAAACCTTTTAATCACTACTTCCATGGGAGAGTGTTTACCCTCATTACTGATCAACCATGAGTATCCATTTTCAATCCACAGAAGGTGTTCCACTAACAGTAGCAGCATGTTTCCCATAGGACACAATTACTAGATTGATTTCAAGAGGACAATTAATCATGAAAATACTGATGGATTGCCCCATTTACCATTGGAGAAGGAAATATCTGAAAAATTTCAAAAGAGGACTCCCCTCTTGATATACAAACAAGCTGGTTGAACTCAGCAGGTTGGGCAACATCCGTTGAAATGAGAGGTCAACGTTTCGGGCTGAGACCCTTCGTTTTCCCTAATTGAAATTGAAAGTCTTCCTATTATGGCTGAGATAATCCAAAGGGAAATAGAAAAGACTCACACTGTCTCAGGTCCTTATGGCAATGCAAAATGGCTGGGATGTGCAGCAGAAATTCCAACTCCCCCATTTTTACCAGCACTGGAATGAACTTGCCCTTGATGGGGTTTACCTTATATGGGGATTGAGAGTTGTTCTACCATTCAAGCTCAGAGCTAAAGTGTTGAAGGAGCTACAAGCTGGTCATTGAGGCATGGTCAAGTATTGTCTGGCTACATCACAGCATGTTGTGGAATCACCAATCCCCTTGAATAGAAAATCCTATAAAAAGTTATGGGTATGGCCCAGTCCATCATAGGTAGTCCATCTACACAACGTGTGGTTGCAGGAAAGCATCAACCATCATTAAGGACCCCCATTACGCAGGACATGCTCTCTTCTCATTTTTGCCATCAGGAAAAAGGTACAGGAGCCTCAGGACTCACACCATCAGGTTCATCAACAGTTATTACCCCTTAACCATCAGGCTGTTAAACCAAAGATAACTTCATTCAACTTCACTTGCTCCATCACTGAAATGTTCCCACATCCTATGGACTCACTTTCGAGGACTCTCCCTCACATGTTCTTGATGTTTACTGCATGCTTGTTTGCTTATTTTCTTTCTTTTTGTATTTGCACAGCTTGTTGTCTTTTGCACACTGATTGAAAGCCCAAGTTGGTATAGTCTTTAATTGATTCTATTATGGTTATTATTCTCTTATGTATTTATTGTGTATGCCCACAGGAAAATGAATGTCAGGGTAGTTTATGATGACATATATGTACTTTGATAATACATCTACTTTGAACTTTATTTAGGGTAGGGTTTCCCAACATGCAGTTCATGGTCACCTTGGTTAATGGTAGCGGTTCATGGCATAAAGTTATTGGGAACCGCTGATTTAGGGGAACAGCTTGGATGAATGTAATTGGATGCATTCAAGGGCCAGTGAGTGAGGGGGTAACAGAAGGTTTGGCGGCAGATGAAGAAGGCTAAAAAAAGTTTGTGTGTTCAGGAGTGCTGGTGTGGACTGATCAGGCTGAATGGCCTTTCTCTCAACTGCTACCTACTGTAAGATTAAAATGTATTGAAAGGAAAAATGTGTACAGAGCATCATATAAAATCAGTTATTTTGTCATCTTGACAGCAAATCTACATTATTTGCTTTCAGGGAGGGCCTGGCGTTCCAGGAATAAATGGACATCCAGGACCTCCTGGTTTAAAGGTAGGATACATTTTATGTTATCTGTAAATATAGTGTTGTGGTACCTGGTTCCAATTTTGAAATTCTCCTGTTATTCTTATATATAACCCCGAGCCAAGCACTTCTTGGCAGTTTAGTGGATACGGTTAAAACTAGAACTTCTCTATGGGTAGGACAGATGTCTAAGTTACATAAGATGTTATATAACAAGAAGTGTCTATTAATCTTTTCACCAGAGATTTAATTTTTATTGGACTGCATTTTGAAAATCATTGAACCACACGAAGATATTTGATGGTCCAAATGATTACCCTGCTTGGCACATTATACACTTATACAGTTGTGTGGTGTCATTGTATAAAAGTGGAAAATCAACCAACTTGTTGGAAGAGTAAAGGTTCTGCAATTAATGTTCCTCCTTTTCCCATTTCTAAACAGTTTAATAGTTTGGTTTAAAAGTTCCTTTCTAAATCATATTTATCCAACTGGCAACTCCATGAAGAGCCAATGTAATTTTTACACACGCAAACCAGATCAAAATATTATAGTTGTCTGGCAGCAGAGTTCCCACATCTAACTTTGCGCCTTGTTTGAATGAAGGAACTGCATCAGGTGGTTTTTGGCAACAGTTGAACTTTTCCCAAGGCTTGGCTACACGTATTCACACTATTGAGCAATATTGAAGGCATTTAGATGCCAGAGGGTTGAGATGGTGGACATTGGTGCCATATGGAAATAATAAAAAAGAGTGTAGAGATATGCTGGGGAAAGAACTAGAAGGTGAGTGGTGATGCCGGTGCCATTTGAGTGGGGGACGGGGGATGTAGTAAGAAACTGGGAGGTGATAGGTGGAAAAGGTAAAGGGCTGAAGGAGAAAGAATCTGATAGGAGAGTAGAGTGGACCATGGGAAAACGGGCAGTGGGAGGGGCATCAAGGTGAGGTGAGAGACAGGTAACAAGAAAGGTAAGATGGTAGAGTTGAAGTGGGGAATTGAAGAAGAGGGAAGGGGGAGGGAGAAAAATTACTGAATATCAGAGTAATTGATATTCATGCCATCAGGTTGGAGGCTGCCAAGATGGCATATGAGGTGTTCCTTCTCCAACCTGAGAGTGGGCTCAGCATGGCAGTAAAGAAGTCCATAGACTGAAATGTCAGAATGAGAATGGAGATTGGAATTAAAATGGTTGACCACCGGGAAATCATGCATTTTGCAGATGGAGCGAAGGTGCTGGACAAAGTAGTTCCCTAATCTATGTAGGGTTTCACCAGTGTGGAGGAGGCTGCAAAGTGAGCACTAGATACAGTTGATGACCCCAACAGATTCACAGGTGAGGTGTTGCCTCACCTGGAATCACTGTTTGGGGCCCTGAATGGAGGTGAATGGGCAGATGTAGCACTTCTTCTCCTTGCAGGAATAAGTAGCAGGAGGGAGATTTATAGGGAGGGATGAGTGGACAATGAAATCACAGAAGGAGTGATCCCCCTGGAAAGTGGAGAATGGTGGTGGGGGGGGGGATGTAAAGATATTTTTGGTCCTGTTGAAGTTGGTGTAAGTTGTAGAGAATAGTGTGCTGGATGAGAAGGCTCATGGGCTAGTAGGTGAGGACAAAAGAAACTCTATCCCTGTTCAGGTGGTGGGAAGGCTTAAACTCCTTCCTCTCCCCTCACCTTCTTATTCTGGCTTCTTCCTCCTTCCTTTCCAGTCTAGGCCCTGAAATGCTAATTGTTTTTTTTCTGTAGATACCTGACCTTCTGAGATCCTTCAGTCTTTTGTGTGTGTTGCTCTGGGTTTTCGGCATCTGCAGAATCTCTTGTGTTTATGATTAGAGGAATACTTTGATGGGATGAGATGTTTTATGTAGAAGAGACATAGTAAGATAATTGTATTTTTGAAGTTTTGTGAGAGACAGGTCATTGAAAGCAATGCTCCTCACCAACCAGTGACTCTAGAATATTTATGCTAAATCAGGCCAGATGGCTGACTGAATGACTCATCAGTTAATGCGAACTATCGGTTAACATGAATGACCTTGTCACCTGCTTTTTTCAAAGCACAAACTAAGATGAACACTAGGATATATGTATACTTTAAGTAATATATTCCCTTCTATTTAATCTGATGAATATATATTTTGCAACATACCATAATGTTGTGTCAATGTAATCAAATAATTTGTTAGAGGATGCATATCTAAAGGGAACTTTGCTTTTGCAAAATGCCTACTCTGAGATAAAGCAAAAATCATTTTTAGATCATTGAATGGTTGTGTGGTTGATGTGCCAGTTTTATTATTTAACAGCTGGTAATCACATTCTCTCCTGGTTTTCAGATTATCTTTTGTTGAAGTGTTTTGTCCCACTTGAAAGATTGTTTTCCTTCCTCTTTTACTGGCTATGCTACCTTATGGAGATATTAGTCCAAGTGTAGTTAACCTACTCAAGCTGACCTTCCTCTGATTTCAGAAGCATGTTGATCTTGCTAAGTGAAGGTTAACTTCAATGAATTACACAATAAGGAGTAGCCCATTTAGAATTGCGATCAGGAGAAACTTCTTCAGAGAATGGTTAAACTTTAGAGTTCTTTACCCCTGAAAGCTGTGAAGCCTCAGTTCTTGGGTTAGTTCAAAAAAATCTGTAGAATTGCCTAATGCCACAATAGGTCTATGGCAAACACAATCTCAATGGCTCTTCACATGGCCTTAGATTACCTGAACAGTAAAACAATTGTGTCAGGATGCTGTTTGTTGACTATAGCTGAGCATTTACCTGCATAATTCCTACAGTCCTGATCAAGAAGTTACAGAATGTGAGCCTCTGTACTTCTCTGTGCAATTGGATCCTCGACTTCCTAATCGGAAGACCACAATCTGTGTGGATTGGTAATAAGATCTCCTCACTGATGATCAACAATGGCACAGTTCAGTATGTGCTAGTCCACTTCCCTACTCTCTCTATACCAGTAACTATGTGGCTAGGCATAGCTCAAGTGCCATCTATAAATTTACTGATGATATAACAATTGTTGGCACAATCTTAGATTGAGATGAGAGGACGTACAGGAGTGAGATATGCCAGCTAGTAGAGTGGTGTCACAGAAACAATCTTGCACTCTATGTCAGTAAGTCCAAAGAACTGATTGTGGACTTCAGAAAGGGTAAGAAGAGGGAGCACAAAGCAATCCTCATAGAGAGATCAGAAATGGAGAGAGTGAGCAATTTCAAGTTCCTGGATGTTAATATCTCTAAGGATCTACATGGTCCCAACATTTCGTTGCCATTATAAAGAAGGCAAGGCAGCGGCTATATTTAATTAGGAGTTGAGGAGATTTCATTTGTAACCTAAAACACTTGAAAACTTCTCCATCTGTACCGTGGGGAGCATTCTGACAGGTTGCATCACTGTCGGGTATGGGGGGGGGGGGTGGATGCGGTAGGCTACTGCATCAGATTGATAGTAGCCACAGAAAGTTGTAAAATCAGTCAGCTCCATCATGGGCACTAGCCTCTGTGGTATCCAAGTCGTTTTCAAGGAGTGGTGCCTCAGAAAGGACCCCCATCACCCAGGACATGCCCTCATCTCATTGTTACCATTAGGAAGGAGGTACAGAAGCCTGAAGGCCCACATTCAAAGGTTCAGGAACAGCAGTGGTTCTGCTCTGCCACCCAATTTCTAGATGGGCATTGAACCCATGAACACTAACTCACTGTTTTTCAAACTATTTCTGTTTTTGCACTATTTTCAAATTAGCTATTTAATATACACATACATACTTACTGTAATTGATTTTTTTCCAATATCATGTATAGCATTGTACAGCTGCCGCTAAGTTAACAAATTTCACAATATGTGCCAGTGATATTAAACCTGATTCTGATAGAATTCTGGATAATATGGGAATGAAGTGATCTGGAGATAATGTCATAGTCCTGTCGTAACAGGTAGATCAGTTTTGATCCAACTTAATTGCTGGGCTAAGTTCAAAGGGCAAATTGACACTCTTGCTTCTGTCTCTTGTGTTTTGGTGTGGCAAAGCAGACCACTGCTGGGATGGAAGTGCATTAAATGTTGCCTACACTGAATACTTAATGGAATAATAAATGCACATCGAATTAAGTGGAACTAATATTAGAAGCAGACTGTGATGAAACTATGCTAAAACAAAGGACAAACATCTGCCCCTTTTTGTCCTGATTTGATTAAAAGAGAACAGGTTGAGCAGGGCACATTAGAAAAGCAATCAATTAAGCAGATCAAGCTTTTCAGATATCTGGAATGCATTGCCCAGAATAGTGGTAGAGGCTGATACAATAAGGCATTTAAAAGGCTTTTAGATAGGCCCATGGATGTAAGGAAAATGGAAGGTTATGGGCTGTTTAGGAGGGAAGGATTACATTGATTGTGGAGTGGGTTTATAGAATAGGCATAACATAGAGGGCCAAATGATCTGGGCTGTTCTGTTGAAAGAATTAATCCCCCAAGATACAAATCTTCCAAATATGCATAAAATACAAAAGAGTATGAACAATGGCTTTACAGAATTGGGCATTGTTACTTTTTGTTTCTCAGCCACTAAATGGCGAAAGCAAGAGCTCATTTTTCAATCATGCCATACTGTTTTTTTTTATTCCACGGTATTGTATGATTAAAAATTGACTTTACCCTTGGGTAAATCAAGATAATCTCTATTTCTGGGTTGGATCACACCATTCCAACATCTGGACTGCATGTTTCCTGGAATGATGCCCCATTACACATGCACTACAGTCTGTGCAATAGTCATACATGGAATAGCATCACTCTTTCAGTACTGCTACTCTGACAGCATCTTGGGCAAATTTTACTCAAGTGGTGCATGATGAAAGGTTTTCCTGGAATGAGCAATGACAGATGGAATTTAACCTGTTAAGTATATATGAAACCCAAAGATTCCTACAGGTGACAGCAAAGATAGATAAAGGTATATGCAATACTTGCCTTCATTAGCCATTGGCATAGAATATGTAAAGTGTTTGTTTAACTTCATAAAATATTGATTAGGGGCACAGCTACTATATTATATACAGTTCTGGTCACCAAATTGTTGGGGGGATGTGATTGCACTAGAAATGGTGCACTGTATACTGACTGAGACATCGTCTGGGATAGAATATGTCTCTTATGAGGAGATCCTGGATAAGCATGGTATGTTTCCCTGAGATTTACAAAATTGAAGGCATTGAAATGGTAGATAGTGAAAATATTTTCCCCATGAAAGAGTTATCTAAGGCCAGAGTCCATACGTTTACAATGATGAGTAAGATGTTTAGAGGGAATCTGAGGAAGATTTCTTTCTGGAGGAACGATTGGAATCTGCAATGCAGTGACTGAAGGAGGAGTGGAGGCAGAGGCTCTTAAAATTTACGATGCACCTGGATGAGCATTCGCATCAACAAGGGTGTGAAAGGTGCTGGTAAATGAGTGAATAGAGACAGATCCTTGATGGACGGCATGGCTACAGGTCCTGCTTCTCTGCTGTAATACTCCATTTCCTTTGGGTTGATCCCAGAGTGGGGACATTTTTAAATAGAGCAACTTGTTCAAGAAACAAACATATGGTACTCCTGTCAAGCTATTGAGTTCAAGAATCAGGAAATAATGTTGCAGATTTATAAAATTCTAGTTAGGCTGCATCTGGAGTACTAGTGCTGGTTGCCATTATAGGAAAGATGTGAAGGTTTTGGAGAGGGTGAAGAAGTTGTTTAACAGGATGCTGTCTGGACTAGACAGCATGTACTATGAGGAGATGTTAGATAAACTTTGGTTGTTTTCTCTAGAGCAGCAGAGGCTGAGGAGAGTCCTGATAGAAGTTTATAAGACAGAGAGGCATAGAGTAGCTACCCTGGTATATTTATCCAAGGTAGGGAAGTCTACTATTAAAAGTCATGCATTTAAGCTAAGAGAGAGTAAGTTCAAAGGAGACCTGTGGGGCAAGTTTGCAAGTTTTTTGCACTGTGGCAGATGCTTGGTTTGCACAGCGGGGATGAGGGATAGTGAAGGCAAATTGATAGAGACATTTTAAAAAAACTAGATAGGCGCATGAATGTGCAGAGAATGGAGGGATGTGGACACTATGTAGGCAGAAGGAATTAATTCAGTTAGGTGTAATGCCCTGATTCATATTACTTTTTACAATTACGCTGTTATGTATTTCACCTTGTGCTGTTCTCTGCAAGCTGCTTGTTTGGGTTACTGCTGAAGATAAGAGATAGGAGAATTGTGTGCCATCCAAGTAGGATGGCTGGATTAAGGGGTGGTTTCTCTGGTGAGGGACACTAAGGCTGGGCTTGGGGCTTTTGTTAAGGAGATGAAGAGAGAAGACACCAGAGAGAAGAGGTTGTAGGATTTGACCTGGAGCGGGGCCGTGATTCGATGAAGCCTGGGGGGAGATCGAAGGAGGATCGGTGAAGGGGAAACCGTGAGCAACAACTTGTGCACGTTAGATTGTTTCATTAAAATTGGCCCTTTTCTTTTTCTGTTCTTTCTTTACTAACCCTTAAGTCAAATTAAGAATTATAAAGCTAAAGCTTTCAACTGTATGCGGTGTACTGTCTGTTATGTCAAGGCACTTATTTGTAACAGGGTAACGAATCACACAGCACCCACACAAATGGGGGGTTTTGGGGTGGGCTCGTGCTTTCATCTCACAAGTTGTCTTCCCCAGACTTAGGTAGCTGACAGAACCAGAGTGTTTCACAGGCATATTAGTTTGGCATAATACTGTGGGCCAAAATGTCTCTTCCTGCTTTTCTACACCAATTAGCCACTGTATAAGGAACCTATTGTTCCTAATTCAAGATTGTTTAATGTCAGTTCTGGTACACAGGTGTAAAGGAGAATGAAACATTTGTGACTCCGGATCTGATGCAGCACAAAAAAACACAAAAGCTAAAGAACTAAATTATAATAAAAAACACAATAAATAAAAATACATAATATAGCTTATATACACAGATTGTATGTCCGTAATGTTAAGCTGTAAATAAGGTGACTGACAGGAAATAATAAAATAGTGATAGAGGTGTTGATCAGCCTTACTGCTTGGGAAAGTAACTTTGAGTCTAATTGTCCTAGCATGGATACTATGCAGACTCCTACCTGATGGGAGTGAGACAAATAATCCATCAGCAGGATGTGTGAAATCCTTCATGATGTTGCTGGCCCTTTTCCAGCAAGGTTCTGTATATTATATGTCCTTGATGGTGGATAGGCTGGTGCAGTGAAGTGTTGGCATCCATTATAGAGCCTTCCTGTCTGCCGCAGTGCAGTTTCCATACCATGCAACAACACAGCTTGTCAGGATGCTCTCCATTGTGCCTCTGAAAAATGATGTGAGTATGGATGTACAAAGTCCAACTCTCTTCAGTATCCTCAGTAAGTAGAAGCTTTGGTGAGCTTTCTTGACTATGCAGGATTCACTGTGGGACCATGAGATGTGTGGGAGTGCACTCCCAGGAGTTTGAATTTGCTTGTGGTTTCCACTCTGTGCCACTGATGTAAGGAGCAAATTCCCCTGAAGTTGATAACCATCTCCTTTGCCTTGTTGACAGTTAGGACGGGGTTAAGTGCCTGGCACCAGGCCGCAAGGTATTCCACCTCCTTTCTCTGTAGCCCTTTTCCTCGTTGTTGGTGATGCGTCGCATCACTGTTGTGTCATTGGCAAATCTAACGATGAGATTGCTTGGGTGTTTGGCCGTGCAGTGATGTATGAGCAAAATGTACAGCAGTGGCTTAGCACACAGCCCTGAGGAGGCACCTGTGTTGAAGATGATGGGGCAGGAGGAATGGTTGTGCATCCTGACTATGTGAGATATGTTCGTTAGGAAGTCCAGCACCTAGTTGCACAGGGGTGTACTTAGACCAAGCAGTAGGAGTTTGTTCACCAAGGTCTGTGGGACAATAGCGTTGAATGTTGACATACGTGTCCTTATTTTCAAGGTGTGTCAGGGCCAGGTGCATGACATGGAGTGGTTTTATTGTTAAGCATATTGGTGAGTGTCGGAAGTGGCAGGAATGGAGTTTTTGACATGTGTCATTATCAGCAGTTCAAAGCACTTCATGATGATGCGTGTCAGTGCCTCTGGGCTGGGCGGTGGTCATTTAGTTCAGAAGGTGCAGAGTCCTTTGGTGCAGGGATAACGGTGACTGATTTGAAGCACATGGTGCCAGCTACCTGGATAAGTGAAGAGCTGAAAATGCCTTTGAAGATGACAGTGAGCTGGTGTGCCTGAGCACTTGACCTGGGACGCTGGCTGGCACAGCTGCCTTATAGGGGTTGATTCTCTGCAGAGCCCTTCTCTTGCCTGCTGCTGCTGTTACAGTCAGTGGCTGCTCATCTGAGAGAGCGCCGTTAGCTTTTGTGGTTGGCAATATGTTGCATGCGTGCATCAACGTTGTTTAGAGTATCAGGGAGGACGGCGTCACTGGTCCAGTCAACGCTGTTTTCCTTGCTTAGTGGTCTCTGAATGTATATTTGTGGTGTTCAGCTGCTGTAGCTCATCCACTTCAAGGGTCAATATGTTATGTGTTCTAAGATGCACTTTTGAACACCACTGTGGTAACACGTGTTTATTTGATCTACTATCACCTTCCTGTCAATTTGAACCAGTCTGGCAATTCTCCTCTGACCTCTCTCATTACCAGGGCATTATTGCCCACAGAACTGCCGCTCACTGGATGTTTTTGTCTCACACTCTGTGAACTCTGCAAACTCTAGTGATGGTTCTACATGAAAATTCCAGTTTCCGAGATACTCAAACCACCCCATCTAGCACTACTAGTCATTTCACAGACAAAGTTACCTCAATCACGTTTCTTCCCCATTCTCATGTTTGGGCGGAACAACAATTGAACCTCTTGACCATGTCTACATCCTTTTACGCATTGAGTTGCTGCCACATTATTGACTGATTAGATATTTGCATTAAAGAGTGGGCATTCAAGCGTAACTAATAAAGCGGCCACGAAGTGTATGTTCCAACGTAGATCTCTTCCTCATATGCTCTCTCTGCCCTCTCCCATCCTTTTATTTCCCACAGTCCCCAAAAAAATGGGCATGTGTGCTGTCTGCCAAAACTTCTAAAAAGACTGAGATTCATAGATTGTTGAAGCTTGTGTTAACAAGGGAACTGGAGGAAAGGCAGGTATAAGCACTGAGATACAGAGCAGTGATGATCTGTTTGAATGGCTTAACCAGCCTTCGCTTGTTCCTATGTTCATTGGGCAAGAGCTCTTTAAGAGCTGCTGTTTTTGCAATTTCATATGGGTTTGAATCATGGGGCACTGCTCAGTTTGTATGTGTGGGTAAGGTCTTGTGGAACAGCACTGGAATTGAGTGTAATACTCAATTTTTAAACAGAAACAGCTTCAGAAAGATCGGACTGTCATATTAGCAAGTATTCCATTGTTATTCTGATAAAACACTTAAATTTTGGAAAAGAAAAAGCATGCCTCGTGAGTTCTACGGTCTTTATTTTGCAGGGCAGAGTGCTGACTTATAAATATGACAAACTCTCTATCTGTCAGTAGGCTATTATGAATTGCCAGTGATTAACTATGACTACCTTGCAATGCAGAATGAGCTGTCAAATCAATTATTTTATATTGTGGTTTGGCAAGGAGAACTTAAGAATCTGCTTGATACTCCTTCAGTAGAAAAGATTGACCTTCAAACTGACATGAGCTTTCATTCTTGATGAGTATCCTGTAGAAAACAGAAGGCAGTGTCATAAGCTGTCATTTAAAATATCTGTGATGGAATGTCATCTAAGCTACTTCTTTTTCTTAGCTGTGAATATGTTCTGTTAGGATTTTGAAGGTCTAGCCAAGATCACAGTAGGTTCTTTGGAGAGCTACTGGAAATTCAGAGCTCTTGACTTTCTGTTTATTTGGATTTATTAACTGTGGGATCACTTCTAATAGTAGTGGGTAGTTGCTCCATATGTCAATACTACAGCGCGTGACGACCCTGCCTTACACGAGTCCCGAGCTCAGCTGGCTCCGGCTCACAGTTCCCAGTATGGGCCCCTATCCAGGGTTACGACCCCACTGCCTTGTGGGTATCTTCGGGAGGAGAAGGCTAAGGAGTGAACCCTACACAAATCCGGAGTGGAGCCCTTAAGGCAATTGGATGATGTATCACATCACCTCCTGGCAGCTCCTGCAGCCAAGCTGATGCCAAATGTACTGCTTCACATTCCTTTGGACCACATCCACGAGGCTGAGATGTCTGGGCAGCCCAGGATCTCCAAATTCATCGCCCAGGTCTGCGCCCCGGAACCGGGCGCGTCCGTTGTCTACTTAGGCGGAGCCATTATTTATTATTTTACTTCCAATACCTAGTTGTTTGTCATCTACAATGTAGATCTCAAAGAAATGAATCCAGGACGATGCCGGGAAATAGCAGAAAATTACATTGTAATTAGAAGTAGCAATTATCCATTATTACTTAGGCAAAACATAAGCGATAATTGTGTGGAGCCAACAAAATGAACATGTGGACTATTTGTCCATTTGCATGGCTACATTTATCAGTGTGTCAATGTACCAGTCCAGATGAAATGTCTTAACACTGTCCTTTTCCCTCCACAAATGTTGCTTGGCCTGCTGAGTTCCTCAAGCATCTTGTTTGTTGCTCCAGATTCCAGAATCTGCAGCTTTTTATCTCTTTGTATCCATAACCTGGACTGCTTTGCTGAACTTAACCCAACAGACTTGCAAAGTTGAATGTTTTCTTGGAGGGTAGAGATTTTGAATTTCAGTTTTTTGGGTTCAAGATTATGGAGTACTCCCAACAATGCTCTGGTTGATGTAACCAACCAGCGACTCCCCTTGGGTATCTTAAAATGGCTTTTAGGTTCACATTAACCTGTTGTCATTCAATGTGCCAGCTGTTACACACTCTGTGTGCATGCAGATGGGAATGCCCGGAAGGAGAAGCTTAGTCCCAGCAGCTTCAGGAACCACGGTATGACACACTCACGATCTCTGTTGGCTGAGCTGTTCATGGAGTATGATTTCTGTTCTTCAAAGGATGAAACATGATCCATAAAACAGATGTTTCTTCCCCATTAGCTGTTTAGCGAAATTAAGCATTTCTAAAAAGGAAGCTGTAGATATGGATTGAAATGCCTGAAGAGTGATAGTTTCCTTCTGTTGATATCTGGATTCCATATACTGGGATTGTCAACATATTGGGAAAAGTTTGGCGAACAGTGTAACTGTGGGGTCATGAATAAATGTGGAGCATCCAGCTTTAAGAGAGCTCCTCGAATGCCCTGACTGAAGGATGGTGTTGACAGGCAGTGCTGGCTAATGTAGCTGTGTGACTGGAAACTGTGGAGGAGTCTTTAGCTCACTGGCAAACTGAAGGGAAGGCAGCTGTCACAACAGCCGAACAGGACAAACCGTAGGAGGGGAGTTGTAGGCAAGAAAGCCAGACGGCACAAAGCCTGGGGCACTCAATCAACTCTGTAGGTCACCGCTTTAAAGGGAGGCATTTGGAAATGAAGTAATTTGGTTTTAGCAGAAAAGGGATGCTCCATTCTGTATAACAGCTGTATGTCAGTAATATTTACAGTCTTGCGCGGCACAGTAGGTTTGTGCCGTCAAAGTTAATCCTATGGCTATTGTAAGTGCAGTGTTCTGCTACCGCCAGTTTCTCCAGGTAGCCCAAACAGATGCACCTCCTGTGCTCCTTGATGTGGCTGATATACGCTGCTCCCGATTCACAAGGAATGCCGAAGCACCAGCTGTCCGCATCATCTTTGACTCTTCTAAGCTGTGATTTGGGCTTCTTTACGAAACTGCTGTGGCCAATGGCTTTTGAGACTGTCTGGTTAAGGAAACCATTGAAATAAAACTAGAGGGAAAGAATTTTAACAAAGATGATGTAAGAAATGGAATTCGATTGGAAACAAGAAAGCACAGCAGAAACCTGATTGGATGAGGACTGACCAATCAAGAGGGACAGATGATGGGGGTATAAATACAACCAGACTAGACATGCCCAGGCATCATCCCTGATGAAGATGGCAGTTCGTCATCGAAACGACAGATAAGATTGATAGCCTGTACCCAGATGGAAGCCCAAGATATGTTTATTCCTTGGTTAATGTATTGGTTTACTTATTATAGTTAGTTTGATTTGTTCTTTCTTTTCCATACATTGGGAGTTTGATAGTCTTGTTGTGTGGGTTTTTTCATTAAATGGGTTCTTTTGTGATTTTTTGTTTTGTAGCTGCTTGAAAGAAAAATGTCAAGGATTTGTACTATATACATACTTTGATAATAAATGTACTTTGAACTTCTTTTGTTGCATAGCCCGGGAATGAAGAGGTTAACATATGAGGAACGTTTGGCAGCTTTGGGACTGTACTCACTGGAATTTAGAAGAATGTGGGGGAATCTCATTGAAACCTGCTAAATGTTGAAAGGACTAGATAGGGTGGATGTGGGGAGGATGTTTCCTGTGGTGGGGGTATCCAGAACTAGAGGGCATAGCCTCAAAATTGAGGGGCGACCTTTAGAACAGAGGTAAGGAAGAATTTTTTTAACCGGAGTGTGGTGAATCTGTGGACTGCTCTGCCACAGACTCTGGGCACGGATTCAGGGCATCAAAGGATATGATGATGAGGGGTTGAGTGGGATCCAAGATCAGCCATGATGGAATGGCGGAGCAGACTCGATGGGCCAGATGGTCTAATTCTGCTCCTGCATCTTATGGTCTTATATCTGAATCACATAGCATCATATTTTTGTGCATTACACAATCTCATTTCTATTTTTGAAAATGTTCATTGAATTCAGTGACTTTAACTTGCATCATATATGCACCTTATTGTCTGTTAATTTATTTGTGGAAATATTACTTTGTGTTATGTGTGTGAGTTATGTGTACCGTGTTGTCCACCTTGGTCCGGTGGTATAGTGTACGGTTCAATGACAATAAACTTGAACTTAATGTACAGATCATGAAACTTCATTCTTGGTCCTTTATATGTCTGCTCTGCTACTGCGTGGAGCAGTGTAGTGTCTAAGGACGTACAATATATGCCTAAATGCTGCACCTGTAATTGTCAACTATCCACGTGTGGCTCACACTGTTCACAGACTGCTTGTGCATGGCAGAACTGCTCGCCACTAGTTCAGAATTGCTCCCCACTAACTAGCTGACTTACTCATCTCTTCCTTTTTGCCACAGATATCACCAGATCTTGGCTGAGGCAATTTTTTCAAGGTTAGCCACAATTCAAGTACTGGATTATGGAAACATCCACCATAGAAGCACAAGTCTCACTTTATAGAGAGTTCAGAACAAAAATTTAAATTCATGAGTTTTGATCTGTCTGTTCTTTCGTGTTGAAATCTAGTTCTGCCTTATCCAACAACTTCATTCCTTAATGATGGCCTTTGTAAGAACTTCCCTTTTACTTCTGCCTGCTGGCACACAGCATTTGTGAAGTCGTAGACTGATTGAGCAACCAGACACATTAAAGAGCTGAAATGCCCAGTTGTTACTTTGCATGTTTAAATGTTGCATAAGGGGCTAAATAAACCTTGGAATTTCCTCTTGGAGCACAAAAACAAATCCCTCCACCCACTAATTCTTTGCCCGTCATTGTGTACCTGACAGTGAGAATGTTCAGACTCCACACAAGACAGCACTGGGGTTGAAACTGAATGTGACAATTGGAGTCATGAGGTAGTAGCTCTTTTAGTAGCACTTTCATGCCAGTGCCAAAGCTGAGGATCTCTTCTGGGCCATGATGTAGGAGAAGATCTGCTCCCTAGTCAACAGGTTGTAGGCTGTCAGAAGCAATATAAAGAGATAGACAGCCAGGAAATGATGGAATAGTATTTCTGAAAAGACATGTTTGATTTAACTTAAACTGCTTTGAGGTGAATGCGAACCAGATGTGTGTGATGATCTGATTCTAAACCTGAAATGCAGACTGAGAATTCTTTGTGGAGTGCACACTGTAAAATATTATTGGGCTTGTAGCAATAAAATATGTGGATTTCTACTGCAAAATATTGATTTTGGCAAATGAACAATGTTCTTAATTCTATCAAGAAGAGTTAAAACATACTCAGGTGTGACCGTAACTAAAACTTAAGAAGTAACTTACATCTGAGTTAATAATATATTCATGTTATATAACCAGTAACAAAAGGATGTCTGAGAACAGCCTTTGTGTGTAGTTAATGAATACTTTAGAAATATCAATGTATTTACTCTCTCCTTGACAAAACTGTGCTAGATTTTATGGAAAATTAATGAGCAGTTCCCTTTTGTAGTTATACATTTGTAGGATTGGTCCTGTTAGGCAGCAGAGAATGAATTAGTTTCATATTTCCAGAACTCAGATGTTAAAAAGAGTAATCAAGTAAATCACCTTCATTTGAACATACTTTGTTAAGTTACAGTGGCTAAACTAACTGCCAGCTCATCCTGGAGATGTAGGTGGAAACTAGAGTACTCATAGGGAAACCACGGGGTCATAGGCAGAACATTGAAATTCCACGCACGCTGCATCAAAAGTCAGGATTGAATCCCGGTTCCTGGAGTTGTGAAGTAGCAGCACTGTGCTGTCCTGCGAGATTTCGACTCTTCATCCTCGTAATGCAATACCAGTTGCACAATGCTAGAGACCTGGGCTCAGTTTTGATTTCTAGTACCACCTTAGTGAAATTTGCATGTTATTCTGTTAGAAATAGGTTTCCTCTGAGTCCTCCAGTTTCCTCCCACATTCAGAGACCTGCAGTTTGTTGGATTAATTGGTCACTGAAAATTGTCCCCATTAAGTGGTAAAGCCTGGGAGGAGTTGGTGGGAATTTAAGAATACAATGGGATTAGTATCAGAATCCCATTGATATCACTGGCATATACACACGTACACACTCACATTCACACTCCAAAGAATGAGACAGGTCCTGAAAAGCCAACTGAATGGAAAGAACAAGATCAGAGCCATCAACGCATTTGCCCTACCCGTCATCGGATACCCAGCTGCAATAGTGTGCTGGCGAAGGAATGAACTGGAAGCCGCAGACGTCAAGACCCAGAAGCTGTTAACAATACATAGAGGATTTCACCCAAAGTCCAATGTCAAGTGACTGTACACCCGCTGGAGCGAAGGAGGACAAAGACTTGGAAGTGTCAAGGCCAGACACCTGGAAGAAATGCAAAACATCCATGAGTATGTCAGCATGACGGCCCCTAAGGATGACCTGTCAGGAGAATACCTCAGACAGCAGGCAGGGGGCATGGAAATGGAAGCAATAGAAGCAGGGATCAATCACACCAGACAAGACCCAAGATAAAAACTGTGCAAGAAACCCACTGAAACGATACAGCACATAGTAGCAGGATGTAATGCAGGCAGGAACAGCATACACTGAACAGCACAACAACCAGTTTGTAGGAATTGTGTACAGGATCATCTGTTTTGAGTATAGATTGGATGCTCCCAGGGCCAAATGGGAAACACCCAAGGTAGTGGAGAATGAAAAAGCACAGATCCAGTTGGAATTTTCAAGTACAGACTGATAAGCAGTCTGTACCAACCAGACATAGTAGTACCGGATAAGGAACAGAAGAAAGCAATAGTAATAGATGTGGTAATCCTGAATGATAGTAATATCAGGAAGAAAGAATATTAGAAGCTGGAGAAATTCCATGGCTTTAAAGAGGAGATAGGAAGGATGTGGAAGGTTAAATCCAGAATTATCCTAGTGGTAATGGGAGCACTTGGAGCTCTGACTCCTGGAGTGGGAGGGTGGTTCCAGCAAATCTCAGGAACAGTATCTGAGATCTTGATCCAGAAGAGCACACTACTAGGAACAGCAGGGATATTGCGCTGAACCATCAAGCAGCCAGGCTTCTGGCAGTAGACCCAAGAATGAGGGAAAAATGCACATACAAACCACCCATAATGGGTGAGGAAAAGAATATCTATCTAAAACAGTTAAGTTAGATAAGTAGTACAAAAAAGAAAAAAAAAGTAGCGAGCAAGTGTTCATAGGTTAAATGTCCATTCAGAAATCTGATGGGCAGAGGGGAAGAAGCTGTTTCCAAGTCATTGAGTGTGTGCCTTAAGGGTCTTTTACCTCCTCCTTGATGGTAGCAATGAGAAGATGACACGTCCTGGGTGTTAGGGGCCCTTGATGATGGACACCACCTTTTTGAGGCTTTGCTTCTTGAGGATGTCCTGGATGCTGGGGAAGCTAGTGGCCATGACGGAGCTGACTGAATTCACAACGTTCTGCAACCCTCTTTGAACCTGTGCCGTGCTCCCCACCCCACACCAGACAGTGATGCAGCCAGTTAGAATGCTCTTTGCGGTACACCTGTAGAAGTTTACGGGAGTCTTTGGTAATGTCTTTGGGAGTCTCAGGATTGATCCTCAAAGATGTTGATACCCAGGAACTTGAAATTATTCACCTTTTCCACTCTGATCCTTCTGTGAGGACTGGCGTGTGTTCCCTCATCATTTAGTATGAATGGGTGATTGATAATTACTGTAGACTTGGTGGGCCAAAAGGTCTGTTTTCTGTGTTGAATCGCTCTCTGTCTCTAAAATGTTAACATTGAGCATTTGACGTTTAAATAACCAAACTTGTATGTCCTAAAGAATGTTACATGTTTTCATAAATTTGCTTCCAAGATAAAATCAGCAAAATTCATTTTTATTAAAACCTTGGATTGAATAATACCCCGATGCGCACAGTTCTTCAGGTATTTAGTTATCCTGATCCTCTTAACATCTCCACTGAATGCATTTTATAAATTTAGGGTCAAACCTTCTTCCTGCTTTGCCCTGCTGATATTCATGAATGTAGATGTTTAATAGGCACAACTGTGTTTCAAATATGAATTTCCCATGGTGGGGATTGAAAACTAGAACATTGAAATGATCTGGTTTGATGCTCACCTCCTGTGTGGAGTTTGCAAGTGACTATGTGGGTTTTCTTTGAGTGCTCTGGTATCCTGTCACATCCAAAAATCATTCTGGTAAGTTAATTATCTGCTGTAAATGACCCCTTAGCACAAATAAGTGGTGACAATTAATCAGTGGAATTGACAGGCATGTGAGAGAAAATAAGTTGCAGGGCTATGGGGAAACGAGAGACATGGGACTGATGGCATTACTCTGCTTGGATCTGGCATGGTTTTGTTGGACTGAATAGCTACCTCTTGTTTTGTACCGAGTAGGTGTTCTAGCAGAGAGTTGTTCAGGGAAAGAATAGATGCATTGTCTATACTTTTGTTTAAGTTCCATTTTGAAGGGTTTTCACAGCTGTTCTGGAATGCTGTCTTGTTTGAATTCAATGAGTACATTCCTCCAACATTGTTTAAAAATAGGAACAATGACACACTTGTCCAATGGTTATTTTACTCAACCACCCACCCGAGTTCTGGGCCTTTGATCACATATGTAAGTTTGAGTCCTATCAGGGTCACTGGAGAACTTAAATCTGTGCAATTAAATTAATCTAGAGTTACAATTAAAGCTGGTTCTAGTAATGGTAATCATTGAAAATCCAAATAATCAGATTTCCTCATCTTCTTCAGGTAAGGGAATCTGCTATCTTCACTGGGTCAGACCTCTACGTGAATTCTGACTCATCTCTGTGATTGACTCTTAACTGCTTTCTAAGCCTAGGGACATTCAGATATACATTAAATGTTGCCATTACCAGTAATATCCACATAACATGGATGAATAAAGAATAATATTCTAATGTTGCTTTTGCTTGAATATTTTTGTTTCCTAACCAACAAATTTCTTCCTTCTAGGGGGATCATGGTAACCCGGGTTTGCCAGGAAGAGATGGACGCCATGGACCAATGGTAGGAATACGCTTTTTCAACTGCTGAGTATGTTTTATCTACTTGCTCTTCCTCCCTTGGTGGGTGGGATCACTGACATAGTGTCTACCACTGCTTTGAGCAGCTCCAGGACTTTTCCTTCATGTTTTAGTTTATAAAACACGAATCAATGTGCTAATGATTTGATAACTGGAGAGAAGTGTAAAGGATTGCTTCCAAGTTTGATCAGGGATGCAGACGCAACATCAGGTCGGAAGTAGGGAGATTTGCTGATGATTGGCAGTGCTTGGTTGCATAACTTGGTTCATAACTTGGCAAACAAAGCAGCCCATGTCTGCTTTCAACAATATTCAGGCATGAGCTAATAATTGACATGTAACATCTGTGCCAGAAACATGCCAGGAAAATATCACTACCCACGAGGGAGAGTTTAACCACAGTTAATGGCATTGCCGTTAGTGAGTACTGCACCATCAATATCCTTGGAGTTACCACTGACTAGTACATGTGGACAAGCTACATAAGTGCTGTAGTATCACCTGTTGCAGCCACCCAGAAGAGGAGACACTGAGTCAGTGTGGGAGAGAACAGAAGCTTCTGTGGGCATGTGGAACCTGTACTGGGTTATAAGCTGACCCCCTCTCATCAGTGCATTCCTTCAGTGTTCAGTCAGTGGAGGTCAAGCTGGACCTGAACAACATCCCGTGCACCATTAGTCTACAGGCCATGCTACTTAGGGACTTGACTATATATGTTTTTTTGACAGTATGTTATTTCTGCTATTAAAACTATAAGTGGTATGTGTTGTGTGCTGTTGGTACTGTGTTTTGCACCTTGGCCCCAGAGAAATGCTATCTTGTTCAGCTGTATTCATGTGTAGTTGAATGGCAATTAAACTTCAACTTGAAGCTTATAACTACCCAGGACATTGTGGTACATATGAATGGTGCCATGTCTATCACCCTGAAAGTTCATTGACCGCCAGTGCACATTGGCTATTGTGTGTAATATCTACAAAATGCACCCTGGTTACATGACAAGGCTACTCCTGTTGAACTTCCCGGACCTATTTGGTCCATCATTTAAAAAAACAGATGAGGACTTCTGGTACAAAGCAACAGACCTGCAGTCTTCCCTCTATATCCTCCACCAGCCTGATTTAGCAATGTGTCACCAGTTCTTCATTGTTGGGCCTAAATCCTTGAATTCCCTCCCAAGTGGCACAGTGAGAATGTCTTCCAAAGGAATCACAGATTATCTCTGACAAAAATATTTAACTTAGTGTGTAATTTAGAGTGAGAAACTAACAAGTTTAAATGTTAACATTGATAATAATCTATCTCAAAGCAATTCATATGAGGTTGAAAAGTGTTTGTGGTCATATTAATGTTCAAACTTTTCCTTAAATTTAAAAGTTCGTTTTTACTCATTTGCCAGTGGGGAATATGTGATTTCAAATAAGTTTTAAATAATTCCTTTTTTTAAAAAAATGTCTGTTAAAAACAAATTGTTTACACCCAAACTGTTAACTGAAATTGGTGATCAAATCTTATTTGATCATCAGTTCAGAATGTGTTAGCCTCTACTGTTACAATACGGCAAATTTTGATCAGTTAAATCTGGAGTCTGGTCCAACATTGAAATCTCAAACCAAACCATATTTGTGGACCTCCAGATCGAATGGATGTGGGATGAGGGTGGTCAGCCAAGAAGAAGATTGTGAGTGTATTTAACTTTAAAGTTATTTACTTATTAACTTGTTTATTAAGTTTAACTTACTGTTGATCTGAGGAATTTGACCGCTCTGAAGAGATGAAGCCAGCATGCAGTTGAAAAGGATACCAACAGCTGATAAATTGTTTGTTCCAAAACAAAATTGTTATTTTGTCTGTTTCACTTCAAACATCTGGTAGATCATATGCAAGAGTTTTCTTGCCTCCCTCAACTGATATTCCAAGTTCATTATTTTTTTTATAATGACAAACATTAAAATGTTCAGAATTGATTTAGCTACTTTGGTTTATGTTTTGGAGAGCAGTGTGAAATTAGAAGCAGAGTGCTGACAAAGAGGATTAGTGGTGACCAAAGCAGGCTCTTATTCATTGCTAAGTGTTGAATTTCTTTAACTTTTCTGATATATTCATGAATGGGGAAAGGAAATGGATTTGGGTGGCACAGCTAGTGGACCTGGTGCTTTGTGGTTCCAGTGACCCAGATTCAACCCTGATCTCTTGTGCTATCCGTGTGGCGTTTTTACCTTCTCCCTGTGATCATGTGGGTTTTTTCCAGAAGCTCCAGTTTTCTCCCACAGCCAGGGATGTATGGGTTGGTATGCTGATTGGACATTTGTCCCTAACCTCTAGGTGAGCTCTAGAATCTTGGTGGGGGTGGGTGGAGTAGAATAAAATGAGGAATTTATAAATGAGTGGTTGAAAGTTGGTGCAGACTTG
Organism: Hypanus sabinus; assembly: GCF_030144855.1. Classification (NCBI taxonomy): domain Eukaryota; kingdom Metazoa; phylum Chordata; class Chondrichthyes; order Myliobatiformes; family Dasyatidae; genus Hypanus; species Hypanus sabinus. The sequence continues at coordinate 92,814,242 of NC_082706.1, forward strand.
GTTGGCCCAAGGCCTTTTTCTGCGTTGGGTGGCTCTATAACAAGGCTCCCTTTATGACATGTTTGCTGCTGTTTGAAATGGAGGAATATATCCTCCTGTACTGTTCAGAAACTCTACCCCTCTTCCAATTCCACCTGACCCAATCGCCATAAAATCTCTATCCGTTGAACTCTTTCTGAGTCCAATGCCAGCTTCCTCTACACTGCCCACCCATGCTTGTATGCCAATCATGATGCCAATATGACCTAATTCCATCTGCCTTCATGTGGTCCATGTCCCTCTATTCCCTGCCTGTTCACGTCTGTCTAAATATTCTCATCTGCTTCTATTCCTTTTTTACAAAGTGTTCCAGCCACCTACTACTCTCTGTGTAATGAAACTTGCTTTGCACACCACCTTTAACTTTTCCTGCTCTCACCTTGATACTATGTCCTCCAGTATTTGACATTTCCACCCTGAAAAAAGAACATCTACCTTCTTTATGCCTCTCATATTTTAATTAACCTCTGTCAGGCTGCCACTGATATCAGGAGAAAACAATGCAAATTTGACCAACCTTTCCTTTTAGCTCATCCATTCAAATCTAGGCAACGCTCTGGTGAACTATAAGTAGTCTTTCCAGACCGTACATACCCTTCCTACAGTGTGACAACCAGAAATGTACACAATAATACAAATACGATCTAACCAATTTTTTTACAGCTGCAACATGAATTCTTACATCTTTATCACTTTAACCCATTTGTGTTGCCATTTTTGGGGGCTATGGACTTGCACCCCAAGATTCAATAGGTGTATTTAAAGTCAGGAAAATGTATACAATATACATCCTGAAATTCTTTTTCTTTGCAGATCTTCCACTGCACATCAGTACCATGGCCTATGGCTTCTGCTATTTACTGTTTACCTTCCTCTTACAATTGACCTCCTAAAATACATCCCATCACACATGTCTGGGTGAAACTCTATCTGCTATTTCTCTGCCCAAATTTCCAACTATACCCTGTTGCCTATATCCTGCTGAATACTTTGACAACCTTCTCCACTAAGCACAAATCCACTATTTTTCGTGTCACCTATATTTTTAACCAGATTTCTCATAACAGAGGTCACAGCACCGATTCTTGCAAAGCACGACAGGTCACAAGCATCCAGTCGGACAGAAAACCCCCACAATAACCCTCTGTCTTCTATGATCAAATCACTTCTACTATATATCCAATTTACCAACTCACTGGGGATTCCAGGTGACTCGATCTTTTGAACCAACCTACAAAGAAGGGTATTGTCAATTGCTTTACTAATGTCCACACACATAACATTCATCATCCTACCCTCATCAGTCAGCTTCATTACTTCCTCAAAAAATTCTAGCAAATTTACTAGGCAGGGCCCTCCCTGTTCAGAATTAGTAGGTTCATGCTTTTCCAAATGCAAGTAAATCCTGTCCCCAGTAATGGCTCCAATAATTTCCCTGTCACCAATGTAACGTTCACTGGCTCATAAATTCTCCAGTACACCTTAACTCCCTTTCAGCTTGCTTGAGAGTCATCACCATCTAACTGTAAGCAAAGCTTATCTCAAACAGGTTGACTGAGAGGTGTGGAACCTGTTGAGAAAATTCCCCATATTGTGCACTTACAGTTCTGTATAAATTGCTCTCTTTTGCTTTTGCATCTAGTGGAATTAACAATTCTCTCAAAAAGCAAGTCCTGAAAGTAATTGAATGATGTTGTGATGAACTAGGTGTAAAGTCATGTTTATTGTCATGTGACACATAGTGGTATGTGCACTGACGTGCTTCCGTGCAGTAGTATCACAAGCACACATATCTTCATTTAACCAGCGTTCATAGCAAAAGCATAAATTACATGCAATTCTTGTCAGGAAAGAAGACAACTGGAACCAATAGTCCACTTCAGCGGAAAGCTGTCAAAGTGGTTGTAGTGTTGCTAAACTCCTATGATTGTGGTTTCGCTTCTTGGTTCCAGAATAGACTGGCTGAAGGGCTGATGCTGTTTGGTGGTGTGGGACTTCAGGCTGCTGTGTCTCCTGCCTGATGGTAGCTGCGAGGAAATGGCATGCCCCGGGTGGTGGGGATCCTTGGATTTTTGAAGCAGTGACTCATGTAAAAACTACCAGTGGTGGGGAAAGACCTGCCTGTGGTGTGTTGGGTCGAGTGTACCAGTGTCTGCAGATTCTTGCATTCCTGCACATTTGAGTCGTCATATCAGACCACTGATACTGTATCTCAGTGATCCAGGCATCAACTGTGCTCAGTAATGTTGTCATAATGTAGACTACCCGATGCTGGGAAGCAAATTCAAAATAGCTGGTGACTTTGGTTACTAAATTAGCTGGACAAATAACTTTCCTAAAGAATCAATTGAACAATTATAATTTCTGGAGTTTTGAATATTCCACATAGTGATTCACTTGCTTTGTGAATTGGCATCTAATTTTTTGTCTTTCTCTGAATTTCAAGCAATTGATGTTGTGAATGTTATGATGAATAATCATAACCTATAGCTGATTATTATTGCTAACACATAGAAGTCTATGGGCCAACTGTTGGTGAATGCATTGGTACAAACTGACATGTGCATGATGCACCGATAGGGCCAGATTCTGTACTATATGATTCTATGACTCTAATACTATATGCTGATAAACAACGTTTCTCTCGAGTCCTCATTAGTTTGAAAAATGCTGAAATTGGCATTTATCAGTCTATGTATGAAACACCAGGCCAAGCTTATTTTGTGGGATTGGTTGAACTCGAGTGTACAGTATATATAAGTATCCTCCTCCAGTGTGTAGATTCAGATTCCTTGGGTGAGCAAAAGATCCCAATGGGATGGGATCCTCCATTCCTTTCTCCTATGGCCATCTCTCCCTTGCCATTAGATTCCTTCCTCTCCAGCCCTTTACCTTTCCCACCCACCTGGCTTCACCAATCACCTTCTAGCTATCCTCCTTCCCCTCCTCCCTCTTTTTTATTCTGGTGTCTTCCCCCTTCCTTTCCAGTCCTGAAGAAGGGTCTCGGCCCAAGATGTCAACTTTGTTCATTTCCATGGATGCTGTCTGACCTGCTGAGTTCCTCTAGAATTTTGTGCGTGTTGATATAAAGCGTACAACTTGGGTACTGGAAAGATGAATAGAGTTTAATCCTGTGGATTGTAACTAAATGTAAAAGACAAGCAGCATGATCCTGCTGAAGGGTCTTTGCCGGAAGCATCAATTATACTCTTTTCTGTCGATGCTGCTGGGCCTGCTGAGTTCCTCCAGCATTTTGTGTGGATTTCCAGCATCTGCAGATTTTCTCTTGTTTGTAAATCTCATTGCTACATTTGTATTCCTACCAGATTAAACCCATCACCTTCACGGTCTTCTGTGTTTGATGGATGTGTAAAGGTGCATGTTGTCTTGTTTCCAAACCCACTTGGTTATGGGCATTGTTGCAAGAGAATTCAAAGTCAAAGACAAGGTAATTACTACCTGTAGTAGCATCACCATGGTCACTTTACATTAAAATGGACTTCCTTGTTCTTTGATTTGTGTTCTTTCTTGGAAAAATTGTGTATAACTTATGTTGAAATTGTTCTTCTTGTGAAAGCTGCTTATATTATGCGATGTGCCTATGATGCTTCTGCAAATTTTTCAGTGCTTGTTAGATACTGCCTGTTACTCAGTTTGTATTTATGGCTGCAATGACAGTCCTCCACCTCAGTCATTCCTTAGCCATCTTCTCAATTGTGGTTAAGAGTCCTCATTTCTGTCTCTACAGTATGGCGTTAAGTTGCCTTTGGTCTCCTGAATTTCCTCCGCCATTCAGGGGTCCAAGGAAGTGCTGTCTTGATGGTAGAGTTTGCCTCTCTTCTCATCATATGCCCAATCCATCTCCAGCGTTTCCTCATGATGATCGTGGCCACGTCCTCAGGGTGACAATGAAGGAGTAGGGCGTGGCTAGAAATCTTTCTTGGCCAGAACTTTTCAGTACTTGTGCACATGATGGTGAATTCTCCTGCAACCCTCTCCAACATTACATAGTTCCAGCTGAAGTCTCTGGAATGAAGCCACCATTAGGAGAGACAGTCTTTTCAGATTCAGGTCATGCTCATTTGTGTATAAAAGCTAGAAAACAGCAGTCAACTTATAGACAGTTAGGTGCAGCACTCTGGTCATGAGATGTGAGATTACTTTGGTTCCAAGCTGGATAGAGGAAATGGATTGGTAGAGGATTCCAGAGCTTCATCGGCCTCTTTAAGAAGTCCATAGAAGAGGAAAGTGCAGAAGCATGTGTTCGTGCTTTTATTGTTTTTTGTTGAGTATTTCTTTCACTTGCTTACATTTTGCTTTTCTGTGTTTTATTTCGTTTCCTCCCCCACCCAACTTTTCTTCCCCAGATTTTGTATTGCCTTTGGCTACCACTTTGACCCAGCCTCTGAAAGCATAATTGTGAGAACATTTAATGAGAGTCATCCATTATGAATGTAAGTGAAAAGGTGATGATAGCTACAGGATCTGTAGCAATGACCAAGCCAGTTCCATTGTTTTCAAAACAAGTTTGTGGATTAGTAGTGTGATCAATTGACTTGAGTATGATGTTCTCCTAAGAGGTCATTTATTCGTGGTTCTTTGGGTGGCTGTAGAGGCCGATCCAGGATCCACATATTCTGGTGCAGTGTAGACTTGAGGAAGTGGTGGCTGTGGTTACTGGTTGGGTGTTTCATTCTCTCCTTTCACAGCGGTCATTTATTCTCTGCAGCACCATGCAGGGGGCAACTCCCTCTTATAGATATTTTCTCAAGGTGCATTCATGGGGTGCAATGTATTCCCAGTTTCCAGATGCAATGTTGAGTTTCTTCGGTCTGATTTTGAGGTTATCTTTGAAGCGTTTCCTTTGCCCACCAGGGATTCACTGACCTTCCTTCAACTGGGAATAAAGGATCTATTTGAGCAGATGTGAGTTAGGCATCTGGATGACATGACCTATCCATTGGAGCTGGTGTTGCTTTATCATGATGGAGATACTGTTCATGTTGTCCTCCTCCTGTACATGGTGTTAGTGTGTTTGATGTTCCACCTGATTTTCAAAATCTTTTTGTAAGGTTGTCTTGTGGTATTGTTCCAGGGCTTTTGTATGTCTATTGCAGGTGGTTCATGATTCAACTCCATTGAGTAACGTAGAAAGGACAACTGCTCTATAAAACTGAAAAATACACACAAAATGCTGGAGGAACTCAGTAAGCCAGCCAGCATCTATGGAATAACATACCGTCGATGTTTCAGGCTGAGACCCTTCAGCTAGACTTGAAGTTTTGTTTGGACCTGCGGCTTCAAGGATACTTTTCCTTAATCTGCATAGGCTCCACTAGCATGACCCAGATTCAATGCCTGCTTTTGAGCAGAGAAAGCCACTAAGGTAGGGGAATTGGTCTACATTTTCAGGAATGATATTGTTAACTTTTATGGAAGGCTGGTTGGTGGTGGCTGATAGAGGATCTATGTCATTTTTTATATTGAACACATGAACCAGGACTCTTTATGCCTCGGTAGAAGGATTCAGGATACACTGGAGATCTTCTTCAGAGTGTGCCATGATGGTGTTGTCATCCACATATTGAAACTCCATGTTCTTGGTCTGGAACTGGTTGAGGTTGAAAAGCTTGTTGCCCATTCTATATACAATTGGGATTCACTGTGGCAGGTCTTGGCCAATGAGGTGGAGGATGACAGCAATAAAATGGCAAATAGGGTGAGTGAAATGATGCAGTCCTGTTTGACTCCTATCTTCACAGTGAAGGGTTCCAATTCAGTGCCCCTATTGCTGAGTACTGTGGTTGACATGTTATCATACAGTAGGCTCAGTATTTATGAGTACTTGATAGTATACACCAGAGAGAACAAATTTGAGGCATGTTGGCAGCACTCAAGTTCTAAACGGTGGCATCTCATTGATTATATGTCATTGCCTGAGCTATATACTGCCATGATGTAAATATCACAAGAGCCATGATTGTCACAAATGACTGCTGGATGAATCGTTACCGGATCTGCTCCATCACACCCATCAGTCTCATAAAAATAGGGGAGTTCATAAAAATCAGACCAGATCAGGACTAAAGCCAAAGAGCCTACTTTATACTGCCACCCAACAGCACTTTCATGCATTATTTGGGGAGAACCTCCAACAGGAATATCTGGAGATAACCAAAGAACACTGGGGTCCACTTAAACCCGCCATCCTCAATACTTCTAAAAACATTCTTGGGTACAAGTCCAGAAAACATCAGGATTGATGATAATGACATGGAAATAGAACAACTTAACTCCAAGAAAGAATTACATCGGCAGCAAGGCTGAAAGAGAAGCTTACTCCAGGGCTAAGTCAGATGTCCACCGAAGGGTGAGACAGCTAAAGAATTCTTGGTTGCCTGAGAAAGCCCTGGATGTCCAGAGACTGGCAGAATCAGGTGACACATTTGATGGAGAGAACACTTTCAAGAACTACTTAACTGTGTCAGCACTGCTGGACCAGAGGTTACAAATCAAATCCTCCAGAGACCTGTGAGAGAAGACATGGGGGACCTCCTAGTATGAAACAGGTCCATGAAGCCTTAAGCAACAAAGCCACTGGTCCTGACAGTAAAGATCCTCAAGGAAGGTGGACCAGTGCCACTGCACCACGTAAGTGCCTTGCTCCTGAAGGGCTCGGAAATGGAATGACTGCCCTCGGGGCTCAGGGATGCTCTAGGAGTGACCATATTGAAGAAGGGAGACAAGGCACATCATGGCAGTCACAAAGGTATCTCCCTCCTGGCAAAGTACTTGCACATACAGAATCCTTGTCAACTGGCTCCTTCTACTATCTGGAAAAGTACTCCATGAATCATAATATAGTTTCCGCCAATTAGAGGTACTGCAGACGTAGCCCTCACTGCACGCCAATAACTGAAAAGCTGCTGCGAACAAAGGCAACCCTTGTTTTTGGCTTTCATAGATTTGACAAGGTTGTGAATTATATTCCCTGGACTAAAATACATTTGAGTCATCCTATTGTGAGGTGCTGTGAATATGTTCCAATGCACACCATCCCTTCTGTCCTCCCTGGCTGTTAACTTTTTAGTGGCCTTTACACTTGGGCAAGGTACATCCCAGTGCTGATGACTTTAGTCCCAAAGCTATTAACCTGATTTTTGAACACTCACAGCTGATACATAATTTTAAGCAAGCAGATATGAAAGTGAAAACAAGGGAAAACAGAAGTAAAAATGTATTTTCAGAGTTAGGATTATAATATCGTGAATATGCTTTCTACCGGGGATCTCTCCATTGGAAGTGAGAGTTTATGAAATCACTTTCCTGTATTTTAATTTTAATTTTATGTATTACTGGTGTTGTGAAATAAAATATCAAACTCAGCTGTGTATCCCGAGATTAGGTGATTCAACTGAGAACAGGAGAGACTCCATAAGAAGTGTGCTGGAAACCCAGGAGATTTGACATAATTTATAATAGTGTTTACCTACACCTCCCAAACACCAGACTCCTTTTGGTTTACTTAAATCCCAAAGCTTCATTCCAGTTTAAAAATGACTTAATGGGATATGTGTCTCAGAAACAGCCAACCAACCTGGCCAGTTGATATGGACAATTATGATTCATTGGAGCAATCTCTGCCTATCCTCTTTTAATTTAACTACCGTTATCCTCTATTGCATTCTTCCTCAGACACTTGTCCAGCCTCTCTATAGATACATGCTGATTTATGCTTTCTGGTTTTCTTTACTTATACAGTGGAACAACAGTAACTATCCTCCATTCCTCTGGTACCTCTTGTGTCACTAAAGATGATTTAAATATCTCTGCTAGTGTCATATCACTTTCTGCACTTGCTTCCTGTATGGTGCGAGGGAACACCTTATCAGGCCCTGGGGATTTATCTACCCCGGTTGCTTCAGGACAAGAAACACCTCCTCCGCTGTAATCTGTATAGGGTCCATGAGGTTGATACCACTTTGCCTCACTTCTATAGACTCTGTGTCCATCTCCCGAGTAAATGCAGCTGAAAAATATTTATTTATTTACAAGCTCCTCCATCTCTTGGCTCCATACATAGATTACCATTCTGATCTTCCAGAAGACCATTTTTGTCCCTTGCAATCGATCTTTTGTTCTTAACATATCTGTAGAGTCCCTGAGGATTGTCCTTCACCTTGTCTGCTAGAGCAAATCCATGCCTTCTTCTGGCCCTCCTGATTTCTCTCTTAAGTGTTCTCTTGAATTTCTTATACTCCATAAGAACCTCATTTGTTCCTATCTGCCTATACCTGCTGTGCACCTGCTTTTATTTCCTCTCTTAACTAGGGCCTCAATATCTCTTGAAAACCAAGGTTCCCTACACTTATTGTTTTCTTTCCTTTTATTCTGACAGGCACATACAAGCTTTGTATTCTCAAAATTTCACTTTTGAAGGCCTCCCAGTTACCAAGTATACCTTTGCCAGAAAACAGCTGGACCCAATACACACTCGTCAGATAATTTCTGATACCACTAAAATTGGCCTTTCTCCAATTTTGAGTCACAACCCATGGATCAGACTTATCTTTTTACATATTTACTTTGAAGCTAATAGCATTATGATCATTAGATGTGAAGTGTTCCTTTACACAGACCTCTATCATCTGCTCTGTTTCTTCCTCTAAGAGGAGATCTAGTGTCGCACTCTCACTGGTTGGCACTTTCTGTACTTAATGATTAAGGAAACTTTCCTGAACAGGTTTGACAACACTATCCTGTTTAGTCCTTTTACAATATGGGAGTCCCATTCAATGTGTGGAAAGTTAAAATCACCAACTATAACAAACTTAAACCTTCTTGCAGTAGTCTGCAATCGCTCTACAAATTTGTTCCTCTAAATCCCTAGGACTGTTGGTGGTCTGTAATATAGCCCCATCAACGTGGTCATACCATTCTTGTTTCTCACTCCCCTCATAATGCCTCACTAGACGATTTCTCTAGTCTGTCCTGACAGAGCACTGCTATGACATTTTCCCTGACTAGTAATGCCATCCCTCCTTTAATCCCTCCTGCTCTGTCGCACCTAAAACAACAGAGCCCCAGAATATTGAGCTGCCAGTCTTGCCGCTCCTGAAACCAAGGCTCACTAGTGGCTACAATATCCTAATTCCAGCTGTAGATCCATGCCCTGACCTCATCCGCATTTCCTACGATACTTCTTGCATTGAAATATACGCAGTTTAGGACACTAGTTGCCCCATGCTCAACCCTTTACTTCCTGACTTTGTCTAAAGTCTTACCAACATCTGTCTCCACAACCTCTCCACTAACTGTTCTGGCAGTCTGGCTTCTATCCCCCTGCAATTCTAGTTTAAATCCCACTGTGCAGCATCAGCAAATGTCCAGCTAGGATATTAGTCCCCCTACAGTTCAGGTGCAAAGCGTCCCTTCTGTACAGGTCCCAACTTCCCTGGAAGAGAGCCCAATGGTACAAAATCTTACACCCTCAATCCTACACCAACTCCTTAGTCATGTGTTAAACTTTATAATTTTTTTCTATTTCTGACCTCACTAGCACTTGGCACTGGTAGCAATCTTGAAATCACAATCCTGGAGGTCCTGCCCTTTAACTTAGCACCCTGAACTCACTTTGGAGAATTTTGTCACACTTCCTACCTATGTCATTGGTACCTACGTGGACCACAACCTCTGGCTATTCACCCTCCCACTTAAGGATGCTGCGGAGTAGATCCAAGATGTCCCAGAAGCTGGCATTCAGGAGATCACATACCATCCAGGAATTTCGTTCTCACCCACCGAACCTCCTTTCTGTTCCCCTAACTAACAAATCCTCTATTTACCACAGTTTGCTTCTTCTCCCCACTTCCTTCTGAATCACAGAGTCAGACTCTGTGCCAGAGACCTGATCACTGTTGCTTTCCTCTTTTAGGTGATACCCCTCCTCCACATCCCAACAGTATCCAAAGTGATATACCTGTTGTTGAGGGGGAAGACCACCAGGGGTTCTCTGCACTGGCTCCTTAACCCCTTTCCTCTTCCTGGCTGTCACTCAGGCTCCTGAGTCCTGCACCTTGGGTGTAACTACTTCTCCATATGTCTTACCCTATCACACCCTGAGCCAGACTTCACCCATTTCCAGCTGCAACTTGTTCGAAGCTGCAGCTGGATGAAATTCTCATGGATGTAATTGTCAGGGACACTGGAGATTTTCCTGCCTTCCCACATCCTGCAAGAGGAGCATTCAACTATCCTGCCTGGCGTCTCTACTGTCCTAACTGAGCAAATGTAAAGAAGGGGGAAAAGCCTCTATCTACAGCATATTTTGGTTTCTCTGACTGAAGCCTCTCTTCACTGAAGCCTTGAAGAGCTGAAGCCTCAAAATCTCCACTCTAATTCTGTCCACTCCATCAATGCGCCGACAATGGCGGCTGTGCTCCATTGGCCTCTGCCTTACCTTAATTTCTTCTTGCCAATCAATCCCGAACACTGGCTGCCATCAAAGCTCCAAAGCTGCCAAGAGTTGCTGTCCTTTTGGCTCAATCAGTGAACGGTAGCGAACTATGTATTTCTCTGGCTTCTGATCTCTCCGATTGGCTGCTGCTCAAAGCTCATTTTAATGACAGGTCACCCTCAGTTGCCTTTTCTCAGAAGCAAGGCCCGCTCTGCTCATGCTTTTCTGACATGTACCACCCCCACCATACATTCACATATCCCTACACCCTCATGATTCCCACATCACATCACATCACATTCCCACATCACATGACTCCAACACTGTGACTTCAAATCCTCAGCACCCCTGAGGTTTTGCTGGAATATTTATCTAAATGATTGATCCTACATGAACACTTCTGCATTCAATGTGTATTGGTCACCGTCAACCACCTTTGTTAAAATGCAGAACAAACTTAACAAAATAAAGTTCAGCATTCATTTACAACTTGAAACTTGTGGTAATGCCAAGGATTGAAGTTCCCTGGCTATCAAAGGGTGGGAGTGAACTAATTAGTCAATTTGGCTCATAATTGTGTGAAGTAGTACAACTTTTGCATCTTTGTATTAAATGAAAGCCACCTTTTATGGAGGGCTTAATTTATTTCAAATACTCTTGGTCCAACATTCCTGTCCATATATAGCTTGGCAGACTCCGAATGAAGTTTGTGAAAGCTTGAATGAAGTTTAGATCCATTGGAAACTAGGACAGGACATAGGTGATCTAGTTTGAGAGATGTATTTTCCTGTTTTCACTGGTAAAACGGAAGACTTTTCAGAGTTGCATTTGGCCACAAATTTGAGTATGGCATAGTCTGTATTTACTTGAAGTGTTTTGACACAAACTGTTTTCTATATTCACCTTAGAACATGGTTAAAATAAGAAAACAGCAATAATAGTTTCTATATTGTCACTGATCTACTTACGCTTTATGTCACAGAAGGGGCCCCTTGTAATCTAAGCATCTATCTCTGTCTACACATAAATGCCAGGTTCATGATGCACTGCTGTATCTTTCTTGTCATTAACAATGTGCCACTTATATAAACTGTCTACCCAGTTTATCATTGCAAAAATGCTTCTGTTAAACAGTATAATACAATGCAAAACCTTTCTATCATGAGTGTCCTACTACTTTGCTAGTTAATTTCTGAGAGGTGACAAACTTATGAAGTCTTCATTAAAGCTTCCCGTTTATATTGTATCCCCAGTTAATAATAATGAATCGTTTATTTCTTTGAGTAATGAGTATTTATTAGTAGAAAGTCAACATTCACCACTTTTTCTCCATTGTGGTATTTATGTAAAGAAAGTGTGTAGATTCTACTTTTATATTTTTGCACTACCTTTGCACCTGAAAGCTGGTTAATTTGTGTTCAGCTTGTAGGCAAGTAAAGGCTGCATGCAAAATCTTCGTTTACAAATAGTTCTCTTTTTTAAAAAAAAATGTTGAGATGGAGTAAAGCTGCTCATTTTAATCAATTTTCAATCTTTGGTAATGTATGCCTAAGAATTGTTATACCTTTAAGGGCTGAGCGTATCTTTTAGTGTGGCTCTTGATATGTGTGTAGCTGTCTCTTGTTAGTCAGGAGTTGCAGATCTGTTTCTGTTATTTGCCCGAGTTAGCTGCACCAAAGAAGAGCTTTGGGATTTGGCACTGGGATAGAGGGTGGGATACTGGTGCTTGGGTGGAGTTTAACAGGGAAGTCGGCAAAATAATCAAGAGAATCTTCTTATTAGAGAAGAGGATACTCCAGACTAATATCTGACAGAGGACGTAATCAGTTTTTAAGTTCTGTTTATTGCAAGTTAACACATCATGCCTTCAATGGTCACAGTTCCCAGTCCCTAACCAAGCTTAATCTGTACAGTGCCATAGTCACTGGTTTGTGACAGCAGCTTTTGTATAAAACATCAGTGCCTCCTGTCCCAGATTTTCAGAATCAAAGGGGAAGACCACCACCCAAATGTCCTATCCGGAGCCAATGGAGTTCCGCCCATGATCATGTCAGATATGTCTCTCAAAACAAATTCACCATTCCCAGCTTGATCAAGCTCATAGAGCTCCAGAAAGGTTCAAAGATGACCCTGGAAGCATCACGAAAGACATTTTTATTTAACACGTATCTTGGAAATCAAAACAGTGAAGAAACCATTCTGATAGCAAAGTCTGTTTAACAAATCTTTTTAGATTGAATACTTTTGCATTTTCAGGCAGTTAAATAGGGGAAAGAAACTTTGGTAAAGTAATAAGCAATTAGCCTGACCAATCCTGCCTTGGCTATTGAGTGGGATATCCATTTATATGATTGAACCTCAATGATTGTGCTTGTAATTCACCGTAGGGACCCATAAACTGGAATGATTCTGGATAAGGATAACATGGAAGGAAGTATTTTTGTTCTCCTAGAGTTTTGCCAAACACAAGTGGTTGACAGTTGTTACTAGTTTGTGTTAATGAAAACATCGGTTGATATTTAGTGAAACACTCTGGTTCCGTTGGCTGTGTAAATCTGCGGAAGACAATCTCCAGCCCCAGCAAACATGTGAGATTGAGGTGTAAGCCCACCCCAAATCCCCCTGTTTGAATGGATGCTGAGTGATTCGTTATAGCACAAAAGAACAAACAGTACACTGCATACAATTAAACAATTTAGCTTTATAATTCTTAATTCGCCTAAAGGGTTAGTAAAGAAACAGCAAAAAAAGAAAAGAGCTCATTTTAATTAAACAGTCTAATGTGCACAAGTTGGAGCTCACGGTTTCCCCTTCAACGATCCTCCTTCGATCTCCCCCCCCCCCCCCCCCCGGGCTTCATCAAATCATGGACCCGCTCCAGGTCGACTCTTACGACCTCTTCTCTCCGGCGTCTTCTCCTTTCATCTCCTGCCGAACAAAAGACCCAGCTCACGCACCGTCTGGCACACAACACGAAAGCTTACTCCCTTCTTTGGACAGCTCACATTCCAAAGCACCCGATATCTCTAACAATAACTCGAACAGTGCTTCTACAGAAAGACCATGAAGTTAGCAGTGAAGCCTTTCTCAGATTGTTACATTAGGAAAAGATGTATTTACAGTAATCCATTGTTACTGTAACGTTCTCCTTCACGAAACGCCGAATTAAACGTCGAGATAAACCACAGTCAATAAGAACCAGATCGCAGTAAGATTAACCATTTACTGTTCACTCTTCACATTAACATATGGTGAAAACTGTTGATAAAACAATACAAGATTGATACAGTATTTGTTCCTTCCTTAATATCACATTTCAATTGTAAATACTTGTAAAGGTTACTATAACAACATTACACTAAGTATACAGGCAGAGTTTACCTGCTCCATTGACTACCTTAAATACACTTCCATGCAAACTATCCGCAACTCTTTAACTAACGAAAGCATAAACATTATCGACCGTCATTACTTCTAACAGGATCGGCATTAACATCTTAGTTCAATATATCGATTATCTATTAACTTACAGCGTTGCTCTCACTGTGATTTCTCATGCCTGCAAAACAACTTCTGCTCAGGTGTGCCTCGTGGTGAGCCCCCACCCTCGCGCTAATTTCAAACCGGTACTTTCCCACAAGACACGGCGAAACCGGATGTGACGTCATCGCATGCCGATATATTTTACATGCAATGAATATACTTTAAACACTTCTAATTCTAACTAGAAAATACTATGAAATGAATTACTAAGCGAAAATATTATAAACTAAATAACTGTCGTAAAGACAGCACAGTTACTTATGGAAACAAGTGTAGTGCAGGATTTGAGATTTGATATACTGTATACACAAAACCTATAGTGCCTATTAGAAGTACTCACCACCCCCCTCCCCCCCCGGAAGTTTTCATGTTTTATTGTTTTGCAACATTGAATCACAGTGGATTTAATTTGACTCTTTTTGATACTGATCAACAGAAAAAGACTCTTTCGTGTCAAAGTGAAAACAGATCTCTGCAGAGTGATCTAGATCAATTACAAATATAAAACACAAAATAATTGATCACATGAGCATTCACACCCCTTTAATATGATGCACCAAATCATCCTTGGTGCAGTCAATTGGTTTTAGAAGTCACATAATTAATTAAATGGAAATCTGTTTTTGGAGATCTGAGTGCAGTCAAGGTGTTTCAATCGATTTTAGTAAAAATACACCTGTATCTGGAGGGTCTAACTGCTGGTGAGTCAGTATCCTGGCAAAAACTACACCATGAAGACAAAAGAACACTCCAAACAACTCTGTAAAAAGGTTGTTGAAAAGCACAAGTCAGGAGATGGATACAAAAACTTTTCCAAGTCACTGAATATCCCTTGGATTGCAGTTTAGTCAATAATCAAGAAATGGAAAGAATATGGCACAGCTGTAAATCTGAGTGACTGTGCAAGAAGTGGACTAGTGAAGGAGGCCACCAAGAGACCTATGACAACTCTGGAGGAATTACAATCTTCAGTGGCTGAGATGAGAGAGACTGTACATACAACTGTTGCCCTGGTGCTTCACAAGTCACAGCTCTATGGGAGAATGGCAAAGGGAAAGCCACTATTGCAAAAAAACTCACATGGAATCTCAGCTCGAGTTTGCCAGAAGACATGGGAGACTCTGAAGTCAGCTGGAAGATGGTTGCAAGTAAAATTGTGCTTTCTGGCTATCAGACTAAACACTATGTTTGGTGTAATTCAAACACTGCATATCATCAAAAAATGCACCATCTCTACCATGAAGCATGGTGGTGGCTGCATCATGCTGTGGGGATGTTTCACTGCAGCAGGCCGTGGAAGGCTTGTGAAGATAGAGGGTTAAATGAATGCAACAAAATACAGGAAAGTCCTAGAGGGAAACCTGATGCAGTCTGTAAGAGAACTGCAACTTAGGAGATTTGTTTTGCAGAAGATAATGAACCTAAGCATAAAGCCAAAGCTACACAGGGATGGCTTAAAAACAACAAAGTTAATATCCTGGAGTGGTCAAGTCCAGACCTTAATCCAATGGAGAATATGAGGCTGGACTTGAAAAGGACTGTTCATTCATGACCCCCATGCATTCTGACGGAGCTTGAGCAGTTTTGTGAGGAAGAATGGGGAAAAATTGCAGTGTCCAGATGTGCAAAGCTGATAGAGACCTGTCCACACAGACTCGAGGCTGTAATTGCTGTCAGAGGTGCATCTACTAAATACTGACTTGAAGGGAGTGAATATTTATAGAATCAATTATTTTGTCTTTTATATTTGCAATTAATTTAGATCATTTTGTAGAGATCTGTTTTCACTCTGACATAAAGGTCTTCTGCCGATCAGTGTCCCCAAATTAAATCCACTGTGATTCAGCGTTGTAAAACAATAAAACATGAAACTTTCAATGGGGTGGACACTTTTTATAGGCACATTATTTGGAGCTGTAATCCACTGGAGTAATTTACACCTGGAGTAGATAAATCAGAGGTACAGCTCATGAATAAAATGTTTTGGAGTTGAAGACTCTCAAAGAATGGCTGAGATAAATTGTTTCACTGGCACTGGCACCTGAATAGGGAACAGAAGGAGTATTTCTATTGGAATTGGCTTAATTTGAATTGGTGCCCTGCAAAATGAATAACTAGGGCTGAAAATGATGTTTTAAATTGCATAGCAAGGAAGGGGTGTGGGCATTGAAGAGTAAATTGCGAAGGTTCAGCTGAATGACAACCCAGAGGAAGAGAGCATTGGAGTGAAAAGCAAAAAAAAAAGGTTAAAATCATAAATGAAGGTGCTTTAGCAAGGTGAAATGATACAAGGTGAAATGATACATTTATTGGTGCATTATAATAGTCTTTGCAGACATGTGGTTGCTGAGAGAGCAAGGCTGAAAATTACGTAGTGTGATGAATGGCAAAGAGCAGAAAGCGCTTTTGGGAGTTGTCTATGGGTCACAAAAGCAGATAATAAAAAGCACTATTGACAAGGGGCCATTAATCCACTCAGACTCAACACACCAAAGTAGTTGTAAGAGTGATGAAGTGATGAAGTATGTGAGAAATGACATGCCAGGTCAGATTTTTAAGGAGCCAATGGGGCAACACAGTGAGGTATCTAGCAGAGCTGCTGCCTCAAACCTGGCAGCCCATGTTCAACCCCGAGCACCTGTGCTGCCTCTATGGAGTTTGCTCTTCCACCATGACTAAGTGTTTTGGTTTCCTCCCTCATCAAAAAGACATGCTGGTTGATAGATTAATTTGTCCATTTGTTATGTGCTGTGTCATGGTCTTTCCATGACCACAATTGTTTTCGGCAAATTTTTCTACAGAAGTGCTTTGCCATTGCCTCCTTTTGGGCAGTGTCTTTACCAGATTGGTAACCATTATCGATAAAGTTTGCCTGCCAGACATCAGTGTGCATATAACCAGGACATGTGATGTGCACCAACTGATCATATGACCATCTACCACCTGCTCCCATGGCTTCATGTGACCTTGATTGGTGTGGGGGGGGGGGTTGTTAAGATGGTGCTACAAATTGCCCAAGGGTGATCTGCAGGCTAGCAGAGGGAAGGACCATCTTATACTTCCTTTGGTAGAGACATGTCTCCGCCCTGTCACCCAGGTAAGCTAATTATCCATAGTAAATTACTCCTGGTGTGTAGGTAAGTTGTAATATCTGGGAAGAAGGGTCAATGATGATGTGGGGAGAATAAAAAGTAGGATTTATGCAAATAGTTAATTGCCAGGTCAAATAAGATGGGCCAAAGGGTCTGATTCTATACTGTCTTGACATTATTACAAGAAAACATAGTAATGAGGAAAGGCAAAATGTTAATAACCTTTGTAGTTAAGCATCCTTTGTAGAAGAATGATCATGAACATAATAGAATTTAACATAAAGATTAAAAGTGGTTTAGTTCTTTCTGTCTGAAGCCAATGTCCTGTGAAGGTATGAGATCTGAATCGACTATGGTAGAGAGGAGAAGTACACAAAATGATATGCCAGTGAACAAGCAATGACGAAACAATTAATACATAAGTGTATATCTCCTTAAGGGACCCTCCCCTCCCCAAAAAAATCCAAGAACATCATTCCATCCATCGTTGTCAAGAGGAATTAGGTTATTAAAAAAATTTACAATGTTGTAAACGTAGAAATTTATCTGGCCAGTGGTGTAGTGGCATCCACACTGGACTTTGAGTTGAATAGTCCCGGGTTCGAATCCGGCTGGCTCCTTGTACGCGGTCCATCCATTCTGAGTTGAACATTGAGCTAGCAACTCGGCCTCATAAAAAAACAGACAAAATTGCTAAAGAAACGGCAGGGTTGTCACCTGATGTGCCACAATGTGTAGAGAGGGACAACAGCAACAAGCCTAGTGAATGGGAATATCTCGGGATCCTGCAAAGGGCATGAAGGATATATTACAGCATTACCATCAAACCATGGCTGAACCAGAAGCTCCATTCCCTACAGAGATCTAGGACTTCAGTATTCAAATAAAGTGACCCTGACCTTTACAAGAAATCAAGTTATGGCCTCTAAAGCTATTAGAGATGCCAAGATACAGTACCAATCCAAAACCATGTCACAGCCATCATCTGTGGAAGGACTATTACAGGCTACAAAATGAAGTTGGGCAGCATCTCTGTCTACAGCGCATTCCTTCCAGTGAGATTAATGTGTTCTATGCATGTTTTGAACGGCAGTATGTCACCAATCAGCCTGACAACCTCCAATGCACGTTAACCCACATTCACCATTGAGGACGCAAGATCGGTCTTCTGGAGTGTGAATCTGCAGAAAACATTTGGCCAGGATGGTGTCCCTGGCCGTTTCTTTAGATCCTGCACTGAGCAGCGAGCAGGGATATCTGCAGACATTTTAAACCTCTCCCTGCTTCAATTTGAGGTTCCAGCCTTCTCTCAGATGACTACTGTCATGAGAGGCATTGACAGAGTACACACTCAGTATCTGTCCAAGGGTTAAATTGTATAATACTGGACAGACATGACAGTTGAGGAGGCAATGTTCAAAGGAGATGTGCAGGGTAAGTTTTTTCTAATATCGAGGAATGTGCTGCCAGTGATGATGCTAATTGCAAATATGAGAGAAGGTTTTGCGAGATAGGCACATGGGTATGTGGAGAATGGAGGGACTTGTGTTGGTAGAAGGGACTTGTTTAATTATTTCTGCAAAGCCATATTCCTGTGTTGTACTGTTCTGTGCTTTACTACTGCAGCTTGAAGCTCATTGCCAAGGATACCTTTTCAGAGGTATTAAGCCAAAACACTTGCTTAGGTGTTTCAATGTGTTCACATTGGTGTGCATTTTGTTTATCACAACTGCAAAACACCATGTTTCCACTGGGGTCTGTTGTGCAAGTTTCAGTAACACTAGCAGCATTCACACCATTTGGCTATTTTTTTATCACAAACAAGAGAAAATCTGCAGGTGCTGGAAACCCAAGCAACACTCGGAGAATGCTGGGGGAACTCAGCAAGCCAGGCAGCATCTATGGACAAGAGTACAGTCAACGTTTCCAGCTGAGACCCTTCGGCAGAAAAGAACATGAGTAGATTTAAAAGGTGGGGGGGGGAAGGGGGCAAGAAGCACAAGGTGAAAGGTGAAACCGGGAGGGGGAGGAATGAAGTAAAGAGCTGGGAAGTTGATTGGTGAAAGAGATACAGGGCTGGAGAAGAGGGAGTCTGATAGGAGAGGACATAAGGCTATGGGAGAAAGAAAAGGGGGATAAGCGTACCAGAGGGAGGCAATGGGTAGGCAAGGAGATAAGGTGAGAGAGAGAAAAGGGGATGGGGAATGGTGAAGGGGGTGGGCATTACCAGAAGTTTGAGAAATTGATGTTCATACCACCAGGTTGGAGGCTACCCAAATGGAATATAAGGTGTTGCTCCTCCAACCTGAGTATGGCCTCATTACGACAGTAGAGGGTCCATGGTTTGACATATCAGAATAGGAATGGGAAGCGGAATTAAAATGGGTGGCCATTGGGAGATCCCGCTTCTTCTGGTGGATGGAGCGTAGGTGCTTGGCAAAACAGTCACATGATCTACATCGGGACTCACCAATACAGAGCAGGCAACACCAGGAGCCCTGGACACAGTATATGACCCCACCAGACTCACAGGTGATGTGTCGCCTCACCTAGAAGGACTGTTTTGGGACCTGAATGGTAGTGAGGGAGGAGGTGTAGGGGCAGGTGTAGCACTTGTTCCACCTGTAAGGATAAGTGCCAGGAGGGAGATCGGTGAGGAGGGACAAATGGATAAGGGGGTGGAAAGCATAAAGTGTGTATGGGGGGGGGGTGGTATAGGTGTTTGGAATCCCGTTGGAGATGGCGGAAGTTTTGGAGAATTATGTGCTGGATGTGGAGGCTGGTGCCCTCAACTGCACCTCTTTCATTTCTCACACATCTGCTCTTACCCCATCCTCTCACCACCCTACCAGGATAGGGTTCCTGTTGTGCTCACCTACCACCCCACCAGCCTCTACATCCAGCCTAAAATATCAACTATACCGTTTTTTTCCATAGATGCTGCCTGGCCTGCTGAGTTCCTCCAGCATTTTGTGTGTGTTACTTGGACATTTTTATCTTTCTTGCTCTAAATCTTCTTGCACTTTGACTTAATACTGAAATGTACCCCTCCTCTGTAAACCACAGTATGAATTAAAAGGCAAGGTATTTTGTGTAAGTAATTTTACAATAATTTTAATTTATGTCTTAAATTACTGAATGTGGTGAACTACCTATACCTGTCTGGACACGCCCCCTGCTGACTGCTCCTGTGGCTCCTCCCACAGACCCCGGTATAAAGGCGATTGAGGCCTGAGTCTGGCCCTCAGTCTCCAGGATGTAGTATGGTGGTCACTCACTGCCTGTTCCTTCTTCCAGTCAATAAAAGCCGATATCTCGCCTTTACGTCTCAGAGTGAGTTATTGATGGTGCATTACTGTATAAATTGCTTTTAAGTTCCTTGTCTTTGTTTTTTCTACAAAGAATTTTTTTTAGAAACAACTGTTTGCTTTCTCTACTGACATAATGAATACAAAGAACATCTGTTATCTCTTTTCCTGAATAGCACCCCTTCTGCTTTTAATTTTACATACTGTTTCCTTGAATTATGCTGTGATAGATATAGTTTGAAATTGTAGGTTATTAATACCATATGAAAAATCATTTTCAATTTGTCATTGTAATTTGAAACAATGAAACAGCTCTGTAAGAAGTTTTATCAATTTCATAATTAAATATGTATTTCATTAACCCTTGGCTTATTTCAATTACCACCAACATTCAAAGTTGTACTAGAAGCATAAATTCAGGGACATATATAGGTATTTTTGTTCTACTCTCTATTAGATATCAAAATAAAGAAAATTTGCAATGATTTATATCTTTTTTAAAACACAGTGGGCCTAAGTGAACACAAGGAAATCTGCAGATGCTAGAAATTGAAGCAACACACACAAAATGCTGGTGGAACTCAGCAGGCCAGGCAGCATCTACAGGAAGAAGCACTGTCGACGTTTCGGGCTGAGACCCTTCGTCAGGACTAACTGAAAGGAAAGATAGTAAGAGATTTGAAAGTAGGAGGGGGAAATGTGAAATGATAGGAGAAGACTGGAGGGGGTTGGGTGAATCTGAGAGCTGGAAAGGTGATTGGCAAAAGGGATACAGAGCTGGAGAAAGGAAAGGACCATGGGACGGGAGGCCGAGGGAGAAAGAATGGAGGAGGGAAGCGCCAGAGGGAGATGGAGAACAGGCAAAGAGTGATGGGCAGAGAGAGAGAAAAAAAGAAAGAAAGAAAAAAAAGAGGAGGGGAAAAAAACTAGATATATCAGGGATGGGGTAAGAAGGGGAGGAACCATGACATCCCTGATAGATCCCATCTCTGATGTATTTAGTTTTTTGCCCCTTCTTTTCTTTCTTTTTTCTCTCTCTCTCTCTCTGCCTATCACTCTGCCTGTTCTCCATCTCCCTCTGGCGCTCCCCCCCCCTTTCTTTCTCCCTAGGCCTCCTGACCCATGGTCCTTTCCCTTCTCCAGCTCTGTATCCCTTTCACCAATCACCTTTCCGGCTCTCAGCTTCACCCCACCCCCTCCAGTCTTCTCTTATCATTTTGCATTTCCCCCTCCCCCTCCTACTTTCAAATCTCTTACTATCTTTCCTTTCAGTTAGTCCTGACGAAGGGTCTCGGCCTGAAACGTTGACAGTGCTTCTTCCTACAGATGCTGCCTGGCCTGCTGCCTTCCACCAGCATTTTGTGTGTGGGGCCTAGGTGAGCTCTGTTTGCCAGCAGTTCCTTGTGGGATAAGTATTTAACTTATTTTACTTTAGTATTTTAAGGTATTTGAAATGTACAGTGGATTTCAGTGAATTGAACACATTGGAACCAGTACCTTTTATCCCAATTAAGTGGCTATCCCAATTGCCAAAGTTTCATGGATGTAATTAAAAAGTTATTTTAGAAATCTGATTAACAAATGATGTATTTAAGTGAAATACAGAACAAATTAGAACACTACCAATACTACTACGGTGTGATGGAACTGTGTATTAGTTCCGAATAGTTGTCAGTGGAGAGTTCATTGAGAATACGCTGCCATATTCTTTCGATTGACTGTAAATGAACAAGGTCATTGCAGACACCTAGTGTAGATAATGGACTGTCTTCATACAATGCTTTCGACAATTACATTCGCCAATTCTTCATTTTCGTTGTGACCTACAAGATGATTGTTGATATCTTCAAATTTTTCATAGTTCCTAACTTACTGAAGTAATGAAATCATTCATTTTCACTGCCTGCTGTTTCTGGCATCCCTGATGACTCAAATAACTGAAATCCACTGTATTTGTTTAAATGCCCTGACTACCAGAGATATTTGCACAAAGCTTATAAAGTTTTGTTTTAAAGTAAATGTCTGACTATTCAAGGACATGTGCTGAAGACAGGGTGTCCAAGGCCTGTTCAGTGCTCAGGCCTCAGCACTTCATGGGACAGATGATGGATGCAGGGGAATTAGCTTCACATATAGAAAATGGGGATTACAGGGAGGAGATCCTGGCAGTAGACTTGGGGCTGAGATTGTTTAATGTCTCTGGGCCTAGACTCCAGAAGGATGGACTTCAGCAGGATGAAAGGGGGATCTCATTAAAACCTATTGGACACTGAAAGATGTGGATTAAGTGGACATAGAGAGGGTATTTCCATTAACAGGAGAGTTTACAGTCACTTTGAAACAAATGAAGAGGGATTTCTGCAGCCAGAAGGCGCTAAATCTGTAATTTGGAGGTCAAGGAAGTCAAATTATTGGGCATATTTAAGGTAGATATTGATAGGTTCTTGATTGGTAAGGGGATTAAGGTGAGAGAGTGGTAAATGTCAGAACAAATTTGATGAGCTGAATGGCTTGGTTCTGCTGCTACTTTTTATGGTTTTACAGATTATTTCAAAGGTGCTAGAAATGGGATCACACACATGGGCCAGGATTAACTCTACCTAAAATGCAGCAGCTGCAACCACAGACAATTCCTCATCCTCAGCATTGGCGGCTGTCAAAGTCCTTGAATAGAAGTCGATGAGACAAACACAGATTATGCTGGGGACCCCCAGCTGGTCAGGCAGCATCTGTGGAAAGGGAAACAGATAACAATATTTCCGGTTGAAGTTCCTTCACTTCTGACAAAGGATCCATGACTTGTGATAATTGTTTTTCTCTCCAAGGGTCATTCAATGTCTTAGAGTCCCTGAGATGTTTAGAAGTGTACAACAGGTATTAAAATATATTATTGTTTATTTTAAGAAATTAGTTTCCAAAAAAGTTTGAAATAATTGGTTAAGAATTGTGCCAGATTTATTTATTTTTTTTAAAAAATACTTAATCCCTCTTGCTCTTCTTCACGAAATTAAAATCTCAATGAATCAATGAACAGGTGGATTGCGCGGCAGGTCTAGCCTGGTGAGCAGATACCTCAGCCTAAGTACTGGGCAACCTCATCAGACTCGCCCTCAGCTCTTGTGTGTAGCTGCAAAGCAGACTCAGGAACAAGGACTCGTAAGCACATTCAGCTGCATGAGTGCCAAGTTTCCAAGCACTTTTGTTCATATTTGCCAGCAATTCACCGCAGAACTTGAAACTATCAACGGATTCTGGCCTTCCATGTGAGGTTTTTACAGAGAGTATCATTAACTGCTTTACATATGTGGCTCTCATTCAATACAGAATGTTTTCATCCAGCTGACCTTTGACTTTATGGGGGCCTCCTATAACACACCATGTCATTTGTTTGAAGGAAAATGTTAAAGGTGGGGGAGAAAGGGACAATTACCATAACATTTTGCACAATAAACTTTATTATTTCAGAAAAGTCAGGGGTTTGATATTGAAGTTCAATGCCAAGGCATCAGAAGCACTGTGTTGCAAGATCAAACAATGCAAGCCACTAATTAGAAGTCACCAGTCAGCTCTTAAACATTTTACCATAAAATTCATGATTTTAGTAACCTTCCAAACATTTCTAATAGGCAAATCAGATTGAATGAACCTTTCTATGGAACCTGGTCAAAAGAAAATGTGAGACTGCTATTTCTTTTATTTTAAGGGCCTCCTACTCATGCTAAATTGCAGGAGGTAGGTTTGCTAGTTTAAAGTTCAGGGTTCTTGCAGTGCCCTGGAGAGAGATCATCTCACCCCTTCCAAAGGTCAGTAAATGGTTGTCTTGTAGCATGCCAATGATTATTTTATTCGTGGAAGCACCATGGAAAACTGAGCCCAAGCTCCGAGCCATGTTAACTGAGGCTTGAACACAGGGGAAACCTGTTGCCATAAGAACAGGGGGAAATGGGTGAGGCCAGAGTAGTGAGGGAGAGGGGCTCCAAGATCAGATCGAGGGGATTCGTGTCCCAGCAATGGGCATGGGGGTGATGGTGATTTTTCATCTCATTCTCTCATTCTGTTGCAGCGCAGAAGGGACCAGAAGAGAACTGAGAAGCAAAAAGAGGAATATAACTGAGCTGGGGTCCCAGTGATAGAGTGCTGTACCCTGGTACAGATGTGCAGTGCTGCAGCATACGCAGAATCAGATGTGCTCCATACTGGTTTGTGGTGGTAGAGTTGTGAATTGTTTTTTGGCCGTCTCAGAGGCATACTTTTCTGCAATTCCGCTTGAAACATTTTAATATTCAGCTGACCATATATACCATTTTACTGAGCTGCAGACCTTTCTCCAACAATTGTGAGTAGCAGTTTTAGAAGGCTCACAGCCCGGAATTTCAAAGTCAACATTGAGTTTATTGTTTTGTGCTCAATTACGTGTATGAAAGACTTACCACAACATATAAGCAGCATTCATAAAACACAAACAAATTGTACACAGTTTTGACGTGAAAACACAGCAAAAATGAAGTCCATTTTGAATACAAGGAATTGAGGATCTGTATTGCCAAGTCTCTTTGTTCTACTGCACTCTTCAATACCCTAGCATTCACTGTGTAAGTTCTACCCTGGTTTGTCCTCCCAAAGTGCAACACCTCACACTCATCTGCATTGAATTCCGTCTGTCATCTTTCAGCTCATTTTCCCAGCAAGTCCAAGTCAGTTTGCGAGTTTTGATAGCATTCCCCCCGCCCACTATGCCCCCAGTCTTGGTGTCATTTGCAAATTTGCTGACCTAATCTAAAAAATTCTCATCCAAATCATTAATGTAGATGATAAACAACAAAGGATCCAGCATTAATCCCTGCAGCATACCACAAGTCACAAGCCTCCAATCAGAGAGCCAAGCATCCACTTCCACTCTGGCGTCTCCCGCTAAGCCAATGTTGACTCCAATTGGACGGCATCCTGAATGCCAAACAACTGAACTTCTGAACCAGCCTCACGTGTGGAACTTTGACAAAGACCTTGCTAAACTCCATGCAGACACTATCCACTGCCTTCAGCAACCTTATTGATAACCTCCTGAGAAAAACTCTACTGAGGGGCAATTTTTCAGTACATAAAGGGAGTGAGCCACCAAAAGTAGGGACATTCACAACATTCAAAGGGTACTTGTACTTGTGTAGGGCTAGGAAAGGTTTATTTTTTATTCTTTTAAATCTCACTGAGATATAGTGCAGGCCCTCCCACTCCTTTGAGCCACGCCTTCCAGCAACCCCTGATTTAATGCTAGCCTTATCACGGGACAAATTACAATGACCAATTAACCTACGAACCAGTCCATCTTTGGACTGTGGGAGGAAGCCAGAGCACCTGGAGGACACCCATGTGATCACAGGGAGAAGATGCCAACTACTAACATGCAGCAGCGGGAATTGAACCCTGATTGCTGTTACCGTAAAACGTTGTGTTAACCACTATGCTATCATGCCGCCCCAGAGGGATTAGAGTGAGCAAATGGGACTACTTTAGATAGAAATTGTGATCAGCATGGACCAGGTGGGTGAAAGGGCTTGTTCCCATGCTGTGACTATTTCCCTCTACTTGTGCCTTCCCCACTCGGATCCATTGTAGTGGACAAGCCTTCACCAACAGGCACCACCATCACTTGTGTTGTTTAGTCTGCCTTCGTTCTCCCCCTTGAAAGCGTTTTAGTTTATAATTTTTTCCTGTTCTGATGATTGATCATCAATCTGAAATGTTAACTTTGACACTGCCTGATCTGCAGGTGTTTCTCCATTCTCCATTCTCCTCTGCCACTATAAAATAAGTCAGGCTCGATCTCAGTGTGTGTTGGGAAATAGGCTCCAGGCTTACAATATTCACCATGTCACCAGCAGCGCATCATAGCGTAAGCTGGCATTGGACTAGTATCTCCTGCTGAGCATTTACACCCAAACAACTCGAATGCAATTCCTGCTCTTGAGTATCGAGGTAATACTCATGAACCGCTGCATGGCATAAGCCAGTGTCATGACTGAATTTCGTTTTGGCTTTAAATTTAATCTGAATTTAAGCTACAGCTGGGAAGCTTTTGATCATAAAAAGGACATCTGAAAATAATAGAAAATATGTTCGTGGGGAGATTCTCAAAATAAACATAAAAAAAAATTGAGTCTAGTTAACCACAGTAGCTCGATTCTAAAAATAATACAAACAAGTCACTACCCAACATTTGCTTGCATCATTAATGGTAACAAATTTTATCAAAGTGCAAATAAGTTGACTAAATTTTTCAGACATTTTTGTAATTTAAACATGCTTTCATTTGTCAATATTTCTTTGGAGCAAAACTTAGATGGAATCTGCACATATCATAAGTCACATTAATTTGGATAACTTGGACTAATGGAAAGATTCCCAGTTCAAAAGGTAACTGGAAAAGTACTCCAGAACTGCCACCTCTAGATTGTGATTGGCTGCTGGTGGTTGAGGGGGTATAATTCTCATGTAGTCCACTAAATTAGAATTTTATACTGTACCTGGCTGTTGCCTTAACGAAAATAATAGTGGGCAAGACATAAGCTGATCATTAACAACATAGAACAGTACAGCACTTGGCAGGCCAGTTGGCCCACAACGTTGTGCTGATCTTAATGCTAATTTACACAAAAGGTCCTCCTCCTGTGCATCCCTCCATTTCCTTTATATGTGTTTCTATCTTAAAGCTTCTTAAAATTCAGAGTATATTATTTTCAAAGTACATATATGTCACCATATACAACCCTGAAATTAATTTTCTTGCAGGCATTCACAGTGAACACAGAGAAACACAACAGAATCAATGAAAAACTGCACACAAAGATAGACAAACAACCAATGTGTAAAAGACAACAGATTGTGAAAATGCTAGAAGAAAAGCAAAATAATAATAGATTTAAAAAGTAATAAATAATATTGAGATCATGCATTGTAGGGTCCTTGAGAGTGAGTCCATAGTTTGGGGAATCAGTTCATTTTTGGGGTGAGTGAAGTTATCTGCTCTGGTTCAAGGAGTAGAAACTGTTCCTGAACCTTATGGTGTGGGATTTAAGGCTCCTGTACATCATTCTTGATGGCAGCACTGAGAAGAGAGCATGGCTTGGATAGATGGTAGGGGTTTTTGATGATAGACACTGTCTTTTGGCAACAACACACCTTGTAGATGGGCCCAATGATGGGGAGGTATTTACCTGTGATGGACTATATTTATCTACTACTTTTGATAGGCTTTTACTTTTTTTGTAATTTTTTTTATTTAAGTTCATCATCAAACAAACATTTCCATAAGATGTATTTCAGACATTGTGTGTGTATATATATATATATCATATAATCATATACATCACAAATCTCCACAAAGTATTTATCTGAGGTATGCACTTACAGAAAAGAGTGGAAAGAAAAAAACAAGCAAAAGGAAAGAACTATGTACAAGTAGGGAGTGATTTTTTTTTTGCAACAGATTCATTGATTTGTGAGAATAAAATCAGGCCTATGAGGCATTATATAGTTAAACCATGAATCAAATTGTTCCAGCTTATGATTAACAGATGCTGTTATCTTCTCCATTTTGTAAATGTCCATTGTAATTTCCATCCATGTATTTAAAATTGGGCTCTCCTGTGATAACCATTTCCTCGTAAGAGTCTTTTTACCAGCCACCAACAGTATATTCATTAAATATTTATCTCATTTCAACCATTCTTGAGGTATATATCCAAAATATATGGTCTTACTCTCTAAGGGTATTTCACATTTAAAGATGTCTTGTAAGGCATTGTATATCCCCCCCAATAGTTTTTGATAACAGGGCAGTCCCAAAAAATATGATAATGATTTGCATTTTGATTTCCTCAATTTCTCCAGCAAACAGGGAAGTTACTATCATAATGGGATTTCTGAGAGGGTGTAATAAAATATCTTATCAAGTTTTTTCCATCCAAACTCCCTCCATTTCTGTGAACTGGTACACTTCCATTGATATCTCCATATTGTTGTACATTCTTCCTCAGATATAATTATCCCTCCTTCCTTCTCCTATTTTATTTTAATGTACGAAGTCGAATGTGTTTTAAGATTTGACAACCCCTTATACATGCTTGAGATGATTCTACTACCGGTATCTGAATTATATGCTTTTCTAAATAGCTCTACCAAGCATGTACTTGCCGTGGTTACATTTTTAAGCATCTTATTAACATATTGTCGCATCTGTAAATACCGAAAAAAATCTTGTTTTTCTAATAAGTGTTTCCCTTTAAGCATTTCAAAACTGAACAGTGTTCCTTCTTTCATTATATTGCAAAGAACTGTTATTCCTTTAGCTGTCCAGTCCTTAAATCTAGCATCCAATTTATTTGGTGTAAAATCAGAGTCATATGCACACCATTTAAGAATTGCAATATCTCCCGCTAGATTATATTCTTTCATAGTATTTTTCCATATTTTAAGAGTCAATTTCACCCATGGGTTATCAATAGTATTTATGTACCTTTGCAGGTTGTTAACAGCCAAAATTGCTTGTATGGGGATGGGAAGTACCCGCTCCTCAGTGTTTTTCCATTGAGCGTCATATGATGGGAAGCACCAACAAATCACAGCTCTCAACTGTGCTGCAAAATAATAATTTCTAAGAGAGTGTAGGCCCTATCCCCCCTTTTCCTTTGCTAATTGCAAAGTTTTGAGACGAACTGTAGGCCTTTTACCCTGCCACATATACCTTGATAACATCTTATTCCATTCATTGAATTGATTTTGATTAACCTCTATTGGTAGGGTCTGAAAGAGACATAACAGTCTGGGCAGAATATTCATTTTAATAGACTCAATCCTTGAACTGAGACTGAAAAAAGGAATCCGGTTCCACCTTGCCATATTTTCCTTAATTTTTTTATATAAAGGCTGATAATTACATTCTGACAATTTTGTCAAATCTTTTGGCATAATGATGCCCAAATATTTGAAAGACTCTGTGTGCCATGCCCAGGGATATCTACTTTCAATTTCTCTTGGTGGGCTATAGTAATATGAAAGTAATTGGGTTTTATCTCTGTTGATCTTGTTTCCAGATAATTGACCATATTGTTCAAAGTATTGCGTCAATTTAGTTAAAGAGTATGTTGGTTGCCCTAGATAGATCAAAATGTCATCCACATAACAAGCCAATTTATGCTCCATCCCTTTAATAGTAATTCCCCTGATATCTTCATTTTGTCTGATGTATTGAGCTCATGGTTCCAGATATAACGTGAAGAGTAGCGGTTACCATGCACAACCCTGTCTCGTGCCCCTTTCTAGGATAAGACTATTTGATAAATATCCATTGATTTTAATCCCAGCAGTAGGATTGTCATATCGTGTCTGTATAGTTTTAATAATTGTGTCTTGGAAACCAAATCTATGTAAAGCTCTGTAAAGAAAATTCCAATTAACCGAATCAAATGCTTTTTTAGCGTCCATGCTTATCACTATTGTTTCGATTTTATTTTTTTGTATATGATCCATAATGTGAAGTGTCCTTCATATGTTGTCTTGTGTCTGGTGTTGTCATATAAAACCTGTCTGATAGTTATGTATCAGTATGGGTAAAAACTCCTCTAATCGTTTGGCCATGATGGAGGTAAATAATCTATAATCTACATTAAGAACGGATATTGGTCTAAATGACCCACATTCCTTTTATCCTTGCCTTCTTTCGGTATAGCTGAGATTATTGCTTCCTTCCAACTGGGTGGCATTTGTGCCTTTTTTAGAGCCCAGTTCAGTGTGGGAAGTAAAACAGGAATTAACTCATTTTTAAATTCTTTGTACCACTCTGCCATATACCCATCTGATCCTGGTGACTTGCTTAATTTAAGCCTACTAATTGCAGCTTTTAATTCAACTTCAGTAATGTCAGCAGTCATCCTTCTATTTGTTCTTTGCTTAAAGTGGGTAACTCTAGAGAATTCAAGAAGGTGTTAATTTATAACACATATATAACATGCATACACATATATGCACACATATATATATTCTCATTTTGGTGGGGAAAAAGGAGTAAGTGAGCAAATAAAGAACAACAACTAAGTAATATAAAATCCACATTATAATAAGTATTTCTCTAGATAGGTATATCACCGTCTACTTTTGCTTCCATTTGGCTTCTCAACATTTTTAAAATTAGTCAAACCATATGGCTCTTCTGAAGGGGGTGAGGACTGCCTTTGGGAAACTCCTGATCTGTTCCTGATATACTTCTCTCAGCCTCCTCCCATCTCCTGTTTTCTCGATTCTTGCACTATTTCCCAAGCGGAGCGGGATAATTCCTCTGCCAGGTTTTCCCTCGGTTTGGTCATGTTGACAGGCAACCCTCTGGCCTTCATGTCTGTAGTCGCCTCTTCCACTGTCTGATACAACCGTGTCCTGTCATCATAAAACACTTGAAGTTTAGCAGGGTATGGAGTCTGAAATCTAATCTTTTTTTGCTTTAGTACTCGCTTTACTTCAGAGTATTCTTTACATTTCTGCAGGGGGTGGGGGGGGGGTAATCTTGGTCAAAATATATTACTTTATCGTCTAAAAGCACTCTCTTCTTACCCCAGGCCCTTCGTAGAATCTCTGCCTTGGTGCTGTACTGAAGGAATTTAATTATTATTGAACGTGGCTTATCTTGGGTAGACTTCAGGACTAATGCACGATGAGTTCTCTCAATTTCCAGCTCCATAGTTGAGGGAAGCTCCAGTGCGTCCCGCAGCAACTTTCCAACAAACTCCGTCATAGACGAGCCTTCCGCTCCTTCGGGAACGTTGTAGATGCTGATATTCAACGTTTTGAACGCGATCTTCCACCTTCTCAATTTGAGTCTCTGCCACCGCTATTTTTTGATTGATGTTGGCGAGCTCTGACTTAATATCATGTAGCTGCTGCTCTATTTCTTTCTGGAACTCCCTTATCTCTTTCAGGATTTCGATCATATTCACCACTTCACCTGAACGAGGCCCAGCGTCCGCCTCGCTAGCACGAGGTCGGGTAGGAGAGCAGCTCGCTGCACTCCTCTGCCACAGGCTCCGCAGTGTCGCTTTTTTTATTTCCATTCCTTTTCCCCATTCTTGCCCCTCTTTTCAGTTCAAATATTTTTCAAAAAATACTATATTTGATGGGTTAACGGGGCTTAATAGGTGTTTTTCCGGAGGAGCTCGTGACTTAAGCTGCCATTCTCGACGATGATGTCACCGGAAGCCATAGGCTTTTCCTTTCAAAGGCATTGGTGTTTACATAGCAGGTTTCAAACTCCACCAAATTGCTTGTCACAGATCTCCAGCCAGAGTTATAGCCTTCCACCTATGGGTAAGCCAGTTCTGAATCTAACCTTGCAACACATCCCAATTTCCAGGTGTGTGGGTTGGGTGAAAATCCACCTTAAGTGTATTATTACATGGCTAGCCATGCTCCAGTGCAACTGGAGCAGAAATCAGGAAGTTTCTTAGGATGAAAATTTTCCTGGGAAGGATTCTACAGCAGGATAGTTCTGTGTGTTTAAACATGTTGGCATAGCAAGTGACGGAGTTGCAGCTGAAACTATTTATTTGTAAACTGATTTAATTGAATTTGATGGCATGTGAAATTACTGTCCTTTATTAACTGTTTAAAAAAATACTTCTATGCCTTTTACGATTTAAAATATATATTTAGTGGAGATCTTTTACGAGCTTACAGGCAGGAGTAAGCTGCTTGCCCCTCAGCTTTGCCCTGCTATTCACTATGATCTTTCCTAGGCCTCATCTCCTCTTCTGGGACAGTTCCCCACAGCCCTCAGTTCAATAATTTTTAAAAGAAGATGTATCTGCTTCCCCCTTAAAGATCTACCTCTACTCTCTGTTGGGGTAGGGAATTCCAAAAATTCACATTACCTGTGAGAAGTTCCTGTTCACGTCAGTTTTAAATGATCGCCCATTAATCTTGCAATTAGGTTCCCTTGTTCGAGATCTTTCCACTAGTAGAAATATCTTGGCATTTACCCTGCTACACCCAGTAAGGATCTGATGTACGCACACAAAATGCTGGAGGAACTCAGCAGGCCAGCCAGCATCTATGGAAAAAAGTACAGTCGACGTTTTGGGCCGAGACCCTTTGACAGGACTGTGTGTGTGTGTGTGTGTGTGTGTGTGTGTGTGTTCAGAACAGAGAAGTGTGTGTTGTAAGCAATGGATATGCTGAATGCTACACTTTTTTATCTGAAGCATTTTTGAAATGTTGGTGATCTTGTTGTTCAGGTTTATTTTTTTGTTTATAACTACACCTATGATGCAGACCTAACAAAATGAGCATTTGTAATATTAGTGCAATGGTGTAATTTAATAATATCAGCTCCCTTTATCATATGTGTACAATATGTGGAGCTACTAGCATAAAATCATGTAGCATGGGAACAGTTCCTTTAACCCACTGAGTCACTGTTGATCATCCAGTATACACTAATTCTATTTCGATCATCTTTTATTCACGTTATCTCCCATCACTCCACTGGCAGATTCTTCCACTTACTCACACACAAAGGGCAACCTACAGTGATCAATTATTCTACCTTCCCACCTGTTTTGGGGATGAGAGGGGCAACCGGAGCACCTGAGGTCGAGGCTGTACCAAGGTTGCAGAAGCTATGAGGCAGAAGGTCTACTAGTTGTGCCAATATGCTCTTCTCAAATATATAAAACCACACATTTCCCAAAGGAGTACAGAATGTCTAGTAATTCCAAAAGACCAAGAATGATGCAAAAAACATGATGAGGATTATAGACTGCATTCTCCTGTATTTAGACACGTGCTGGTAGGGTGTGACCTGTGAAACGTGAAATCTAATATCCCTGATTTTCCAAAGACTGCACTGCCATCTTGACATTGAAACATATGGAATGCTGTGTTGTGGAGGTACTTGCATATATATGGAACGTTGTGTTGTAGATTCATGCATATATATAGAACGTTGTGTTGTAGATTCATGCATATATATGGAGCATTGTGTTGTGGCAGATACCAATTAAATTTAGAAGAAAATATTTGGGCACCCCCATTTCAGAGTGAACAAATTTTTAAATTGCATGGTATCAACCTCTCTGGAACTGACAAGTACGATTTGCAAGTGCTGTCAGAATGTTACTGGTATATTTTTTTTAATGAAAATAGTGTTCTCAGTTTTTCTTTCTTTTCTCAATTTTTTCCATATTTCTTATGAAATAAATTCAAAGAAAATACAATGAGTAATGTGTAAAGTTTGACAGGCGGAAGACAATCTAGCCAGTCATTCAGCCTTATGGATTGAAAGGCTGAAGGACCATTACAATGGGCTCGGTTTGGGGAAAGATGATAGTGAGGAGTCCAGGTAATTCTTTTCACCTCTTACCTGGATTATGCAGCTAAGTGCTAGTTACTGAGTGGTCACTGGAACAGTCATCAAAAGACTCTGATAGCGTAAAGGCACAACAGATGATTTCTGTGGAACAACAGCAATGCACAATATTGTTAAATAACCCACAGTATGTTCTGGTACAGCTGGATTGAATCCAAGGGTATAAAAAGCTTGGAGTTCCGTAGTGCTATTTTTATAACACTGATGACATAGAGGGATAAAGTCATTTCAGCAAAACAAAACTAGAGTGCATTTACAAGTTGTCAAAAACCTTTTGTTCACTAATTCCCTGATTTGGGTCTAAATCAAAATTGCCTTCCAACTTCAAACTGTCTGTAACCATTCAACAGTTACTCAGCTGTTACATTATGCTCTTCCTCAGTCCATGTTGATAATGTACTGACAGCGGTGAATAGAACAGTGCAGTCCAGCAAGAACATGAACTGTACTTTTGTACTTTAAAGCCCAGCCGTGAAAATGTACCCACTGATTCAAGTGAAGCTGGGAATTTGCCATTCGTTGCTGTTTTACATACATCAGGAGCTGTGCAAGGTATCTCTGTGAAGTATCTGAATGATCACAATAGATTCAAAGAGTTAAATAGCCTGGAAACAAGTCCTATGGACTAGCATCCGTGCCAACCTAGATGTCTGTCTAAGCAGATCTCATTCACTTGTATTTGGCCCACATCACTCTAACCCAGGGTTTCTAAACCTGGGGTCCATGGACCCCTTGCTTAATGGTATTGATCTGTGGCATAAAGAAGGGCTGAGATCCCCTGCTCTAACCCTTTCCATTCCATGCAACTGTCCAGTTGTTTCTTGAAAATGACTGAAATTGTTCTCCTTTACAGGGTTTTCGAGGTCTTCCTGGGGCCCGAGGACCACAAGGACCTAAGGTAAACACAGATCCATGTTTGAGTTTGATTGTCCATTGAACAGATGTGCTTATGAAAATCAATGAGCGCATTGGTGCCAAGACTGACACCCTCTGTTACATGAATCTGTAGTCCAATATACTGTCTGTTCCTTAGTGTGAGGTCAGGCATTTGTATGTTATTTTGGTACTTTTGGCACAGAACATTTCATAGAGTGGGCCAGTGGCCGAATAGGTTATTAATAGCCAACAACTCCTTAAACACTGTGGTCAGCCTCATTATAATTCTGCTTTCGAAAAACGGAACAGCATTTGGAATGCAGAAATCTGCAACTGCAA
The DNA here is from genome assembly GCF_030144855.1 of Hypanus sabinus. Lineage (NCBI taxonomy): Eukaryota > Metazoa > Chordata > Chondrichthyes > Myliobatiformes > Dasyatidae > Hypanus > Hypanus sabinus. The sequence goes on from NC_082706.1 coordinate 92,849,303, forward strand.
TGAAGCAGTTCATGAGGCCATAAAGACACCATTGACCATTTAGAGATAAGAGATCATGGAATGGTGACCATATAGATGGAGAAAAGCAAAAGCAAATGTTGCCTCAATTATACACTTGAATGTAGATACAGGTGAGGAACAGATTTGGTTTAACTTTAATATAGAAGATATCTGAGCAACTCACATCACTGCCTTTGAGACGGGGGAATAAACTAGCAAGTAATCACATTCCTAATGAATGTTCAATGGCAGCTGTATATCCTTTAGCCTCTTCGAATTCCTGTTAATAAAAAAAAATTTGCTTAGTAAGATATCAAGTATGGCAAGTGAACAGGCATGGAAAAGAGGGATATGGAACATGTGCAAGCAGTTGGGGTTAGTATAGAGCAAAGACAAGGAAATCTGCAGATGCTGGAAATTCAAACAGCACACACAAAATTCTGGAAGAACACAGCAGGCCAGGCAGCATCTATAAGGAGAAGCACTGTCGACGTTTCGGGCCGAGACCCTTCGTCAGGACTAACTGAAAGGAAAGATAGTAAGAGATTTGAAAGTAGTGGGGGGAGGGGGAAATGCAAAATGATAGGAGAAGACTGGAGGGGATGGGATGAAGCTAAGAACTGGAAAGGTGATTGGTGAAAGTGATACAGAGCTGAAGAAGGGAAAGGATCATGGGACGGGAGGCTTCGGGAGAAAGAAAGGAGGGGGGAAGCACCAGAGGGAGATGGAGAATAGACAGAGTGATGGGCAGAGAGAGAAAAAAAAACTAAGTATGTCAGGGATGGGGTAAGAAGGGGAGGAGGGGCATTAACGGAAGTTAGAGAAGTCAATGTTCATGCCATCAGGTTGGAGGCTACCCAGCCAGTATATAAGGTGTTGTTCCTCCAACCTGAGTGTGGCTTCATCTTGACAGTAGAGGAGGCCGTGGATAGACATATCAGAATGGGAATGGGATGTGGAATTAAAATGTGTGGCCACTGGGAGATCCTGCTTTCTCTGGCGGACCGAGCATAGGGGTTAGTATAGATTTGCATCATGGTCAGTACAGACATCATGGATCGAATGGCCTCTTCCTGTGCTATATTGTTGTACGTTCTATTCTCAACAATGTAATGGTACTGAAGATAATTGGATTTTACAGTCTGGCAAGTTTCAATATGTAGGTTGTGTTAAGGTTGCCATGTTATAAATCACCCTCCATCACATTGGATGCATATGAATACAAATCACATTCTGCTGTGAAGTACTCATGAAAGCAAAAGACCGGGTACCTTTAGCGTGCTAGATTTATACTCTGTCATCACCATGACATCATCAGCTGATGCTGTGCAACAAATGGGCTGCAAAGCTCTTTAAATGGGCCAAACCTTAGCTAGCTTGGGGAAAGCAGCTTTCAATGAGCTGATAAATATGACACTTAATGCAAAGTACCACCCTTGAAAGATACAACACCATGACACTTGGCTAGTATCACCCCCACGGACATCGCATTATACTACACATAAAACATTTAACACTCTGATACCCAGAGGTTATCAGTCCACCAGTTACTACTCACCAATCTTCCGACACCCCAGAAAGCTTTCTCCTGGGGTATAGTATCTTTGGAGCTGGCCCCCTACATCCCTGATCTTATTTGCTGACTGCTGGGTATGATCAGCCACGTGAGTAATGTTCCCAGATTCGTCGGGAAAGTAGGTGCAGCGCTCTTAACCAGTCACAGCACAGATGCCACCTTTCTTTGCCTGCAGGTAGTCCAAGGTTTTCTGATTGTAATAGAACGTAGAATAGTACAGCACAGTACAGGCCCTTCAGCCCACAATATTGTGCCAACCCTTAGACCCTGCCTGCTAGTACCTGTCTAGCAGTCTCTTAGATTTAACTAGTGTATCTGCCTCCACCACTGACTCAGGCAGTGCATTCCACACATCAACCACTCTCAAACCTTCCTATAAATCCCCCTTGAACTTCCCACCCTTTACCTTAAAGCCATGTATTGTACTGAGCAGTGGTGCCCTGGGGAAGAGGCGTTGGCTGTCCACTCTAATCTATTCCTCTTAATATCTTGTATACCTCTATCATGTCTCCTCTCATCCTCCTTCTCTCCAGAGAGTAAAGCCCTTGCTCCCTTAATCTCTGATCAAAATGCATACTCTCTAAACTAGGCAGCATCCTGGTAAATCTCCTCTGTACCCTTTCCAACGCTTCCACATCCTTCCTATAGTGAGGCGACCAGAACTGGACACAATACTCCAAGTGTGGCCTAACCAGTGTTTTATAGAGCTGCATCATTACCTCGCAACTCTTAAACTCTATCCCTCGACTTATGAAAACTAACACCCCATAAGCTTTCTTAGCTACCCTGTCTACCTGTGAGTCAACTTTCAGGAATCTGTGGACATGTACCCCCCAGATTCCCTTGCTCCTCCTACCACCAAGTATCCTGCCACTTACTTTGTACTCTGCCGTGGAGTTTGTCCTTCCAAAGTGTACCACCTCACACTTCTCCAAGTTGAACTCCATCTGCCACTTCTCAGCCCACTTCTACATCTTATCAATGTCTCTCTGCAATCTTCGACAATCCACAACACCACCAACATTTGTGTCATCTGCAAACTTGCCAACCCACCCTTCTACCTCCACATCCAAGTTGTTAATAAAAAAAAAACATTTGCTTAGTAAAAATCATGAAAAGTAGGGGTCCCAGAACCAATCCTTGTGGGACACCACTAGTCACAACCCTCCAATCTGAATGTACTCCCTCCACCACAACCCTCTGCCTTCTGCAGGCAAGCCAATTCTGAATCCACCTGGCCAAATTTCCCTGGATCCCATTCCTTTTGACTTTCTGAATAAGCCTACTGTGTGGAACCTTGTCAAATGCCTTACTAAAATCCATGTAGATCACATCCACTGCACTATCCTCGTCTATATGCTTGGTCACCTCCTCAAAGAACTCTATCAGGCTTGTTAGTCACGATGTGCCCTTCACAAAGCTATGCTGACTGTCCCTGATCAGACCATGATTCTCTAATTGCCCATAGATCCTATCTCTAAGAATCTTTTCCAACAGGTTTCCTACCACAGACGTAAGGCTCACTGGTCTATAATTACCTGGACTATCCCTACTTCCTTTTTTGAACAAGGGAACAACATTTGCCTCCCTCCAGTCCTCCGGTACCATTCCCGTGGACAATGAGGACATAAAGATCCTAGTCAGAGGCTCAGCTAGCTCTTCCCTTGCCTCATGGAGCAACCTGGGGAATATTCCGTCAGGCCCCGGGGACTTATCCATCCTGATGAATTTTAACAACTCCAACACCTCCTTTCCATTAATATCAACATGCTCCAGAACACCAACCTCACTCATATTGTCCTCACTGACATCAAGTTCCCTCTCATTGGTGAATACCGAAGAGAAGTATTCATTGAGGACCTCACTCACTTCCACAGCCTCCAGGCTAATCTTCCCACCTTTATCTCTAATCGGTCCTACCTTTACTCCTGTCATCCTTTTGTTCTGCACATAATTGAAGAATGCCTTGGGGTTTTCCTTTACCCTACTTGCCAAGGCCTTCTCATGCCCCCTTCTTGCTCTTCTCAGCCCCTTCTTAAGCTCCTTAAGCTGTGGGGAGCCATGGGTAGGCCAGGGAGGCATAAATCCAGTATATGCCACTTAACATCCAGGGAATGCCTATCTTCACAGCTCTACTGACTGATTGGCTCATCATATGTCTGCAACACCACTCCTTCCACTTCTCTGTTAACAGAGTTGGGACCTTGGGATTAGACAAATCATAAATTGGGAAGTACCAGCCCTTGAAACACTTAGTCCACCAGTGTTTACCAAGCCTCAAGAATTTTAAGGCCATTCCTCCTCAATGGGGCAAAGTTGGCTGGAATGAACTATGTCCTCCAGGCTTCCTCCAAAACCGAATGCCAAAGAAGGAGCAGCTGGACCAGCAGTCCAGATCATTAAAGGGGTTGGTATCAATGGCATTCCCTCTTCAGTGTGGGTTGATGTTCAGGATCTCTCACCAACCTCCAGCATTGCCACTCCCACCAGAATGGGCCACTTTACTACTCTGTGATGTAGGGAGGCACACACTCAGTCCCTCCTGATGCGTGGCTGGGTATTTAGGCAGACTATCCCCAGTTTCTCCAGCAACGCCACCCCAGTCCACACACCACAATCTTTCCCCCTGTCCTCCACCCAAATCTTCCCTAATTCCTCCTCCAACTCCACCTCTTCCACCTCTGGAGGATCTGATAGCGCCAAGTGCTGGGATACTGGGGATCGCCCCAGGCCTGCTGGCTGTCCACTGCCTACTGCAACACAATTCTGAGTGTATGGTGGACAATTAATGCGGAATCCCTGTTGGTGACTTGTTTAAAAATTCAGAACTACTGAGAGTCTTATTGTATCTAACAGTTAGGATGAGGATATCAAAAAATATCTTGTCAAATCTTCTGATTTCTTTCTAGGGACTGAAAGGTCTGATTGGCCAAAAGGGAGCTGAAGGGAATCCTGGGATACCGGTGAGTGACACCAGTTTCAATACATCCAAAATCCTACTGGGTTCCACTCACTCTGTTTGCCATATCAGGAGCATGTCTTTCCTAGATGTTGGTCCTTTGAGCTGTACCATTCAGTGCAGACTGATTTGGGGAATAAATCTTTTGTTTGGATCTTCAAAGTGTCTGGTGCTGGAATGTTTGGATCTTCAAAGTGTGTGGTCCTTGAGTGTTTGGATCTTCAAAATGTATGGTCCTTGAGTGTTTGGATCTTCAAAATGTATGGTCCTTCAGTGTTTGGATCTTCAAAGTGTGTGGTCCTGGAATGTTTGGATCTTCAAAGTGTATGGTCCTTCAGTGTTTGGATCTTCAAAATGTATGGTCCTTCAGTGTTTGGATCTTCAAAGTGTGTGGTCCTTGAGTGTTTGAATCTTCAAAATGTGTGGTCCTGGAGCAGAATGAACGGTGAATAAGTGTTACAGTGTTACCTTGTTGCTGCCCGGGTCTTTTCATCAAAAATCATGAGTTAAATTGTAAGACTCAGTTAGATCCTTGCTTAAGCCAAGAAAGAAATAATGACAACTTGACAACATCTCAGACTTGAATCTCAAGTGATGAATACTGAGCTTCATGCTCCTGTCAACTGAATGGTCAGGAAATTGACCCTCGTCCCTTGTCTCCTCTCTCCTGCTGACCTGGCTAATGTCATCAAATGAAATGCTTATGACACAATTACTGAAGCAGCCCTAATATCCAATAGGCAGCGAAGGAGTGATTGAAGTTTGAATTAATCAATGGAGGGAAAAATGGTACTTCATCTTCAGATATGAGGCTGGATGGATCAATGTTGTCAGTTTTTGATTGAGTTTATCATTTATATATAACATGGATCAATTCCTAGGTTTAGTTAAGTGACATTTTGACAGGGCGAAGGTGGATGAAATAATGGTTGAACTAATTTGCTTTATTATTTAAACTTGATGTCCGTTTAATCCTAGAAAATATTCCTGTCCTGGTCCTAAGTTCCCTTACAGTGCAAAGCCTTGCAACGCTGATGGGGAGAGCCAATTTGAATAAGCAGGGAAAATGTTGTTGAGCAACTGATCCTAGCCTTGAAGAATGTTGCATTCAGTCAGAAGTGGGTCAGTAAGGACACATTCCCCAACTAAGGTGTTTATTCAGCACGTGAGCACTTCGGAAAGTGTTCAGATTTAAACTCCTGCCACACTGTTACAGAGTATTAACAACAGGAACTTGCTTTGGATTTACTTTTCCCTTTGGCGAACCAGAAAATGTCAAGTACTTAGCATTCACTCTGCTATTTGAGCAGATACCTATCACAAACTGTGTGCCTGTGATTTTCTGGTATGAGGTGTTTGTAATTACAGCTCTTTACCATCAGTAGGCAGGCAGACGAATCTAAGCCTCATTTTCTCCCAACTGTGGAGCAGTCAACTTTAATGACTCACTGGTCATCTGTCATTCACTTAGTAGCGCCCTTGTCTCTATTTCAGAGGGTTCAGGATTTGAGAGACTTGAGAACTCAAATCCAGGCTGACAATTCAGTGCTTGCTGAAGGAGTCCTGCACTAATAGATGTTATAGAGTCATTTTGTATGAAACAAGCCATCAGGTACCTATCTATACTAACGAAGACAGAAGAGATGCAGATGCTGGAATTTGAAGCATTCTGCCCTCAGCCCCTCCACTGACAACGTGAGGCCAAACACAAGCTAGAAGAACTCCTCTTCATATTCTGCCAGATGGTCTACAATCCATTGACATGAATACTAAATGTTCTCCCCATGTACCCCTCCTTCACCACCGGATCTAACCAAACCTTGTTTCCTTTATTCCCTTCCCCCACCTAATCCATCTATCCTTCACCCATATTCTACTCCCACTGGGTTCCCCGCCCAACGTTGTACCCACCAACCTACCCTGCCTCCCTTATTTCACTCTTGTTCAACCCTCCTGTCCTGTCAGACTCCATAATCTGCAACCTTGCACTGCCTCCTATCACTTCCCAGCCTCTGATCCTATCTCCGTTCTTCTCACCCTTCCCACCCATCCTCACCTGGATCTACCTGTTGGCTGCCAGCTGTCGCCACACCCTTCCCCTCTCCTCTTTATCTCTCCTCTACACTTTCAGTCCAGATGAAGAGTTCGTAACCTGAAATGCCAGCTGTCCATTTCTCTCCTCAAGTGATGCCTGACCCTTTGATTTCCACCAGCAGCTTATTTTTTCCACCCATTTATACTACTTTATTCTACTCGTATCTCCATAAGATATGCCCAGATTCTACATTCTGTGGGCAATTTACAGCAGCCATTTGGCCTATCAATCTGGGATGTGGATAGAATGCAGAGCCTTCGTGAGGAATGTGTAAACTACACACAGATAGTGCCTGAAGGCAGGATTAGCTGCTCCACTGTACCACTCTGGCATCTTTAAAATGAAATTACTCTCTATTTTCTTGCTCAGTTGGATGTAGAAAACCCCTGTGCTCTGTCTTGAAGGAGGGTAGGAAGAGTTCCCAGTAAGTGGCCACTTTTATCCCTCCACAAATGTCACTAGAATCTATTATATGGGGATCATGAATTAGTGTAGCAGTTAGTGCAATGCTATTACAGTTTGGGGTATCAGAGCTCTGAGTTCGATCTCTGCGTCCTCGGTAAGGAATCTCTTTATGTCCTCCCCGTGGAATGTGTGGGTTTTCTCTGAGTCCTCTGGTTTCCTGCCACAGTAGGTAACTGGTCACTGTAAATTGTCCTGTGATTAGGCTAGGGTTAAATCAGGGTTGTTGGTGTTTGCTGGGAGGTGTGGCTTGAAGAGCCTGCTCTATGCTCAGCCTGCTGTGTCTCTAAATAAAATAAATACATATGCCGTTTCTGTGGGGTCTTCCTGTAGAGAAATTGTGATCGTAGTTAGAAATAAAATTAGTTGGCAGAAAGAGCCTAAAGACTTCCTGATTTTGTGAAAGATGCAATCAAAATGTATGTAAATCTTCCTCATCTTCTGCTGGAATTTCACCCTTCATTCATCATATCCAAACCTCTTGACCATGCAGAAGGACACGAGCCCGATTTAATTTCACGAGTAGGATGGGTGAGAGATGGGCAGGTATGGGGTGGGGAAGTTAGGTAAATTATAAGCATGGAAGGAAATAATGCAGGAGATGGGTTACACAAAAAAAAGATTGCATTCCATCTGAATCCTTCTCAGTCTAATTTCTGGATTGTCATGATGTGACCTAAAACATTTATTTTTGTATTTCAGTCTGAGAAAGCAATATTCTGCGGTTAAATTTCTTGGCATTGAAGGTGTTGCTAACACTACTTGGTGAGCTGCAATTTATTTGAGTTCACCACTGAAGGAACATTTTGAAGCCAGCTGCTGTGCTTCTTTTGAACCTCTGTACCTGTTAACTTAAATTTTTAAGTGGCCTTTGAAAATTAGAAGTTATTTTGTCAGGGTATGTACTCCTCTCCTGAAAGATTCTTTGTCCTCCATGAATTATAAACTTGGATTCAAGATGTTTCAATTCCCAAACAAAGAACATACAGAAACTGGGTGAAAACAGATGTTTAGTGCACCTCCCTGTAGTTCATTAGTTTAATGTGTTTGCTGATCTTTTATCATGGACGTGAGAGTCAGCAGTGTACTGTTGAAGAGCTGCAGGATCCAAGTCAGAGATTTTTCATGAAAGGGAAGGAACAAACAGTTGATTAAGAATGTATGAAGTTACCAAAAATGGGTAGTGTTTAACATACTGACTACCTTGCTAGCATCAGCCCAGTGACCCATATTCAATCCTGATCTCTGCATTGTCCCTCTGGTCTCTGTAATTTCTCCCGGGGGCTGTGTGGGCTTCCTCCAGCTTCTGGCTTCCATCCACATCATAAATCCATGTGCGCTGGCTGCTACAAGTGATCCCTAATGTGTATGTAAGTGTCAGAATCTGGGAGAGGTTTGGGCAAAGATGATGGAAATGCAATGAGAATTAACTGGGATTTGTGTAGGAATAGTGCGAGTGGGTGGCTGATGGCCTCCTCAGACTCAGTGTGCTGAAGGACCTCTTTCCCTGCTGTATGACTCTGAAAACACTCGTCATTGACTCCCATGACATTGGCAGATCATGAACAACATATGTGCATTACTGTTGGTTGCCCCAGATAAAATGTAGTTGGGGGGGGATTGTGCTTTTTGGGTGAAGCAGTGAAACATCATGATGCCTCATCAGTGCCATGAAATTCCATCCATTAGCATATTCACTAGTTTCTGTATTGGCAATTAAAATGCACCTAACACAGCCTTTAGTCATATCTAGCTCAGTGGTTTCTTATAATAACTTTCTCTTAGAAATAAAAATGCTTACAAAGAAAAATATTTAAATAGCTTGTTTTTTTTCCACCATCTGGTCGTCTCCGGTCAACAGTAAGTTCATCCAAGTTGCATGAAATGGATTAAAGGGAATAGATTGGTGTGTGGAGATTTTGGGCACCTGGTATGTCACTTATTAATCCACATCACACCACCTTACTTCCTCAGTAATTGTCTGCCAAACTCTCCCACCTCTTTCCTGCCCATCCCCAACCCTTTTCAGCTCTAAATTAACAGTTAACCACCTTTTACATTGTGTTTGGATAATTCAGAACTCATATTATCTTAAAAGGTCGTGAAAGGAGGAGTAGCTTGGGGATGGGGTGATAGAAATGGCCAAGAAATCCATTTGTGTTTTCATTGGCACTGGGTTTAGGCTGTGTTTTCAGTGCATTATTGGGTATGAATCAATTTTCTTCAAGGTAGATGTGGATTGATTTTTCGATGGATTAGCAATAAGAAAGGCTTCCTGCTCCAGGCCTGTGTAGGCCTTCATCTCTTGCTCTCCTGCATCCACAACTGTCTGAAGTAGGCAGTACAGCAAAATTCACTTCCTACCTTTGGAGTTAATTTTGTTATTGGGAACTACGGGCCAGAGAGAGGCAGAAGTGTTATCTCCATGAAGATCCATTCAGTATCAGGATGAAGGGATGGGGAGGTCAACTTGTTGAAACGGGGCTGGTTGCAGCAAAAAAAAACAACTCGGGGCTATTGATGATCTGTCTTTGTTTTCAGGGTAAGCAAGGATATCCAGGATTACCTGGGCATGATGGACATCCGGGGTCTAAGGTAGCGTATCGTACTTCATGATACTCTGTTAACTGAAATGTTCTAGACTGAAATAACAAATGCAGTTTGACAGTGGCAGTGGTGGAAGAATTGGGGGTAGGGCGGTTGACAGAAATTTCCTCAGATTAGGGGAGAGGAGCAATGCGAACCTTTACTCTATTGAAGCTTCCAAGTCCTTCAGGAGGGGATTGAAACCAGCACGAGATTGGGATAAAGTCAGCTTTAGGGTACGGTATCAGAAAGGAGTAAGGTGATTATATGCTTCATACAATTATTTCAATAAGTTGGCATTGTTTTTTTTAATGAAAGTTACAAAGGAAATAATGCATGTCCATTCCAGATATGGAAGAGTGGGTTTCACGTTCTAAGCAGATAAAGAGTTCTTGTAGAATTTCCTCTTTCATTTCCTAGTGAAAGGCCTCCCCTAGTGCCATGATGATTGGAGGAGCTACACCCTGTATTCTGTCCTGGTAGCCTCCACCCTGATGGTATGAACATCGATTTCTCGAACTTCTGGCAATGCCCCCCTTACAATTCCCATTTCCCTCTCTCATCTGATCTCCTTACCTGCCCATCACTTCCCTCTGGTGCTCCTCCCCTTCTCTTTTTTTCCATGGTCTTCTGTCCTCTCCTATCAGATTCCCCCTTCTCCAGCACTTAGATCTTTCACCAATAGACTTCCCAACTCTTTACTTCACCCCACCCCACTTTCCCGGTTTCACCTATCACCTATTACCTTGTACTTCCTCCCCTCCCCCCCACCTCCCACTTCTCATCTTTATTTCCTCCAGTCCAGAGGAAAGGTCCTGGCCCGAAATGGCAACTGTCTACTCTTTTCTGTAGATGCTGCCTGGCCTGTTGAGTTCCTCCAGAATTTCATGTGTGTGTTGCTTGGATTTTCGGCCCTTGCAGATTTTCTCTTGTTTGTGATTGAATCCTATATTGATAACTTCCAGTTTTGCATTAATCCAGGTGGAAAACACTGCAACTATCAAAACTTTGCATAATTTTAATAACATGTCGCCAGTACGTTCCTCCCTTTTCCAAGTCCAAGTCTGTTTATTCTTTTCTGAAAGGTTTAATCTTGGTATTTCTCTCTAAAGTTCTGGAAGGTGATCTGTGGCTGAAATGAATAAGGAGGAAACTTATTTGAACATTATTAAATCTTCCATTCTTGCTGTGTACTCCCACATAGCCAAAGTGGTTCTATCCAATTCTGCACTGGAAGTGTGCAGAAAGCAGCTGGTTACATGCTATAGTTGTTAAAAGGTACACACCTAATATCATATAACCACGAGAAAGTCTGCCAATGCTGGAAATCCAAAGCAACACACACAAAATAGAGTTGGAACTCAGCAGGTCAGGCAGCATCTATGGAAATGAATAAGTAGTCGATGTTTCAGGCCGAGACGCTTCTTTAGGAATAATTATATAAGCCACTTAGACACTCTTGGTATAATTCTTTCACCAGAGTGTAGAGAAACGTTGAGAGTAAACCTTTCAGGAAGGGTTAGGACTTTGGCAAGAGAAGAACTCAGTATGGTCTAACAAAAGTTCATTGAAATTATGATACACAGCAAGTCAGGAACTTCCATGAAGACAGATAAACAATCAAAGTTTCCAGCATTTGCAGAAGCTTGTTTTTATGTTATTCTTGAAATTGTGATAGTTCATTTGTGGTTTTAAGCAAAAGCCAGGAGTAATCATTATGATATTAACCAGAAAATCAAATGGAGAATTCTAAATTCTTTATCCAAAGAATGTTGAGTGTGAAGCTCATTAGACTGAATAAGTACTTTCTTTCCTTTATGATTATCTCCATTATATCCTCTCATTGTTGCCTTTATATTGTTGGACAGACATTTTTACATCTTTTATTGATACTATTAAAAAGAACACTCAAAAGACTTTAGAAAGAAGGCATTTTCTTTCACTGTTAAAGTTCACTGTTGGAAGTGCAGTTTATTATAAACTTTTGCTAATTGATGTCACTATAATGTGTAGCAGGGCTATCTAAAACAAAATTAAGCAATTTTTCCTCAGAGCCCCACGGGAAAGGTAATCAACAAACCTTAAAAGAAACCGCACTACAAATAATTATCCAGTTCTCAGTGTGATGGTCAGGAAATATCTCCGAGCTGGTTTTGTGTTTTTGGTGTTAGTTCACTCAACGCTCTGTTTACATGTAAAGTTCTGCCATACTTCCAGTGAATTGCTCCAGGGAACAGAAGTAGTTCTTGGAATTTCTTGGGGCTGGGAACACAGTGCAATATGCAAGAGATCGGCAACTATTTTTGACTCATTAAAATATTCAGCATGCTGTTTAATGTATCAGATATCACAGATGAATATCTTGTGAAGCAAATTTGCTATGGCCATCTGAATGAAGAATATCCATCTCCTGTATCTTCTGTCATCCCTCTATCTCTTTCCTTTCCCTGCTGGCTCTTTTTCCTTTGACCCTCTTCTTGCAGCTTCAGCTCTCCACTTCCTCCCTCACCTTCCTTCCCTACTTTGACATAATTATATTTTGCTAGAAATGTGTTCTCAGCCCTGATTCTGCATCTGTAACAGGACAGGAAATCAGCTGGTATATATCTTACACCCTCCCTATCTCTATAACCTCCTCTGGCTCCCCTTCAGATCCTACAGCCTTTTCTATTTCTGTAACCCCTTCTAGCCTCAACGCCCTTCCTTCTCTCTATTGTGCATTCTAGCCCCCTGTACCCATCCCTATCTCTAAAATCCCTCTAGTCCTGCATTCCTCCCTATCCCTATAAACATTCTCTTGCCTCTGCACATCTCCCTGTCTCTTTAACCCCCCCCCCCCGGCCCATCAATCTCCGTGGCTCCCTTCAGCCCCTGTCTCTGTAGCCACCTCTGACCTCTATCTCTGTCACCAAATGTGGATGTGGAAGCATTGGAAAGGGTACAGAGGAGATTTACAATGTTGCTGCCTGGTTTTGAGAGTATGCATTATGATCAGAGATTAAGGGAACTAGGGCTTTACTCTCTGGAGAGGAGGAGGATGAGAGGAGACATGATAGAGGTATACAAGATATTAAGAGGAATAGACAGAGTGGACAGCCAGCGCCTCTTCCCCAGGGCACCACTGCTCAGTACAAGAGGACATGGCTTTAAGGTAAGGGGAGGAAAGTTCAAGGGGGATATCAGAGGAAGGTTTTTTACTCAGAGAGTGGTTGGTGCATGGAATGCACTGCCTGAGTCAGTGTTGGACGCAGATACACTAGTGAAATTTAAGAGACTACTAGACGGCTCTGTGGAGGAATTTAAAGTGGGGTGTTATATGGGAGGCAGGGTTTAAGGGTCGGCACAACATTGTGGACCGAATGGCCTGTACTGTTCTGTATTGTTCTTTGTTCAAACCCCTATCCATACACAAACCCTACACCCTTTCTTTGCTTTGTTACGCTCCTCTGACCCTGCACCCTATCGCTGAAACTCCTTCTGGCCCCTACATCACTCCCTGTTTCAGTACCTCTCTTCAGTCCCTACATCATTCCTTTTCTTTGTAATTGCTTCCAGTCTCCTCACAAATTCCCTGTATCTGTAACCCGTCTAGCCCCAACACACCTCTTTGTAACCCTGTCTGGCTCCTGGATCCCTCCCTATCTCTGTAAACTTCTCTAACCCCCATACCCCCTCTCTAACTCGAACACCCTCTAGCCCCCTCACCTCTCTATATTTGTCAAACTCTTCTCAGTACCACACTTGGGTGAGGCTGTGCTTGTGTATCTCACCACCCTTTGTCTTTGCTTGGTCTTTATTAAGGGGGATGTTGGTGAATGGGGTCTTCCAGGACTCCCGGGACGTCCAGGTTCACCTGTGAGTAATATCAGTATCTCATGAACTGTCTAAGTTAATGCACTTGAGACAATTATATTTCTTTAAGCCAGTACAGTGATTTGATGACTGTTATGGTGTTAATCTTCCATGTCTGAATCTAAATTTATGAATGAACTTGGTTGGAATGCCATTAAAGTAGGTAACAGTGGGCAGATAGAGAGTCACTTCCTCATGGCTCTAGCAACCCATGTTCAACCCCGACCTTGGGCCTTACCTGTGGAGACAGCATATTCTCCCTGAGGCTGCATGGGCTCTCTTGGGTGCTCCAGTTTCCTCCCACATCCCAAAGACATGAGGGTAGGTTAATTAACTTCTGCAAATTAACGTGGTTGTGTGCTCCGGTGATCAGTGGTTGGGAGAGCGATTTGTTAGACGAGTTTTGCAGGTTACAGGGAAAAATAGTTTGGGGGGGGGGGGGAAGGAAAGTTTGATAAGAGTGCGTGAGAGTTAGCATAGGTTCAATGGCTAATTGGCTCCGTATGAAATTGTGATCAGCTGCTGTAAACAGATCAGTTGCTGTTTTCTCAGGAAACAGTTAAATGGTATTCTAGGTAGTGATACATGCCAATTTAAATTCTGTGCTGATTAATGTGGGCTGATCATTTTATGTTTAAGTCATAAGATCTATAACTAAATGTTTCTAAAGTTGCTCTCCTTGGTTTGATGGTGATTGTTGACATTAATTCTAAATGAAACTATTAAGCCATAGTTTACTGCTGAGAGGTAACCTGTTTGATCCATCAAACTACTCCATCGACTGTGTAATCTCCCTGTTACCCACCATCAAACATGATCCCATTTCCACTTACTAGATGCACCCTCAGCCACTCAGCCAATATGGCAAGAAAAGGAAGAGCCCCATTAAGCATTATCCATGGGTTTCGGGATATACCCTTGTGCTTTACAGATATTGAAGAGTGATTTAATTGAATGCATTATTGTAATGAAACAAACCCATTAGAAATGAATTACTGAAACGTTTATACCCTTGAGTTAATAGAGCTTAGAACTCTCTTCTGTAACTTATAAAATATTGGTTAGATCATGGCTGGGTCTCTGTGTACGGTTCTATAGGAAGCAGACAGGATGCAATAGGAAGGATGTAATCGCACTATAAAGTTTACAGAGGAGATTCGTCAGGATATTGCAAGGTGAAGTGTCTCTGTTAAAGGGAGAGATTGGTTAAGGTGCGTTTCTTTACCTTTGAATGGAGAAGACAGAAGGGGGTGCCTGATATTTGCATCCAAAATCCCAAGAAGCATTAAATAGGACAGATGGTAGGAAACGTCCTCCTCATTCAGAGGTGTCTAAAGCTAGAGGGTATAGACTCATGGTCAGAGGTTGTAGCTTTAGAGCAGATCCAAGGAAGAACTTTTTCGCCCAGAGTATAGCTGGAATCTGGAATGTATGGCCTGAGTGGGTATTGAAGGCAAACATTCTGATAAGAATCAACTATTTAGATAGGCACTTGAATTGTCAACAGGCTCCAGACCAGGCGCTGGTAGATGGCAATAATATAAATGCAGTAGGTAGTTGATGGTTAGCATGAATATGATGGGCTGAAGGGCCTGCTGCTGACCTATTTGACTCCATAACATTTTGAGTCTTTGGGAAATGGATGCAAATTAAAATGCTAATTGTAAATCTGATATTGATTGCCAGTGATATTGTGGATGAGGAACAAAGTAGGCATTATGGAGTTAGAAAACAAATCAGCTTTGATCTCATTTAATGGTGGAGCACTTTGAGGGGCATAGTAATCGACTCCTGTGCCAGTGTTCCTATGTTCCAATCCCAGCATGCACCACATGTTGTAAAACAAATGTTGTACGTTACCATCGACACCACTTAACTTTAATGGAGATGTAGAATCAGACTGCATAAAAGGCACAAAGCTGAGACCCAACCACATCCTTCGGCTAGCATTTTAATGCTTTACATACATTCACTTCCCCATTCTAATTTTAAATTGTCTTCAGGATGGGAGGATAGTCTTCATGAATTACAGTTCTAACGGGTGCCCTTACGAGAATTAAATCGTTCAATAGCGGTGTTAAACCCTCCAGAGTTTTGTTCCCCTAAAGTTGATCAGGTTAGTTACTGGGAAGAAAACATTATTTCATCCGTTCTCTCTCCTTGAAATAACAAATGCTGGAAAATGAATGCAAAGAAAATATGCACTTTTAAAAAATTTCTTACAGGGTCTAAGAGGAGAGCCTGGAATACCAGGCCAGTCTGGATCTATTGGAATTCCTGGAACAAAGGGAAACAAGGTATGGTACTTGCATCCAAGCTGAATAAAATAACCCTTCCATGAACCTATAAAAAGGTTCATTTTATTATCAAAGTATACAACTCTGTAACCAAGGAAGAAAAGAAAGGCAGCGTGATAATCAGCCCCCAGATATCACCTCCCCACAAAAAAGGAACAAAAACAGAACAGGCACATCAACCCCCAAATCCCTTCACACGCACAAAAATAATGAACAAAATGGATCAGGCACATATCTCAAATCCTTCCTCCCCACACAAAAAAACTAACAAATCAGTCAGGCACATTGACCCCAAATCCCCCTCCCCACACAAAAAATGAGAGGATCGGGCGAAAAACACGGAACATCAAAACTATAGGACTGAAAGAACTATTTTATAGTCCAAGTCCGTATCCAAAATGCAGAAAAAAACCTGGGCAACACTCTCTGCTCTCCCCTCTGGCAGCATAGCAGACCACCCCACACTTTTATAAACTATTGTAAGGTCACTCCTTTCTCCTTCAGTCCAAGAAATAAAGTCCTAATCAGGCCAACTTCTCCATCTATCTCTGGCTGTCTAACCTTGACAACATTCTCATAAATCTTTTCTGCACTCTTTCCAGTTTAACCTCATCTTTCCTATGACAGGGTGACCTAATCTACTCTTCCACTTGTTCTCCCCATTCCTTCCCACCAATCTCCCTCCTGGCACTTATCCTTGTAAGTGGAACAAGTGCTACACCTGCCCTTACACTTCCTCCCTCACCACCATTCAGGCCCCAGACAGTCCTTCCAGGTGAGGCGACACTTCACCTGTGAGTCAGCTGGTGTGGTATACTGCGTCCGGTGCTCCTGGTGTGGCCTTTTATATATTGGTGAGACCCGATGCAGACTGGGAGACCATTTCACTGAACACCTATGCTCGGTCCGCCAGAAAAAGCAGGATCTCCCAGTGGCCACACATTTTAATTCCAGGTTCCATTTCCATTCTGATATGTCTATCCATGGCCTTCTCTATTGTCAAAATGAATCCAAACTCAGGGTGGAGGAACAACACCTTATATACCGGCTGGGTAGCCTCCAACCTGATGGCATGAACATTGACTTCTCTAATTTCCGTTAATGCCCCTCCTCCCCTTTTTACCCCATCCCTGACATACTTAGTTTTTTTTTCTCTCTCTCTGCCCATCACTCTGCCTGTTCTCCATCTCCCTCCACCCTTTCTTTCTCCCGAGGCCTCCCGTCCCATGATCCTTTCCCTTCTCCAGCTCTGTATCACTTTCGCCAATCACCTTTCCAGCTCTTAGCTTCATCTCACCCCCTCTGGTCATCTACTATCATTTCGCATTTCCCCCTCCCCCCACTACTTTCAAATCTCTTACTATCTTTCCTTTAGGTTAGTCCTGATGAAGGGTCTCAGCCCGAAACGTCGACAGTGCTTCTCCTTATAGAAGTTGCCTGGCCTGCTGTGTTCCACCAGCATTTTATGTGTGTTGTTGACCTAATCTATACACAACATTCCGAGTGCAACATCAACAACAAGTTATACAACCGCTCTCAATTCCTGTGCTCATTACTAATTATAGGCAGTATGTAGACAAGTTTGTACCACCCTGTCTAACTGATGCCGCTTTCAACAAACAACACGCTTGTGCTCTTAGAATTAATCCATTCATCACACCAGTAGTCACTGGCCTCCATTCCAAGAAACAACCATCAGACTCTGCTTCCCACCTACGAGCCATCTAACTAGCAATCCCTGGATTCCATGAGACTAACTGCCTAGGCCAGCTACCGTGGGGGACCTTGACAAAGGCTTTGCTAATGTCCAAGTAGGCAACGTCCACTATTCGACACTCATCTACCTTTTCGGCTACCTCTTCAAATAATAACTCTATGACCTTCATCAAGCCTGACTTTCCATGCATAAAGCCATGCTGACTCCTCCTATTCAGATGCTATCAATCAAAATACTAGTAGGTATTCTCCCTCAAAATTTCCTTTAGCAACTTCCCCAATACTGATATCAAGTGTGTCCTTGTTTCACTTCTTAAATAATGGAAAAAATAGTCACCTTCTAGTCTTCGAAAACTTAACCAGTGGCTAATAGTGAAGCGAATGCCTCCTCAAAGGCCTCCTCAAATTCTTCTGCAGCCTCCCACAAAGTCCAAGGATGCACCCTGTCAGGCCCTAGAGATTTATCAATCTTAATGTACTATAAGTCTGCAAATACCTCCTCTGTAGTAATATAGATGTCCTCCAAAACATGTCCATTTGTTTCCCTTGCCTCTTGAGCAACTATGACTATTCCTCAGCAAGACATTCATGAAAAAAAAATCTCACTCATCTCCTGCAGCTCAAGGCATGGTGGCTCTGCTGATCTCTAAGGGGACCTACTCACTCCATAGCCACCATTTTACTCCTAATTATAACTATAGAACCTCTTGGGATTTTCCTTAACTTTACTTGCCAGATCCATCTCATATCATCTGTTTGCCCTCTTGATTTCCCTCTTAAAATATTCTTAGTCTTTTTTTAGCCATTGAAGGATTCACTCATCCCTGACCTCCTAAATCCAATGTATGCTTCCTTCTTGATCTTGACAAGAGACTCAATATCTCTTATCCAGGTTCCTTAATCTTGCCAGGATGACTATTCACTTGAACAGGCTCTTGGTCTGATCCACCTATTCCCTGTTGGCTCTTGCTCTACTACCCCCATTTCTTATACTGGCTATCTGCCCTCTATCTTTCAGTCCAAGTAAATTGCCTTGCCCTAAAATGTTGATTGTCTATTCCTCCCACTGAGGCTGAATTCTTCCAGTTTTCTGAGTGTTGTTCCAAATTCTGACACCTGCAGCTCCTTGTGCCTCCACTTTCATCCTAGCTTGTGAATAATGTTTGTGTCTTTTTATATATTTGAAGAACATACAAAACATTACCATCTTCAATTTGGTTTGTTAAATTCTTCTGGTAAAAGTTAAGAGAACTTCAGTAATGTCCAATGAGCAACGATTCTACAAACATTGTTTCTACATCATTGTTTCTAAAATTGCTGAAGTCACTAAGCAAAGCAGTGTTCCCTCACATTGGACAGCAGATTATGACACATGTCAACTTGGCAACTGAATGATTCACATTTAACAATATGTGATGATCCTTTACAGTATTCTGTACTAATATTTTTCAGGGGGAAGCAGGAAGTCCTGGGAAGAAAGGCAGCCAGGTAATAATTGCATCCTTCCCCATTTTTTGTTTCAAATGAACATCAATGATGTCAGTTTCTTATGAAGGGAATAATTCTCAAGCACATTCTCAAGACTCCAAGATGATACCCCACTTAACGTTTTTCAGTCAGTTATAGCCTTCATTGATGGTGAATGGTAGTCCAATGTGTCACACTCCCAAGGTGCTTACCATAATCCTGCAGAGTATTCCACTTCACTTCAGCATTCACACTCTTTAAATAGTTATCCATTTTATCTTGGAAAGTTATTGAAGCAGACCTTCCACTTAAAAGGGAAGCACAGTGGTGCAGCTTGTGGAGCAGCTGCCACTCACTCTTCCAGCAAAGCTGGTTCAATCCTGATCTCCAGTACTGTGTTGGTCTTCTTACACATCCTCCCTGTGACTCTGTGTGTTCTTCCCTTTGGGTGTTCCAGTGTCCTCCCACATCCTAAAGAAGTCTGGCTTGCTTTAGTTGGCCACTGTAAATGACATCCCCTCTTCTCATTACTACCACCCAGGGAAGATGTGCAGGAGCCTGAAGATCTATACTCAGTGATTCAGAGACAGCTTCTTCCCCTTCGCCATTAATTTCTAAATGGTCCGTGATTCCATGAACACTCTCTCATTTTTCCTTTCTTTCTTTGCCCTATTTTTGTAATTCATAGTAATTTTATGCCTTTGCACTGTACAGTGCAAAACAATGAAGTTCAGGCCATTAAGTCAGTGATAATAAATCCGAATCTGATTCTGCTGGATGGTAGAATGTGGGGAGATTTAATGAGAACATGGGGAAATCAAAATTAAGAATAGTGCAAGTGTGTGCTCGTTGGACTGTCAGTCCATGCTGACCAAGTCTGTTGATACTTTTCTTTTGTGCATATGTTATGATAAAACTCTAAATAATTTCTGTGCTCATTGGTTTACACTGTGATCATTTGTAAGGTCTCAGCTGGTGGACAGTGGGATTCTCAGGGCAGGCACGCTTTGGTGTGACATTGTGTTTGTTTTGAATCTATTTTGTCATCTAGGCTGAGAGAGGTAGAGAAGGGCCGCCCGGATCCCCAGGTCTGCAGGTAATCAATAAAATATATTTCATAATCACTTAAAAATCACAGCGCTCTTTCAGTGAAGCTTTCATCAGTAATGTTCTGTGTTTCTGTTTCTGCAGGGACTTACTGGTGCCAAAGGAGAAAAGGGAGAGGTAAATTTCTGACCAATAACACAAAGTAAATCAAGGCAGAGAAAGCTGGGAAGAATCAGCAGGTTAGGCAGCATCTGTGGAGACGTGATTTTTCAGATCAATGGCCTGTCATCAGGACTGGGGGAAAAAATTAAATTGTAGAGAAGGGGAAGCGGTGGAGAAATCGATGTGGGCAGAGACCGAGTGATGGTGTAAGTTGATGGGATTTGGGGAAAAGTTTATTAGCTGCTCTGTCTGATGTACATAGATGGAAATGTGTGAGGACAGAGGAGAGAGAACAAGTAGTCCCACCCTGTTTATATATGGTCATCCAGTAAGGAAGGGGGCACGGAGGGATGAGGATGTCCTAGTCAACTTGCTCCTGGGGCTGGCGAAATCCGCCATCCGAGGGTCTTGGAAACGGGTGGCGGGAGGATCTCTCCGGGCAGACTGCCTGGCAATGTTTAGGGGGTATGTTCGTGCTCGGGTAACTATTGAAAAGGAACACGCGCAGTCCACAGCGGCCTTGGAGGAGTTTCGAGACCGTTGGGCTCCGCGGGGTGTAAATGCCATCGTGGATAGGGATGGCAACATTCTGGTGTAATGTCTATTGTCTATTTGTAGTGCAGTAATTGTGTTTGCCACTGTTTTGTATATATTGTATAGCACCGAAATTTGTAATAAAGGATTTTGTAATTAAAAAAAAAAAAAAAAAAAAGAAGTAAAAGAACGTGGGGAATTTGATATACAAATCACCAGAAATCTTAAAAGAGAGGATTACTGGGACTACTCATAAAATTATGCAGAATGTTTAGGGACACAATAACTGACTTAATATTGCAGGGGTGGCAAACTTTGTTTGGAACTCTCCCACATACATACTAGGAAGGTTGGTTATTCACGTTCAATTCAACGGAGTCCACAAGCCTGTAACCTGTCTAATCAGAAGAACAGAAGCAGTATCTTGAGCTCATATTGGGCTTAATTGGAATAGTGAAAAAGGCCAGAGGCAGAGGTCAGAGTAAAGTTGTACTTAAACTGATGTGGGTTTTTTCTGACATCTAACTTATTCGGTAACATAAGGTGGCTGTTTCCCCCCACATTCTCACAATTCCTCTGCTTTCCAAGAGAAAACGTAAGTCTAGATCTTATCAGCATTTGGTTGTTGTGATGTTGGTAGAAAGCAAGGTACTCATTAGCTTCCAGATATTACACCCCCTAGAATCTGGGACAAAAGAGAGGTCCCTTGGGGTAACTGAACTCATGAAGGATTTGGTGACAGGTTGAAAACCGTGTGGTTGGAGTGGGCATCTGAAACTGGCTTTTGGAGCACCAGTGACCCGGCTGGTTATCTGTTCCAGAGAGTAAAACACTAGAGATATTTAAAGGGGCTGTAGATAAATATTTGAAAGATCAGAGAATTGAAGGAATTGAGGCCCACGGTATGTCGGCCATATTGAATGACAGGATAGGATTGAAGGGCCAAGTGGGCCTAATCTTTGCTTCTGTTCCCATGTTGTTTCATAGAATGCAAATATCCTTGGCAAGGAATGGATTAGATCCCCAACCCTATTTCTCCTGAAGAAATGCCCTTTCAGAAAGAATCATTTACTCTCTGTGGGTTAACAGTCACATAAAGATTAGATAGCATAGTGCAGTACATTTCCTTACCCAAATGACATGAGTTAAACAGATTATAGTTTTCCAATAATCCATTAGTCCAATAATTCCAATAATCTCAGGTGCCTTAACATTTAGGAGGAGAATTATGCAATCCAGCGAGCTGAGTCTGCTTCACTGTTCAAGCATGGCTAAGTTTGTGTCAATCCCACCCTCCTGATTTCTCCCCTTAACCAATCATCTATTAATTTCTGCCTTAAGTAGAACTGTCTTAGCCTCCACAATCCTCTGTGGCAACAAATTCCACTGATTTACCACTTTCTGGTTGAAGAAATTTCTCCTCACCTCAGTTCTAAAGGGGCAAATGGTTATTCTAAGGTTGTGCCCTCAGATCCTGGACATCCCTATGAATGGAAACATCTTGTCCACATTCACTCAATCCATGCATTTCCGTATTCAGTATATTTCAAAGAGATGGTCCACCCCCCCCCCCCCCCACTTACCCATCTAACCACCAGTGAGTACAGGCCTAGAGCCATCAAACATTCCTCATACCCTTTCTTTCTCGAGTGATTCTTGAAAACCTCCTCTGGACCCTCTCACATTATTTTGTCCTTAAATACAGGACCCAGAACTGCTCACAATGCAGATTGTTGATGAAACCTAAAATAAATTCCCCGCCTGCCCCAGCAGGAGTGGAATTTCTTTTCTAGGATCATTAATGGATCTGAGTTACTCGGCAATTAAAGTAAATACTAACCACTGAAACAGCTCACAGTGACAGCTCCACCAGCCCTAGTGGAGTTGGAAGTTCTTTCCGGAGATTATTAGTCTAGATCTGAGTTACTAAGCAGCTCAACTAACCACCGTAACAGCTTGCAATCCCTCCCTATCCTGCAAAGATGTAAGACCAAACAAAGTTCCTCCAACTGGATCTCCAGTTGATAGAGGGTATGTGAAGTGAAGAGGCAGAATGGTTAACAACCATTGTTATTAATAGGTGATCGATTCTGAATAAGGGCCAGAGATAATGAGTAAGGTTTGGGATATAGAACAGGGGAAACCATTTTGATATCAGAGGTTGTAACATTGTGGAAGACAGGTGACTGAGGCAGAGCATTTTGTGCATTGAAGAATGATAGGTGGTTAAATAGATAGAGTAAGAAGGGTTATAGGAATAGTTGTGGGAGGATAAATGGGGGGAAAACCTGTTTGCAGTTCAAATTAGCAAACTAAAAAGCTGGAGGGTGTGGTTGAGACTCTCCAAGATGATCAATGGAAAATTATATCAAAATTAACAAAATCGTTCCCCCTCTTCAAAAAAAGGGATAGACTAAAAATGCATAGGTTGATGTCAGTTGTTGGTAAATGTTACCCTTGATGACTGACGTTGAAATTACTGAGCACGTGAAAAATGTGTGTTTATTCAGCCCAAAAGCTTAGAGGCATAAGTTGGGCTCAATGATTTGTATATAATTTGCTGAAGGAATGACTGAGAATGCAGATTCAAAGCAGAATTTTAAAAGGATCCCTGCAAATCTCACACTGGACATTTAGACAGATGCAATGCATGAGAAGTTAAAGAGAATATGGTCAAATCATTTGGGATGTTTAGTGGAAGAATGAAGACAGAATAGAAGAACAGGAAATACCCCCCCCCCCCCATATGTGAATGGAATTTTTTTTGTTCCAAAACAAAATTATTTAAATTTAGGAAATAACTGATATTTACTCTTGAAGCTGAACTGTAACAAGGTCTGTGAACCCAGCAGGATGAATGGCTGATCTTGTTCAGTGTGGAAAAATATAACAACAAAATGTTATGGAAGTAATCTGCAAATGTTAAGATTTTAAATTAAATGAGGGATCTGGGAAGCTGAATGAATGTCATCAGAGCTGACTTTAAATAAATTCAATTTGTATCTCCTATATGCTAAATATTAAATAAATTAGCTAATTAATATGTTCGAAGTTTTAACTAGGTATGCCTTGTTGGAAAAGAGTAAAGAAAGTGGTAAAGGAAAATTGACTCAGAGGGATGTAAGTATTAGATTCCTGTATTCCAGAGCCTTGTGGACCTTTAGAATCCCAGAATTTTGGATATAGAGACAGGACACAAATCTTCAGTTGACACTGAAGATCAAATGTGAAAGTACTGTGTAACGGAGCATTTTGGAGGTACTATATTCCCGCTGCTTATCTTCTGATCTCGTGGTATATCTTCACAGGTAATGCACATTTTTTTTCTGTTTTGATTTTTAGAAAGGGAACACGGGACCATCTGGTGACAGGGGGATCAAGGGCAGGAATGGTGATCCCGGCATAATGGGCCCTGTAGGACCTCGTGGACCGTCAGGGCATAATGGCCCATCTGGACCGCCTGGTATCCCTGGACTTCCTGGGAAACCTGTAGGTGTTATTGGAAAACCGCACCCAAGTTATTTCTCACATCAGCAAAGCCACACTGAAAATAACTCTGATTTGTTCTAATTAGGCAACGCCTATCACAGACGAGCATGTGATGAAATTATGCAACAACATACTTCGCAGTGAGTACTGACAATTTCTCATGTTGAATGGTAGCAACACCAAAGCAATAGAGTGAACATGTTTTCCCACGGCCTTTTGCACTATTTCCATGTACTAGCTGTGCAGCCCCAAATGTGATTTCTGGTTTTGTTGCATGTAACTAATAATCTCTGCATTCTTTTCATTATGAATTGGATGATCTGTAGGTTAAATCAAAAGTGGAAAACTCTCTCCACTATTATTGCACTGTATCAGCAGTGTATGAAATCTACAAAATGCATTGCAATTCATCACCTAGGCTACTTTGACAGCATCTCTAAAACTGTCAAAAAAGGTCTAGTGCAGCAGGCGGAAGGGAATTGTACCATCTGCAGATTCACCATCACCCTAATTTGGAAATATACCACTGTCTAAATCCTGGAACACACTCCCTGCTTTCTAATCGCCTTCAAGAAGTGGTTCAGTGCTCTTTTCTCAAGGGAAATTCAACAGGCAGAAAACACCAGTGTCTTGAAAACAAATAAATATATTTAAACTACTTGTTGGAAGACCAAGAGGCAAAAATTTAAACTACAATCAACATTTCTAAAATGGTCCCAACACACACACACACACACACAATGCTGGAGAAACTTGGGCAGTATCCATGAAAATGAACAAATAGTTAACATTTCATGCTGAGACCTTCCCCAGGACTGTAGTTAAAATGGTGACTTATGGGAGCTGCCTGTTGACCAAATAGACTATTGGGTTTTCCACATGACAACAATGACCTCAGGAGTACCTTTACAGAATTCCTTACAGGACACAGTTGTGTTGTAACAGCATATGCCAGTTCAGCTGCCTTTTCTAATGTTCCTCACTCTGTATGTTTATTAACATAAGCAAAGATGTTTCTCCTGGAGCATGGAGGCAAAATAATCTCAAATTTACTTACAGCTTATTTAGCAGTGTTGTCAGAAATACAATATTACATTGTCAGTTTACCTTCTGAAATTGAAAAATGAGGACCCTTGTCACGAGAAGCCATTGGGGCTGTATACTCGAATTTATTATTATTGTGCTGTTACTCACCCTGCCTTTCAGTTATCAATATATAACGTTGTGGCTCAATAAAATTCTGTCAAAATTATTGGCAAAGGCTGCAGGGAGACCTGATACAAGTTGATAAGATTATGTGAAGCATAGACAACCAGCCAGCTTTGTCCCAGAGTTGAAAGTACTAGATGACATGCATCTAAGGTGAGAGGGGGTAAATTCAAAGGAGATATGCAGGGCAAGTTTTTAACATGAAGAGCGGTGGGTAACTGGAATGTGCTCCCAGGCATGGTGATGGAAGCAAACATGGTAGAGGAGGTGTTTAGAGATTATAGCTAAGCCTATGAATGCACAGGGAATGGAAAGGTAACGATATTCTCTAGGCGGAAGTGATTAGTTTAATTAGCTCAGTGCAACATCATAGACCGAAAGGCCTGTTCCTGTGTTGTACTGTTGGCACGCAGTACCTCACCCAGGGGCTGTTCGTCATTTCTGAGGCTGGAGAATGTGGATGGGAAGATTGCTCAATCAAGAAGCATGTTGGAATGGATTGCTCTTATTGGTGAATTTCATGCAGGAAAGGTAGATGTAATCAGGAGCTGGGGGCTTGTCTTGGCCTGTGACTGATTGGAGGACCCCTATCGACACGTTCCTTGAGATTTTTTTAATGTATTAAAACTGATTCACCTTTACAGAATAGTAGATGCCTGTGAAATATTAAGAAATGTCAATTTTACATCCTTCCTATTACACAGCTCAATTGCCATCACTACTTCAAAGCATGAGACCAAGTTGCCAGTGTGAAGGAATCCAAGGAGCTCCTGGGCAACCTGGTGCTCCGGGGCAGCCAGGACAGAGGGGGTTACCCGGATACCCAGGCCGAACAGCCAAGCGAGGATACAGAGGGCTCCCTGGTATGCCTGGACTACCAGGAATGAAAGGTACACAGAAAAGAAAGTTCCTAGAAGGTGTGGTTTGGAACATTGGAACAGTATTAAACTGAACAAAAACATCAAAACAGTAAGACTCCAACAGTCCACTTTCCAACCATTTGGAAAATCCTAATGGTTCAGCGTCTAGCTTACCTGGTAATGTTTGCAAACACCACTCACCGAGCCCTGTTACACACACACTTGTCCACTCACCTAGTAACGTTTACAGTCACCACTGACCCAGCCCTGTTACACACACACTTGTCCACTCACCTAGTAATGTTTACATCACCACTCACCAAGCCTTTACACACACTCTCGTCCACTCACCTGGTAGCGTTTGCAAGCACCACTCACCGATCCCTGTTACACACACACTTGTCCACTCACCTAGTAACGTTTACAGTCACCACTGACCCAGCCCTGTTACACACACACTTGTCCACTCACCTAGTAACGTTTACAGTCACCACTGACCCAGCCCTGTTACACACACACTTATCCACTCACCTAGTAACGTTTACAGTCACCACTGACCAAGCCCTGTTACACACACACTTGTCCACTCACCTAGTAACGTTTACAGTCACCACTGACCAAGCCTTTACACACACTCTCGTCCACTCACCTAGTAACGTTTACAATCACCACTCACCAAGCCTTTACACACACTCTCGTCCACTCACCTAGTAATGTTTACAATCACCACTCACCAAGCCTTTACACACACTCTCGTCCACTCACCTGGTAGCGTTTGCAAGCACCACTCACCGAGCCCTGTTACACACACACTTGTCCACTCACCTAGTAACGTTTACAGTCACCACTGACCAAGCCTTTACACACACTCTCGTCCACTCACCTAGTAACGTTTACAATCACCACTCACCAAGCCTTTACACACACTCTCGTCCACTCACCTGGTAATGTTTACAATCACCACTCACCAAGCCCTGTTACACACATTCTCGTTCACTCACCAGATTCCCAGTTTCAGCTTTCCTAACCATTTGCAGGGTCCCAGGTTCCTGCTCTCCCCTTGCCAGAGCACCAGTTCTGGAGTTCCCTTTAAACTCACCTGATTGTATTAACTATGCTCCCTTGAAACTTACTGGCTTTACTGAAATGTTACTGTCTAATACAAATTAAAAGTGTGTTAAAGGAATAATAAAATAGCATACAATAGACAAAAAAAATCTTAGGCCTGCCCCTCAAAGTTCCAAGCATGCTGGAGCAATGGAGTTTTAATCACTTTCCCTGATTTAAAGTTAATAATTGTATATTAAATTTTGTTGTGGATCAGTGTTACAAATTTCTGCTACCTGAGAAGAGCTGAAAATGGTAGTTCCTGGAAACATTCAGCAGTTCAGCGGACATCTCTGGAAAGAGAAGCAGTTAATGTTTTAGGCCAAGGACCTTAATGAAGGAAAGACCAGAGATGGTAGCATGGATCATAATTGAGACTCCACATGGTGTACAAACATGGTGGCGCCATCCCAATCATGTTCACCAGACCTGAAACACCTTGTGATCAAGTGTCATCTACTTTATCTGTTGCGGGAGATTTCAACGATCAGCTTGGTAGCAGTGTACATCCTACTTCAGGCTAGTGTAAAGCAGGCTCTTGATGAACCAAACGCTGTAATCAACAGGCATGAAACAGCACATCCTGACACCTTCCTCATCATTTTAGGGGATCTTAACAAGGCCAGCTTGAAAGAGTCTCCAAGTGATTATTACCAACAAATCGCTTGAAGTACCAGAGGAACCAACATACTGGACCACTGTATACCACCATCAAAAGTGCCTTCCATGCTGTCCCATGTCTCACTTTGGAAAGTCTGATTGCCTGACTGTACTTCCACTCCCTAAGTATAGGTGAAGACTGAAGGCTACAGCACCAGTAGTGAGGACCAAGAGTGAGGTGCAGGAGCGCCTATGGGACTGCTTTGAATCGATGACTGGACTGTGTTCAGGGATACATCTTTGAGTCTGAATGAGAATGCCACAGCTGTCACTGACTTCGTTAAAACCTGTGTGATGAGCGTGTGCCAATGAGAACTTACTGTACGTTCCCAAATCAAAAGCCGTGGATGAACCTGGAGGTTCATAGACTGCTGAGGGATAGATCTGTCGCGTTCAAGTCTGGTGACCCAAGTCTATACAAGAAAACCAGGGGAGGGGGGAGCTATTTCAAGAGGTAAGGAACAATTGCAAATGAGGTTCGAGGCGACATCAGATGCATATCAACTCTGGCAGGGTTTGCAAGGCATTACTTCCTACAAAGCAAAATCCAACATCATGAATGGCAGTGTTGGTTCACTCCCAGATGAGTTCAACTCCTTTTCTGCTCACTCTGAATAAAACCAAAGCTGTGAGGATCCCTGCTGCACCCAGTGACCCTGTGATTTCTGTCTGGAGGTCACTCTCCGGCTGTCTTTCAAGAGAGAGCTCCCTCACAAGGTTCTCTCTCTCCGATAGAGTTCCTAGGAAGGCTCTGAAAACTTGAGCCAAACAACTGGTGTGTGCGTTAAAAGAAAATTTCAATCTCTCATTGGTGCAGTCAGAAGTTCCCACCTGCTTCAAAAGGGCAACAATTATACCAATGTCGAAGAAGAGTAGTTGAGCTGCCTTAACGAAGATCATCCAGTAGCTCTGACATCTAAAGTGATGAAGTGCTTTCAGAGGTTGGTTATGACTAGAATTAACTCCTGTCTTAGCAAGGACCTGGACTCAGTGCAATTTGCCTATTGCCACTGTAGGTCTATGGTGGACATGATCTCATTGGCTCTTCTCGTAGTCTTGAATCACCTGGACAATACAAATATTCATTGTCTGCAGCTCAGCATTTAATACATCATTCTTACAATCAATTGTTTAATACAATCATTCTCCAGAACCTGGGCCTCTGTCCCTCCCCCTGTAACTGGATCCTCAACTTCCTAACCAGGAGAACACAGTGTATACAGATTGGAAATAACATCTCCACCTCGCTGACAACCAACACTGGTGCACATCAGGGATGTGTGCTTAGCCCCCTGCTCTACGCTTCCTACACCCATGACTGTGAGATGAGGTGCAGCTCAAATGCCATCTGTAAATTTGCTGACAATACAACCATTGTTGGCAGACTCTCAGATAGAGGCGAGAGAGCGTTCAGTAGCGAGATATATCAGCTGGTTGAGTGAAAGGGTAAGACAAGGGAACACACATCAGTACTCATAGAGGGATCAGAAGTTGAGAGAGTGAACAGTTTCATGTTTTTGGGTGTCAGCATCCCTAAGAATCTATCCTAGGCTCAACATATTGATGTATCGAAAAAGGCACAGTAGAGGCTATATTTCATTAGGATTTTGAGGAGATTTGGTTTGTTACCTAAAACACTCACAAATTTCTACAGATGCACCATGGAGAGCATTCTAACTGGCTGCATCACTGTTTGTTATATGGGTGGGGGGCTGGGTGGCTACTACACAGGATCAAAGTAAGCTGCAGTGAGTTGTAAACTCAGCTCCATCATGGGCACTGGTCTCTGTAGTATCCAGGACATCTTCAAGGAGTGATGCCTCAAAAAGGCAGCATCTATCATTAAGGTCCCCCATCACCCAGGACATGCTTTATTCTCATTGCTACCATCAGGAAGGAGATACAGAAGCCTGAAGGCATATTCTCAATGATTCAGGAACAACTTTTTCACCTTTGCCGTCCAATTTCTGAATGGACATTGAACCCATGAATACTCCCTCACTCCTTTATTTCCGTAGTTGCACTACTGATTTAATTTAAATATTTAATATTTATATAGTTACTGTATTTCACAGGATTTATGCTTTTCTATTATCATGTATTGCATTGTACTGCTGCCGCAAAGTTAACAAATTTCACAACGAATACTGATGAAAATAAACCTGATTCTGATTTCACATGTGGGTGTGATTACACCCAGAAATAATTGCTACTGTGGGTTACCCCAGGTGAAATAAAGATTGGAAACACAACAGACTGCAGAATCTGGAGGGACTCAGTGGCTTGCGCAAGATCTCGGGGGGGGGGGGAGGTGGTCGATGGGGCAGTATTGTTGACATTTTGGGTCAAAACTTTGCATCAGAAATAGAGGAAATAGAGATTGGATTGGATTGGATTGCACTGCACTGACTCTTATCAGCAGTAAGCCATCCACTTTATAGACGCAACCGATGGACTTTCCAGAAGGACATGTACGGATGAGATTGCTGGGTTAATTCCACCAGTGAGCCTGTAGCATCTGCTAAGAAGCCTTTTTCAACCATTTACTCTGGATAAAATCACTGGATTAAGGTCAGTCACATCTCAAGTGCCAATGTGCACTAAAAGCTAGGTGCAATAAATTACCTTTCTCAGTTTTTATCATTGGCTTTCAGATGTTGAAATGTTCAAGTGAATAGGGAGAGTGTTTGCTTTGGAACCAAAACATCATGCAAATGAGATGTTCCAATTTCCATCACCAATGCCAATTATTATCATTTTACCTTCTTGGCTAGTAAATTTAATGGAAGGTGTTGTTTTGAAAAAGCAAGACTTAAAATTGAACAAGGTACCTGACATTTATGTGCTTTCTTCTCTATGCCGTGGTTTGACAATTCTCAATTTTTTTAGGCGAGCAGGGGATAAAAGGAGACAAAGGTATGAAGGGTGAAGAGCACCTAGGGTTACCAGGTCCACCTGGACAAGCAGGTAAGATGCAGGGAGTCTTCAACAACATTCATATAAGTTGACACAGGGTTTTTTAGTGTTCCATGTTTCGTGCAGTGCGGTTGTAATCAAAGGGAGATGTACAGTCGGCCCTCCTTATCCGCAGGTTCCGCATGCGCAGATTCAACCAACTGCAGATCGGGAAAACCCAGAGGTTTTCTCTCCAGCACTCGTTGTTTGAGCATGTACAGACTTGTTTTTCTTGTCATTATTCGCTAAACAATACAGTATAACAACTATTTACATAGCATTTACATTGTATTAGGTACTATAAGTAATCTAGAGATGATTTAAAATACAGGCAGTCTTTAAGTCGGATTTGTACGTAAGTCAGAACAGGTACATCCAGTATTACTTAGCATCAGTTAGTCAAACGTCTGTCTTAGTATATAGTATACATTTTACCTTTCTATGCATATAAAACACTTAAGAAACGTATGTATTCCAATAATTACACCATTGTATTGCTTTGTAATAATTGTAGCTTTCATTGGTGCAGGGCCTTTCACATGCTCCATTATTCTCACTTTATCCTTTAAAATTGTTCCGATCATTGACCGACTGTAGCCTAACGCTTTTCCAATGACCGATGGTGTTTCAACTCTTTCTGATCGCTTTATTATTTCCACTTCATTTTCAATCGTGACCGTTTTCCATCAATGGAACAGAAGCACTGTGGATTCAGCAGCCGCAGGCGGTGTGTCTGAACTCCCCCTAGTCCTAAAGTCCACCTGCACTGAGACAAATTAAATAAGGGTTTGGAGCTCCCCCGCGTCCTAAAGTCCACCTGCAGTGAGACAGGTCAAATAAGGGACTTGAGCATCTGCATTTTTTGGTATCCGCAGGGGGTCCTGGAACCAATCCCCTGCGGATGAGGAGGGCCGACTGTACTCCGGTTCAGCCTCAGGGTGTCAGTTAAAGGAGATGGGGATGATCATTGAAATATGCCCTTCTAGCTGTTATTATAAACTGGAGCTCTCTAAATAATGCCACTGAGGATCTGGAAATCCTGTAAGGAAAATTTGGTAAATTCATAAGCTGGTTCATTATTGTCACATGTACAGAGTTATTGTATGACGCTGTGTTTTGCATGCCATCACATCAGTACATCAAGGTAGTACAAGAGGAAAGCAGTAACAGAACGAAGAACCTAGTGTTACTGTTACAGAGAAAATGCAATGCAGGTAGACAATCAGGTGCACGGGCCATGATAAAATAAGATTGCAAGGTCAGAAGTTCATCCTACCATATGAGGTACGTTCAGTAGTGGGACAGATGCTGTCCTTGAGCCTAATGACACATGCTTTCAGGCTTTTGTAGCTTCTGCTTGATGGGAGGGATTCCTGGAGAAGAGAGAATAAAATAACTTAATTTTATTGATTTATTCCCATTGTTGGATTCTAAAATCATGTCAGCAGTAGTACTTTAATAGTAGGGAAGCTACTACCGAACTTGGAATAGAAAACAAATTTACTTGTCTCATTCAATGTTGATTTGAAGAGCAATTTGGCTTCAACTTTCCTTGAACTTATTGTTATCAATGGTAACCATGAAGTTACTAGATTTTCCTACAAACCTGTTTTGTTCACAAAAGTGCTCACTTCCTTAGATTTGTACATAACCCCAGACTCATGACAGTGTGAATGATTTTTATGTTCTCTCTCACAGCAATGAAACAAAGAGAACTGTGTGGTTGAAAGTTGGTTAAACTTGAAGTGGGAAAAAAAAATTGTACCCATTTGTACTGGGTGGGAATTTTGTTCCTTTAACACTAAAAATATTACTTTAGAATGAAATTTCCCCAAATGTTATCAACAATAATACAGAGCCCAGTATTTGTCCCTTACATGACCTTCAATTCCATTGGCTAAATAATGATGCTTCCTGTTACTAACTCTATTCCCTCTATAGCCATGTCAATTAAGGGGCAATGTTCAAGCTTCATTCTCAGTTTTTCTCATCCCCACACTCGTCAACCCCACTTCTCATTTCATACACTGCTCATAAATGCTCCTTTCTTACATTCTCAATTGGCTTTATGACCTCCAGGCCATCTTCTAGTGGGAATTTGTCCCCCATTAATAATTCTGTTGCATGGAGGATGACAGTAGGTGAAAGAGAATCACAGGCAGTCACTAAGACCATAGAAGGCTGATAACCCAAGAGCTTTTCCACCCAGAGATGATAGCAGTTCATGCACAAAGTCAGACTTCTATGAAGAACCATGTCAATCAGCTTAAGCTCTACCAAGGTACTTCTCACTGTGAGTAGTAAATACTGCCCTCACATATGAGTCAGGGTTACTTTACCCGTGGAAATCAAAGTTGAGAATTAACCTGAGATTCCCAAGAACCAGGAGTATTCCAAGTTGTCACTTCTGATCTTTACCACGCTTAAAAGTTTGTTGCTGGGAGGACACCCTTTCTTCATACTCAAGGTGTGAAGACTTCATTTATTCTTATTTAAGTCCAGAGAAATACAAATGGGAGTAGGAATAGTGAGTTGCTGTGCATTTCCTAAAAGTACAGGAAATCATGGGCTGGATTCATGTATTATTATTCCTTATAGAGACCTCCCCAGTAACCTCCTGCCAGGAGGACCTGGCTGTTGCCATGTACAAAGAACATGTCCCTTATAGGTACTAATCTCTGCCAGCATGTTAAGAGTCCCTCTTAGCCCTTTGTAGCACTCCCTTCCTTTCTCCCACAGTAGAAGCATCCAACCATAACAGGAAGAGTGTTGCTTGTTGTTAGGGTCCAGCCCGCAAGGTAGTAGCTATGAGGCCAAATGTGATTCAAAAATGATGCACACTAAAATAGAATTGGTAAACTGAATGAGACTGTCCGGGGAATGTTGCAATCATTAAGGATATGTTTAATTGCAGGGCTGACACTTGATACTGTTTTAAGGGCAGTAAAATGTGGATAAAGAATTTCTTGGCTATTGACCCTTGAAAGCCTATGAAATAACTGAACAAGTGGCTCATTGGCTAAGAACAATTAAGGGTGAGCAATAAAGGCCACAGTTGTTAGAAAGAAAAGGGAGTCATAGAGATTACATGTTAGTTATATTATCCTCTATACACTGACAGATGCCACTTATGTAACGTTATCCACCTTGGGTAGGTAAAGGAACAAATAAGGGTGGTATTCAAATGGTGAATTATTTGGAAACCTGTGTCCTTTTTCCACTGGTCACTGAAAGAAAATGCAGTTGTAGTAAGTAACTAAAAAGACAAATGATATATTAGCCTTCATTGCAAGAAGCTTTGAATATAGGAAAAACAATGTCTTACAGTAATTAAGACATTGGCACCATGGTAGCATGGTGGATAACGTGATGCTGTTACAGCTTAGGGCATTTCCAGAGTTCACAGTTCAATTGCAGTACCATTATTTAAGTAATCTCTGCATGAGAAATAGATGGGTTTTCTCCACAGTCCAAAGATGTACCGGATAAGTTAATTGGTCATTGTAAATTATCCCGTGATTAGGTTAGAGTTAATCGAGTTAGTTAGGGGTTGCTGAGGTGGCATGTCTCAAAAGGCCAGAAGGGCCTACTCTGCACTGTATTGCTAAAATAAAAAATAGTTATGCAGGTCACATATATAAGTCACTTTACCTAAACAAAAAGATGTAAATGTGGCAGATGGGGTGCAGCAAAAGTTCTCCAGGCTGGTTACTGGGATGAACAGTTATACAAGGGGAGATTGGGTTGGCAGGACTGGTAGGCATGAGAATTTGGAAGAATGAGAGTGGAGCGCCCTAAAATATACAAAGTCCCGGTAAGGCTTTGTACATTTGATGACCTTTCTGATTGGCGAGCAAGCTTCACTGTGAAGGATCACAGGCTCGAAACAGAGAGTAAGGCTTTGAAGGTGTAAAGTGAGCAGAAAGTTTTTCACACCGTGGATGAAGAAGCTGTAGTACTCCACATAGAAGGTGGTGGTGACAAAGATACCAAGTGTATTTAAGGAGGGGAATAGACACAAAAGGCATCAAGAGGTTTAGGAAGAGGGATGGAATTTGCAATTGAGATAGAAAATTAATCACAATGACAGAAGAGACTGAGTAGCCAGTTCCTGCTCTGGTACTCTGTTGCTGTTCTTCTGCCTTTTGTCTATATTTGTCTGTGTAATGAGTCCAAAAATCTTACAAGGATTATCCCTTTCACGTCTACCGTACATTACATAACAGCATTGGTCAACATTTCAGGGCTTCCCGGACTACCAGGTTCTCCTGGTCACGGATTTCCAGGGGTGGATGGGGAACCAGGGAGAAATGGAGCACCAGGACATCCAGGGAAGCGTGGTCCACCAGGAATGCCGGGCATCTGCGATATATCCAGCTGCTACAATTCCTATGACAGTAACCAAAATCCATACATCAAAGGACCCAACTTCTGAGGGTGGGGAATGGTTTGGTGTCTGTGAGCTGAATCCCAAAGTGTCATCTCATGTGCTGCCAAAGAGGAGGAACCTGTCTCAGGAAACAAAACAGCCATCACAATACCAACCAGCCAGTTATTAGAGGTTCCATCTTTCATCTTGGTTTGCTACTGATTTCAGAATATTTCAATATAAACATTTTAAACACATGGCGTGCTGTGCATGTATGTTTATCTTCCAGCATTTTTAAAAATAAATTTTGATAACAGCTTTATTATTATCTGTGTACATAATTTTTGCAGATTTAAATAAATTGTCTACAATGTGCAGATGTTCAGGGGTTAACTTTGATCTTGGCATGTTGAGCCTAATGGTTCACCACAGCAGAACTCACTGATTATCATCTTATTAAAACCAATGGGCAACTGATCCTGTAATAAATGAGTTATGATACTGAATGTACCCATTCTAGAGTCCCAAACTTAAATCTCATCACTTTGAAGTACAATGAATTCTGATTAATTGGGCCATCAGTTAATCAGGGCAGTGGTTATTTGGGACAACTCTTAAAGAGCAAAAACAAATGGAGAAAATTGCTGGGATTCCCTTCATTTATTTGGGACACTATGTTGATTAATTGGATAGGAGTCTTGCTGAACTGGTTCTAAGTAGCGTCAATGTGTGGCTGTTAGACGCTATACCATGCTTAGAGCAAACGTGTAAATGGTGTCAGTTGCCTGTGTTTGTGTTCGAAAGAGCATTGATCTTTATCACTGATAGTTGGTGGGAAATGAGCAGTAAGACAACTTAGAACAGTTTTGCCCACTGCCGTTTCAAGTATTGAGGCTTGGGGATGCCAGAAATGGCCAGGAGTGAAAATGCAGTAATTTCACCACTTCAACAGTTTAGAAAGAATGAAGAATTTTAAAGCATTGACAATCATCTTGAATGTTACCTTTAGTCCCACTGGGCTCTCAACTCTCACCCTGTGGGTTCAAGTAGTGGCCACATCCCAATATACCGCTCCAACAGGTGGGCTAAACCAGGTCTCATAATCAGTGAGATATGGACGTGCCTGCCCTAGCATGCGAAGTCAGCTCTAGCGGACTGGGCAGATGAGATTTAGAGTGAGGTTCAGCAGCCAGGAAGGCAGTTCTGCAACATTACTTGGAGAGTGAAGGGCATGATCATCCACAGGGAAGACCCAGCTGCAATGACTACTTGTCCCACTGGACCTGGATCTCCAAGGTCAAGAGAGTGGAACTGCCCCAGTGCAACAGCTTTTCCACTTTAAAAATGCCTGCACAGGTTTTCTGTGATTGTCGGACACAACGGACAACCACCAGTAGTTTTGGTGGAGTTCTAATATGTTCTGTATTTTGTGTAAATAAATAATTTGTTGCTCAGTTAAATAGTAGCTTGTCTTTTTTTTTTAACTTCTCTACCTATTTCCATGAAACATTGGCTAATTGAGGCAGCTGTTTAATTGGGCCAAAATTATCCTGGACCTGATGTGTCCTAATTATCAGAGTCCACTGTATTTACTTGAGGGGAGATTATATGATATCAATCGATGTTCAAAAGACAAAATTACTTAACTACAGTCTCTTTTACAAAAGGGTTTTTATGTCAATAATCACTATTTCAAGTAGTGTTACCCCCTCCACCCACCCCCAAACAAGGAAGAGATGCAACAAATGAAGCACAATAAGCACAGAAATATTATTTTACATGAAACACATATTATAACAAAAGTTATAATTCTAAAAAGGATTTGCTGAACACACTACAACTCTTAAAAACTAGGAAAGCATACCAGTGAGTTGCAGATGGCCAAATTGTCTGCTACAGAAGGATGCCTCTGGGAAGAGATCCTTCCTGGACTGAAGATGGAGGGTGGATTCTACTTTCTCTCATCTTTTACTCCTAACACATACTTTATTCTAATTATATTGCTTTTTTCATTCATCTAGTACTGATGTAATCTGCAGGTGATGTTTCATAACTGTATTAAGTCAAGTGGATGGAGCTCCTTGATTAGGTTAACATAGACAATTCTGATGACAGTGGCCAAAATGCCCACAACAGAAGAACCAAAGTACTGTAGTTGTTTCTGCTCATTAGGTTATCGTCCTAGCTAGGTCAATATGATCAGTGTTATTTTTCTTCATCAGGTCAAGAGGCTGAGCAAAGACTACTAGTTATAGATTTAAACTATTTAATAATAAGCATTTTGAACCTTGGACAGTTCCTTCTGCTGTGCTGAAAAGCAATAAGCATCCTGGGCCTGGAGAATGAAGATCCATCACAAATGAAGAGCAATCAAAAAATCTATGGATTCTGGAATCTTGAGATGAAAACCAAAAATGCTGGAAACTTTTGGCTGGTCAGGCAGCATCTGCAGGAAAAGTAACAGGTAACGCTCTAGATCAAAGTTCATTCACCGGCGTTGAGTAAGGGTCTGGTACCTGAAGCATTTAACTCAGTTTTCCTTTGTCTGACATGCTGACCGCTTCCAGCATCTTCTGTTTGCATTTAAGCTATCTCAATTACTTTCCGACCATCATGGTATGGATTACAACACAGAAGCAGGCCCTTTTACCCATCGTGTCCAATCTGTATTCTACTACAGCAATTTTCTAGTTCTAGCCACTGGGTCTTTCTCTGCAGCCTTTACATTGACATCAGAAAGGTAACAATTCACTTCCAGGACATGCATTCCAATTCCAAATATGCTGTGTAGAAGAATGGTTTCCGTGTCATACTGTCTCTAATATGTTAAAAAATGATACTTAGAAGTATCTGAAGTTTATAAATAATTTCCCCTTAAGGGCTCAGAAGGCCTGCCATGCATTTTGTTGCCAATGGTACACTGGAGCTCACATAATTAAATGTTGACCTGTTCTGATGTAACAAATGTCAACCCAGAAGAATAAATGAAGTTCCAAAATAATGTTTGGTCTACCTACACTCAGCAATGGAAAACACCAAAACTTATCCATAACAGGTTTGAAGATCTCAAAGATTCAAAGTACATTTATTATGAAAATATGTATGCAATATATATCCCAGAGATCTTTTTTCCCATAGAGAGCTACAAAACAAAACCCTGGAACCTGTTCAAAGAAAAACATCAACCCCCCCCCCCCCACCATGTGCAACAAAAACAAATCACAAATGGGCAAAAAAAGCAAGCGAAAAACACAGAAAATAAAGCACAAAATCGCAAGAGTCCAGGCATATTCAGTTCAGTTCAATCTAGTGCTGTGTCTATATCCACATTCCTGTTCTCCACTGACAGTATTTATCTCTGGAGAGGACAGAATTGAAATTCAGTGATGTCCATTGGCTAGGATTCATTAGCTAGGTATTGTCCAACCAAATGACTTTGTTTCCATGGCAGCTAAAATTTCTGGTTGCAGATGGTAAATATTCTATTTGAATCAGTATTTCAGACCATCTTTCAGGAAGTAACAGTGTGCCATGGGGTCATTGCTCTAATACTACTGTGTTTCATACAGATATGTAACAGTTGGACTCTTGGTTCATCTGTGGAGCATGTTAGAGTTATGGAAAAGAACAGCACAGAAGCAGGCCCTTCAGCCCATCTAGTCTGTGTCAAACCATTTAAACTGCCTTGTGCCATTGACCTATACCCAGACCATAGCCCTCCATACCCCTACTATCTGTGTACCTATCCAAACTTCCATTAAACGTTGAAATCAATCTCGATACTTCACTTGCACTGGTAGCTTGTTCAATGCTTTCACAACTGTCTGAGTGAAGAGGTTTCTCCTCAAGTTCCCCTTACTCTTTTCACCTTTCTCACCCCTGACCTCTTGTCCCACCCAACCTCAGTGGAAAAAGCCTGCTTGCATTTACCCTATTTATGCCCCTCATAAATTTGTACACCTTTATCAAATCTCCCCTCAATCTTCTATGTTCCAAGGAATAAATTTCTAAGTTATTCGATCTTTCCTGATAACCCAGGTCCTCCAGCAACTTCCTTGTAAATTTTCGCTGTACTCCTTCAACCTTATTTACATCTTTCCTATAGGTAGGTGACCAAAACTGCACAAAATACTCCAAATTAGACTTCACCAATGCCTTATACAACTTCAACATAACATCCCATCTCCTGTTCTTAGTGCTTTGATTTATGAAGGTCGATGTGCCAGAAGCTATCTTTACAACCCTTTCTACTTGTGCCACCACTTTCAATGAGTTGTGAACCTGTATTCCCAGATCTCCCGGTTCTACCACACTCCTCAGTGCCCTACCATTCACTGTGTAAGACTTCCCCTGT